>NW_027361714.1:52292500-52622500 GCF_039654945.1 Dendrobates tinctorius | reverse complement strand
ACAGTTGTTACTGGTTCAGTCTAAAATAAATTGCAAGAGGCATTGCTGAAATATGAGCAATTTTGTTTCTGGATCATTCGCTTTATGACTGCATGCTGTAATAAAGCAACTGTCACAGTCATTTCGTGTTGCTTTTAGTGCAGCACAGCACTACTGAATTATTAGGAGCTGAACAGTACTCTTAGGTTTTAAAATGGCTTACTCCAGTAACAAGAATACATTACATTAGGTTTTAAAATGGCTTACTCCAGTAACAAGAATACATTACATTATCCTTTTCATCTCTCCAGAAGTAGGTTCTACAGTTGTGCTCAAAAGTTTACATACCCCAGCAGAATTTTTCCTTTCTTGGCCCTTTTTCAGAGAATATGAATTATAACAACAAAACTTTTTCTCCACTCATGGTTAGTGGTGAGGTGAAGCCATTTATTGTGAAACTACTGTTTTCACTTTTTAAATCATAATGACAACGCAAAACATCCAAATGACCCTGATCAAAAGTTCACATACCCTGGTGATTTTGGCCTGATAACATGCACAGAAGTTGACACAAATGATTTTGAATAGCTACTAAAGGTAACATACTCACCTGTGACCAGTTTGCTTGTAATCAGTGTACGTGCATGAAAGGTGAGTTTCTGGGATCTAGACAGACTCTTGCATCTTTCATCCAGCCACTGATGTTTCTGGATTGTGAGTCATGGGGATTTCAAAAGAATTGTAATCGGATCTACGGTAAAAGGTAGTTGAACTGTATAAAACAGGAAAGGGATACAAAAAAAATCCAAGGAATTGATAATGCCCATCAGCAGCATTCAAACTGTGATTAACAAATGGAAAATCAGGGGTTTTGTAAGAACAAAACCACGGTCAGGCAGACCAACGAAGATTTCGTCCACAACAGCCAGGAAAATTGTTTGGGATTCAAAGAAAAACCCACAAATAACATCAGCCTAAATACTGGACTTTCTGAAAATTAGCAGTGTGGCTGTTTCAAGATACATAATAAGGAGACACTTGAAGAAAAATGGGCTGCATGGTAGAGTCACCAGATGAAAGGAAAGCCAGTACTGCGCAAATTGTCATGATCCAGGTTGGATGATGACATATTTTGCACAAGTAACCTTTTTTTTCTTTAAGCTGTTTGCTTAAAGTTAGTTTTGCCCCCGGTGGCACTAGGGTCATTACACTGTGGTTGTTTTAGTTCTAGTTTTGCCCCCGGTGGCCATTAGGGTCATTGCACTCTGGTTACTATGGTTCATTTGCCCCCGGTGGCCGCTGGTGTTGTTGCGCATGATTATGAAGCAGGTGTGATTCCCTGGCTCCTACCTATAAAGGAGTAGCAGGTGGTCTCACTCACTGTTGGTGATATTGCTCATTTCCAACAAAGTCTGGTGAATGAAGGAACTACAGAGAGGAGTTCCTGGCAGCTCAGGGGAGCTCTGGTGTAATAGCTTCAGGCGGAAGCTGAATTCAGGTGTCGAGCTTCTGGGGTGAAGCTGAACTTTGGTGTCGTACTCTGTTGCTAGAAGCAATAGCAACAGAGCAAAGCTAAGTTGTGTTTTTCCCTGTTTGTTACTTTCCTTGTGTGTGTATTAGTGCAGTGGTGGGATTTGTTTCTGCACCGTCCAATTCACTAGAAAGGGATAGGTGCAGGGCGAGCTAGGGATTTGAGGTATCCAGCTCGTCGCCAGGTGCGGAACCTGCCTAGGGATCGTCAGGAGTGTAGGGACACTGAACCAGGGGAGTGCAGGAGATCTCCATGTCCCCGTTCCCTATTGCAGGGCCCTCCATTGTAATGGTTTCCCAGGTGTTTCCCTCAAGTCTGTTTAAATTCGCCCTGCTGGAGGCGGTGTATCCAGGTTCATGGGTGTTATAGAAATTTGCCCTGCTGGAGGCGGTGTATCCAGTCACACATGACATTACAAAATGCCACAAAGTATCTTGTGTTGTGAATTCTTTCTCTGGCTTCCCTCTGGTGATTACTGAGGGTAGTGGAGCTGGTCAGATTGACAGAGGGATTGCGAGTTCTCTTTCTGGGCTCCCTCTGGTGGTTACTGGCGGTAGTGGAGCTGATCTGATTGACAGAGGCTTGCCACCTGATAATGAGGAAGACGATTGGAGATCTGGGGTTTCTGATTGGGATTTAAGACAGCTGACTCCCTCTATCCCTGCTGGTAATTTTCTTCCTGTGTCTTCTGAGGTCTGATGTCTCCTGCTCTTCCCCTGCATGGTTCAGCTAAGTGGTTTAATTGCTATTCTGTTTGCATTTGATCTGGTTTTGTCTATCTCTGCTGTGTGCGGGTCAGCCAGCTCCGGCTGGGGCTGTGCTGAATCACCGCCCATATGTTACTGCATGTACCAGTTTGTTTTGTCCCGTTATATTGGTCTCTTTTTGCTTTGCTTTCAGAATATACCAGAGTGCTGATATAGTGGGGGTGAAGTCATGCGACTTCAGTGTTTTTTGTGCATGAGACATGTTGGACTTTTTGCAGGGTTTTTTGCGTGATTGCAGACAGTGTCTTTCCTTTCATGTCCTGTCTAGTCAGTGTGGGCCCCATCATTTGTTCAGTCTATTTTTCTGCCTGTGCCGAGGTGTCTAGGATCATTGTAGGTATGCTCCACGGCTACTGCTAGTTGTGTGGACAGGATCAGGGGTCTGCAATCCGCTTAGTTACCAACCTCTCTGTTTTTGTGTGGCTTAGCCTGGGCCTGCTATCCTCCTTGGTGACCTATTCATAACAATGTCGCCTGCAATGTGAAAAACAGCACAGAGACAAGCCTCAAAACTTCTGGAACAAGGTAATTTGGAGTGATGAGACCAAAATTGAACTTTTTGGCCACAACCATAAATGTTACAGTTCGAGAGAGGTAAATAAGGCCTATGATGAAAGGAACACCATTCTTACTGTAAGGCATGGAGGTGGATGGCTGATGTTTTGGGGATGTGTGAGTTACAAAGGCACAGGAAACTTGAGGGAAAGATGAATGCAGCACATTATCAGAAAATACTGGAGGCAAATATGCAATCATCAGCCTGGAATCTGCCATGCGTACTTGGATGTTCCAACATGACAACAATCCAAAACACAAGGCCAAGTTGACCTGTCATTGGCTATAGCAGAACAAAGAGAAGGTTCTGGAGTGGCCATTTCAGTCTCCTGACTTCAATATCATTGAGTCACTCTGGGAAGATCTCTAGTGGGCAGTTCATGCTAGATAGCCCAGGAATTTACAGGAACTGGAGGCTTTTTGCCAAGAAGAGTGGCCAACTTTACCATCTGAGAAAATGAAGAACTTCATCCACAACTACCACAAAAGACTTGTCATTGATGTTAGAGGGGCATTGAACGATGTTAAGAAATGGGGTGATAGGTGCCGGGATTCTACCTCTGCACAGGGTAGACCCCAAGCCTTGTCTCCCTCTGCGGTCCCCCATTCAGCTTCGACTGCACCCTTACCCCAGGGGTACACTGGTTGGTTCCTTACTAGTATTGAGTGATACCACCCGATATTGAAAAATATTGGATCTGATTGGATCGGCCGATATCAAAAAAGTATCGGGTATCGCCGATTCAGATCCCGGAAGTTCCATTCAAGTCAATGGAACAGAAATATCGGAATTAAAAAAAAACCTTTCTTTCCTTGTAGGTTAATTCTACATGAAGAAAAACAACTAATAATAATGTAGAATGTTTTGTGGGAGGTGTAGGAGACATTAAAGGCAAAGAGGTTTAGCCCAATCAAAAGGAATAGCAGGAATTACATTTTTTTTTTAAAGACGTTTGGAGCTACAAAGATATTGATTATGTTAACCTCTTTTATATTTTGTCAGATATGTATGTTTCACTACTTCCATGCTCTTCACCTTCTTTTTACTTCTCCCACACTTTCTCCTTCATGATCCTCAGCAGCAGCAGCAGCATCTTTTTCCTTAATTTCTTCTTCACCTTATTCATCTTCTTCTTCACCTTCTTCCTATTATTCTTTTTTTGTACATTATTCATATTCTTCTTATTCAACGATTATTCTTCTTCATATTCTACTTCTTCATCTTCTTCCTATTCTTCTTCTTCATCATATTCTTATTTGTGACAGGCATTCCTGTAGCTGTTATCTATAAAAGTTTGAAGATTACACCTTCCGTTCTGCCTGTCACAAAAGATTTATAACAGGATTTGTCCACGTTCAGTTTGGCCTGCAGCAGCAGCCATTTTCCAGGGGCACCACGAGGAGGAACGGACTCACCCCCATACACTGCTTAGTCTTCTTCTGCTTATAATTTAGATAATATTTTTTGCTCTGATTTTTAGTCTTATGCTTAATGTTCTTCTGCTTTTGGTTCTTCTGCTTTTTGTTCTTCTGCTTCTTGGTCTTCTGTCTCTTGTTGTCCTGCATCTTGGTGGTTGTCTTCATGTTCTTTGTCCTCTTGGTCATGTTCTTCAGGGTTATCTTTTTGGTCTTCTTCGGTGTGGTCTTCAGGGTCGTCGTCTTCAGGGTCATCGTCAGGGAGATCCAGAGTGAGAACCAAAAACCATTTCCACAAGCTTGAACTTGGAAAAGTAGCAGAAGGTACAAGAAGGCTGAGGAACTGCCGAGAACCAGCTGACGGTACTGGAACCCAGATGGGTAGCAGAAGGAACAAGAGGAAATGGAACTAGCGAGGACCAGCTGACGGTGCTGGAACCCCGAGGGGCAGCAGAAGGAACAAGAGCCAATGGCACAACTGTGGACCAGCTGACGGTGCTGGAACACGGTTAATAAGCAGGAGGTACCTGTGCTACAATGCACTACCAAGGACCAGCTGACGTAGCTGGAACTCAGATACTAAGAAGGAGGCACCTAGGCCAAAGGCACCGCCGAGAACCAGCTGACGGTGCTGGAACCCGGATGGGTAGCAGAAGCTGCAAGAGCAAATGAAACTAGCGAGGACCAGCTGACGGTGTTGGAACCCGGAGGGGCAGCAGAAGGAACAAGAGCAAATGAAACTAGCGAGGACCAGCTGACGGTGCTGGAACCCGGAGGGGCAGCAGAAGGAACAAGAGCCAATGGCACAACCATGGACCAGCTGACGGTGCTGGAACACGGTTAATAAGCAGGAGGTACCTGTGCTACAATGCACTACCAAGGACCAGCTGACGTTGCTGGAACTCGGATACAGAGAAGGAGGCACCTAGGCCAAAGGCACTGCCGAGAACCAGCTGACGGTGCTGGAACCCGGATGGGTAGCACAAGGTACCCATAATAAACAAAGTTGCAAGGCCATGAGCAGGACGCAGTTACCGAAACCCACAGTCCAACGGGGTGCTTGTCCTATTGGCACTATGGATCCAGCCTTTATTACCAGAACCCGCAGGCCATATAGGAAGCACTGAAACTGCAGGCAACATAGACTCGGCTAACCAGACCGCAACACGACAACGTATTGGTGGCAAAGTGACTTTGACACTACCCTGAAACAGCAGGTGTGCTGGAACCAGGCTGGGCAGGAGGGAGTACCCGTGCCAAAGACACTGCCGAGAACCAGCTGATGGTGCTGGAACCCGGATGGGTAGCAGAAGGTACAAGAGTCAATGGAACTAGCGAGAACCAGCTGATGGTGCTGGAACCCAGAGTGGCAGCTGAAGGAACAAGAGCCAATGGCAGAACCGTGGACCAGCTGACGGTGCTGGAACATGGTTAATAAGCAGGAGGTACCTGTGCTACAAAGCACTACCAAGGGCCAGCTGACGTTGCTGGAACTCGGATACCGAGGAGGCACCTAGGCCAAAGGCACAGCCGAGAACCAGCTGACGGTGCTGGAACCCGGATGGGTAGCACAAGGTACCCATGATAAACAAAGTTGCAAGGCCGCGAGCAGGACACAGTTACCGAAACCCACAGTCTAACAGGGGGTGCTTGTCTTATTGGCACTACCGAACCAGCCTTTATTACCAGAACCCGCAGGCCACATAGGAAGCACCGAAACTGCAGGCACCATAGACTCGGCTAACCTGACCGCAACACGACAGGACAACGTATTGGTGGCAAAGTGATGTTGACACTACCCAGAAACAGCAGGCGTGCTGGAACCAGGCTGGGCAGGAGGGAGTACCCGTGCCAAAGACACAGCTGAGAACCAGCTTATTGTGCTGGAACCCGAATGGGTGGCAGAAGCTACAAGAGTCAATGGAACTAGTGAGAACCAGCTGACGGTGCTGGAACCCAGAGTGGCAGCTGAAGGAACAAGAGCCAATGGCACAACCGTGGACCAGCTGACGGTGCTGGAACACGGTTAATAAGCAGGAGGTACCTGTGCTACAAAGCACTACCAAGAACCAGCTGACGTTGCTGGAACTCGGATACCGAGAAGGAGGCACCTAGGCTAAAGGCACTGCCAAGAACCAGCAGACGGTGCTGGAACCCGGATGGGTAGCACAAGGTACCCATGATAAACAAAGTTGCAAGGCCGCGAACAGGACGCAGTTACCGAAACCCATAGTTCAACAGGGGGTGCTTGTCCTATTGGCACTATGGAACCAGCCTTTATTACCAGAACCTGCAGCCCACATAGGAAGCACCGAAACTTCAGGCACCATAGACTCGGCTAACGTGACCGCAACACGACAGGACAACGTATTGGTGGCAAAGTGACGTTGACTAGTGTTGAGCAACTTTTGTTTTTTTAGGGTCGAGTTTCGTTTCATGAAACCCGACATTTCCAAAAGTCGGGTAGAGCAAAATCGTCCGACTATAGGGAAAAGTCGGGGTCGTCCCGAAACACGGAACCCAATGTAAGTCAATGGAGAATTAAAGTCGGCAGTGAGAGGAGGACAGGAAACACACCAACAGTGCCCATTTGAATGCCAAAAGCATAAATTCTTGTTACTGAAGCTTGTCAACCTTAATTAAATTCATAATACTAGTTACGCACTGAAAAATGGGGGTTATTTGGCTACAGTTGTGGGGGGGAGGGCTGGCTCCAGGTTTTCGTGGGCCCAGGGCCAAAGAGCGCCCCTTTAACACATACCACAACTCATGATGCTCCGATACGGCAGAGAAATAGCAGTATAGTACAATGAAAAATACTTCAGTTCTTACATCTCATGACTGATATCCATTTTAAATTCTCCAATACCTCCAAAAACGGACAGTATATAACTCCATACAGTATTATGGCCAGCGCTTAGTGCGCTATACAGAGTAATGAGGCCCATATATTTCTCCATACGGAATCATTATTCCCATATAATGTTTCAAACCATATATGATGAGCTCCACATAATGCTACAGTATATGTTGGTCCCAATGGATGAAGCTCCACTGTCTTATGGGCCCAAATAATGCTCCATATATAATGGGCCCCATTTCTACTGCTCTAGTGTATAATGGGCCCTGTAAATGCTGCTCCAGTGTCTGATGTCCACCTTTGGAATGCTCCAGTGTATGGTGGGCCCCATATATCATTCACCAGAGTATAGTGCTCCCCAAAAATTGCTGTCCCAACATTGAAAACAATTACATAAGTCTCCTTGCTAGGGAATCCCTGCACTACTCTGAACTCCTTGTAGTCCCCATCTTCCATCTCACTGCACTTGGCTGTTTAGGCCCTCCCACAGGCAGAGACACTTTTGCGTACTAGGCGGTGCCCTGTGCCAGTGCCATCGCCCATGAGTATGCCCCCCCACCTGCTCAAGGAACCTGCACTTTCATCTGCACCTTCCTCTTTGTCACCATGTAAGGTGGTATAGTATGCGGGAAGGGGAACCTGAGTTTCCTCTGGGTCAGATTCTGGCTGTGTAGAGTGCGAGGGGAATGTAGTGGTCTGGGTCAATGTACCAGCAGCATCATCCAGCAGTGGCTGGGCCTCAGTGCACTTGTGGCGTCCCCAAGAGTACGGTCGCCACTGTGGCATTGCCTTCCTCCTACGGAGTGTGTTGTCAAGCTTGGGATCAAGGAAGGATCTCTCTAGCAGTGAAACCAACACACAACACATTTCCCACTCCAGGCCAGCAGGGAGACCTCTGAACCTGACTGCTGAGGAGCTGCTCTCTGTGGTCAGGAGGAGGTAAGTTAGGGCACTCTGTGCAGGGAAGGGGAAGTGTGTGGACGTGACAAGGGGAGCTGGAGGATGAGCAGAGTTAAGGCTCACTCCTAGCTGGAGCGCATGGTCCGGATTCCGGTCTCCGAGTTTGTAGTGACACTGACGTTCCTGCAGCAGAAACCCGGGGAAGTAGCAGCTATAAATGCTCTGTACCCAACTAAGGCTCGGAGGTCCCAGCATCGACGTGTGCGAGGCAGAAGGAAAAGGCTACAGCTGTCTGCCATACAAGTAAAGTCTGAGGAACATCTGTTAGACAGGAGGCGTTTCAGTGAACCACGGTCCTGTGAGTGCTTCCCCCACAAGCGCTAGAAAGGAGACGTTCAAGAAGGTACATGTTGGCGGAGTGTTGGAAGGGAGCTTTCCATTCTGGTCCCGGAGGTTGGCAGAGGTCCTGACCCGGAGGACACAGCACGGAGGCAGGCATCTGTGTAACCTGCAGACTGTGAGTAAAGCTTTGGAACTGCACGCTCTGGTGCCCTACAGTTATTCCAGCACCGCTACATCTGGGTACCAGCACCTACACCGCCTGTGCCTTTCCCCCATCACTACATCTACACTTCCCTGGGACTCCAGCTCCACCTGTGGGGAGCTTTACCATCTTTGCTGCACAACACCATCAGTCCCAGAGGATCTGCATGCAGTGTCGGCCTAACATCTATGTTGCCGAACACCACAGGTGGCGTCAAACTATCTATATAAACTCTTTACCATTATACCACGCCATTTACATGGGCGCCCAGGGCCACCGTCCGGGTCACCGCTGCTGTGACACATCCCACTGACACCGGCCCGGTACCGAGTACCCCACAGCCCTGGGAGGGCGACCCATATGCCGACTGCTGATCGGGCGGCGTTATTCCCACGAACCTCCAAACAGCGTCCCTGAAGGCAAAGTTTTTGGTTTCCGGGGGCAGTATGATTGCAAAGCTGAACCTTAAAGGAATGTCCAAAAGGGCACCACTAGGAGTGGAGCCTGTGGCTTAATTGGACTGCACCCGGGAAACCACTACCATACAAGCTACAGAAAAGATGGACAGATTGCAAGCTTTGTCGATTCTGTGTGTGGTGTGGTATGTCCGTTTGTAGTTGTGCTAGCGATTTCTCAGCTTTATTCCGTTAACGACTGAGACTCCGGCATGGCCCCGCGGTACGCGTCAAGCTTACTAGACGGATACGCGAGGCTGTGGCACGTGAGATCGAGCAATAACAGGTCTAGCATTCCAGTATATGTCCGGGGCTGCATGCACACTACACTGAAAGGACCAGCTTTTGTCGCTTACAGGTGCAGATAACCTGCTGAACTCCGTTAGTGATGGGGATCTGGGATTCAGATTATTCCCCGCGAACGATGATTTCCCAGTAAGTTCAGGTCAACCGCAATTCCGGAGTTAAGCCTAACCGTCATTCCTGAAAAAATTACGTGTCCAAACCACAGGTGCTGTAGCTTGCTTAACAGCTCGGCAGCCGTTCTCAGGCCCAGTATGGATTCAACAACATTGTAGAAAGTTGATAAAGGGTACAGTTTCACCGGATAACACGTATATATGTAGCCTAGTTTACACATTAAAAATAAATGTCTATAGATCAGGAGGCAGACTCAGATGTTCTCAGGCCCAGTATGGATTTGACCAGATTGTACAAAGTTGAGAAAGGGTACTTTATCACTGGATAGCAGGTATATATAGCATAGTTTAAACATGTAAAATCTCCGTGTTCTCAGTATGGATTACACAGCAATCTAAAAAGTGGAAAAAAGGAAATGCATTTGAGGCGTACACAACTATATACTTTTGGTGTTATTTTTAAATCTTCATATATATTTCTGTCTCAGTAATACAGTCCAGCCTCTCCGCAATAGGAAATGAGATGCATACAATTGTGACATAAAGGCTATTGATTGCAGAAATCTAGGAATTATTATTCACGGCAAAAACTTCCGTCACAATTCTCATAGGTGATGCTGACCCTCAATTAATTTGTGTGTTGAGACAGTGAAAACATTTTTTTGTGAATAAAGTCTTGCTGTATCGCACTTCCATGGATTCCATCACTGTTACTCATCTCAAACCAATTTTTATCACAGGGAGCGATGTAAACATGGTGCTCACTATCTATCATGATCTGTCACGTAACTTTGGAGTGCAAAAGACAGAAGCCACAGACCATAGGCCATTCTATTTGATTGGCATAAGAGGGCACATTTTGAAATGTGCGCCGGAATGTCACACGTTTGTGAGTAGGAAAACTGTGAAAGCTGATGATAAACCACCACTGCATGTAATTGTGAGTCGACGTCCATAAGAAATGGAAGCCACTGATCATCTGGAGCTAGAGCCCGGCCAGCAGGACAGGGTATAGCTACATCTTAACCATAATCTTTCAGTTCAATCAATTTGTAGTGGCAGTCCCGGTGAAGGATTTGACAGCCCAGACTACACAGCGGAGGAGCAGGGAGAGGTAAACATTGCAAATGCTGGGGCCCTGCCCAAGCAAGGGGGCACACTCGTGGGCGTTGGTACTGGCACTGGGCCCCTCATAGTACGGCGGTGTGTCTGACGGCGGGTGTGCACCACCACTGTCAGAGACACTTGATTGCACTATGAGGGACCCTATGATAGTGCCCGCGCCCAAGAGTCGGTCTACCCACCTGTCCAGGGCAACGGCACTCGTACGGTTTTGTGCGCTAGGTGGTGACCCCGGACATGGGGGGGGCGCCCACTTACGGAGGTTTACAAAGTGGCATATGTAGATGTGGGTCATTCAGCTGCTGCAAAAGGCGAAATAGGTCAAGTTTGCGGAATAGGAGGAGGACCAAAGCAAGCCATTTTTCTGGGAACCTATGTGTCATCAAGGGAAGGTGGGACAAAATCCTTGGAAACCCATGCATGGTTCATTTTAATGAAGGTTAGATCATCCACATTTTGGGTTGACAGACGGGTCCTTTTTTCTGTCAGGATTGATCCAGCTGCACTGAAGACTCTTTCTGATAGCACACTTGCAGCTGGGCAAGCGAGCTCCTGTAAGGCATATTGTGCCAATTCAGGCCAGGTGTCCAGTTTAGCGGCCCAATAGTCAAAGAGGAATGACCTGTGCGGGAGAACATCGATATGGGAGGAAAAGTAGTTGTTAACTATAGATGACAACTGCTGTCTCCTGTCACTTTCCATCGATGCAGTATTACCAGTTGTGTGAGCGGTCCGTGAAAAATCAGTCCACAACATTGTCATGAAACCCCTGTCTCCAATGCCACTTCTGCTGTGTGCACCACGAACACCTCTGCCAAGCTGCCCCCGGCCCGTACGGCTCATGTGAGAACCATCACCGTTGCTGTGTGCTGGGAATGCCTCAACCAACCGGTTAACCAGAGTTGCTTGTTTAGTAGCCAATATTAGGTCAAGGTTCTCCTGTGGCATGATGTTTTGTAATTTGCCTTTATAGCGTGGATCCAGGATGCTGGCCAACCAGTAGTCGTCATCGTTTATCATTTTGGCAATGCGTGGGTCCCTTTTTAGGATCTGCAAGGCATAATCTGACATGTGGGCCAATGTTCCCGTTGTCAATGATGCACTGCGAGTGCTGGGTGGAGGAGCACTTTCTGGCAAATCCACATCCCTCCAGTCACGCACAAACCCTGTACCAGACCTTGCCACGCCAACATTTTCACTTGCCCCACGAGATGCATCCTCCCCTAAGTAATCATCCCCATCATCATCCTCCTCATCCTCTTCTTCCTCCACCTCGTCCAGGAGAGGTCCCTGAGCAGACAATGGCTGAATGTCATCAAGGATTCCCTCCACCTCTTCCTCCTCGTCAACATTGGCTGCAGACGCCTGCTCCTTAAGGTGCGTCAAAGTTTGCATGAGCAGACGCATAAGTGGGATGCTTATGCTTAGGATGGCGTCGTCTGCGCTTACCAGCTGTGTGCATTCCTCGAAACACTGAAGGACTTTACAGAGGTCTTTCAGCTTCGACCACTGCACACCTGTCAACTCCATGTCTGCTCTCAAAGTGCCTGGCCATGTATCCTCCCACAAATGCATTATGGCCTGCCTCTGCTCGCACAGCCGCTCAACCATGTGCAGGGTGGAGTTCCACCTTGTTGCAATGTCGATAATGAGGCGGTGGTTGCGAAGGTGGAGCAATCACTGCAGCTTCTGCAAACGAATGGAGTGTACAGGCGACCGGCGGATGTGCGCGCACAGTCTTCGCACCTTCTGGAGCAGGGCTGTTAACTCCGGATTAGTAGTGAGGAAGCACTGCACCACCAGGTTCAAGGTGTGAGCCAAGCAAGGTATGTGGCTGAGTTTTGAAAGGGCTATGGCTGCCACAAAATTACGGCCGTTATCACTAACTACCTTGCCTGCCTCAAGATTTACACTGCCCAGCCATGACTCAGTTTGTCGCTGAAAGTACTCAGCCAGCACCTCGGCGGTGTGTCTGTCGCCCAAACACATCATATGCAACACAGCCTGCTGACGCTTTCCACTAGCTGCTCGATAGGGGGACACCTCGTGTGCAACAGTGGCAGCTGCAGATGGAGTGCTCGTACGACTGTGCTCTGTGGACGAGCTTTCGCTTCTGGAGGAGGAGGATGAGGGTCGAAAGCCTACAGCCAACTGTTTCCTATACCGTGGGCTAGGCAGCACTGTCCCACCACCGCTGTCCCCTGTGGACCCTGCATCCACCACATTAACCCAGTGCACAGTGATGGAAACGTAACGGCCCTGGCCATGCCGACTGGACCATGCATCAGTTGTGAGGTGCACCTTTCCACTCACTGACTGCATGAGTGCATGGACAATGCGGTCTTTCACATGATGGTGGAGGGCTAGGATGGCTTTGTGAGAGAAGAAGTGGCGACTGGGTAGGTCATAGCGTGGTACTGCATAGGCCATGAGTTCGTGGAAAGCTGCGCTTTCCACCAACCGGTAGGGCATCATCTCTAACGAGATAGTTTGGCAATGTGGGCGTTCAAACCCAGTGTACGCGGATGAGAGACTGAGTACTTTCTTGACCTACTCATAGTGTCTGGGAGGGTGAGCTGGACTTGAGAGCTGCATATGGTGGAAGTAGCGGTGGACAGGGTGGACTGAGAGAGGGTTGATGATGGTGATGGAGTTGGTGTTCTTTCTGATGGCCTAGATTCAGTCTTTCGTTGATATAACAGTGGGATTCCCTGACTGCTGTGGCCTTGCAACGACACCTCAACATTTGCTGCTGTGCTAACCGGTGAGCTTACAGTGGGGGAAACAATGTAACGTTGCTGACTGCCTTCTTTGTGATCAGTTGCACATGTGGTACTTGAGGTTTGGTGTTGTGTCCACGCTTGCAAGTGCATGCTGGTTAAATGTCTAAGCATGAAACTGGTATTCAAATTTTTCAGATTTTTCCCTCGGCTAAAGGTCTTTGCGCACTTCTTACAGATAACCTTGGCCTGATCATGAGGATTTTGTTCAAAAAAGTGCCACACTGCACTCTTCCTACTTTGGCAGACATTTTGCGGCCTAGCACGCTGTGATATTTTGACCCTCTGGACAAGCTGTCCAGCAACTCTTTTGATTTTTGGAACCTGTCTTTGGAGTGCTCCGGGCCTGCCAGATAACAGCTGTTGCGATGTCGATGTCTGCTGTGGATGCTCCTCCTCCTCATCTGAGCTATTGGAAGCAGCACCCTCTTCCCCCAATGGATGCCAATCTGGGTCAACAACTGGGTCATCCATCACCTCCTCTTCAATGTCATGTGCACCTTCCTCTGTGTCACCGTGTATGGTGGTATAGTGTGCGGGAAGGGGCACCTGAGTCTCATCAGGGTCAGAATCTGGCTCAGTACACTGCGAGGACAATGTAGTGCTCTGAGTGAATGTACCAGCAGAATCATCTATCAGTGGCTGTGCATCAGTGCACTCCATGTCAGATTCATCTTGGCCTGGGTAATTCACCATTTCACTTGATAATCCAGGCATGGTATGTGAAAACAGCTCCATGGAGTAATCATTAGTATGGCCTGCGTCATCCTTCAATCTTGGTTGGGGTAAGGACATAAGGAAAGGTGTGGTTCATGAACATGAGCCTCCAATGACGACTCAGTGCTTTTATTTTTTACAACTTCAGAAGAGGAGGCGATAGAGCTGGAGGCTGAGTCAGCAATGTAAGACAAAACTTTTTCCTGAAGCTCTGGCTTTAAAAGCGGTTTGCCAACTCCTAGAAAACTAAGCCTTCGAGGCCTTGTGGAGCCAGACGATGACGCAGGCTCAACACCTCCTGCATTCGGTCCTATTTTGCTTTTGCCACTACCATCAGATCCACCACCAACACCATCATTACCAGCTGCCAACCCCCGCCCAATTCCATGGCCTCTTCCACCAGCCTTCTTCATTTCTGGTAGAAATGTAGACAAAATCCAACAAACTATATAGTAATGTAAAACAAGGTACAAGGTGTCTATAGGACAGGGGAGATTTTGAATTTCTGCACACACTTGTGGACACTGGACACTTTTGGATTGTGTGAGGCCCACTGAATATCACAGCACTATGTCACAGGCTCGATGTCGCAGGTGTGAAAAATGTCACTAGAGGATAACGGAGATTTTGAATTTCTGCATACACTTGTGGACACTGGACACTTTTGGATTGTGTGAGGCCCACTGAATATCACAGCGCTATGTCACAGGCTCGATGTCGCAGGGGTGAAAAATGTCACTAGAGGATAACTGAGATTTTGAATTTCTGCACACACTTGTGGACACTGGACACTTTTGGATTGTGTGAGGCCCACTGAATATCACAGCGCTATGTCACAGGCTCGATGTCGCAGGTGTGAAAAATGTCACTAGAGGATAACTGAGATTTTGAATTTCTGCACACACTTGTGGACACTGGACACTTTTGGATTGTGTGAGGCCCACTGAATATCACAGCGCTATGTCACAGGCAGAAATTGGCTAGTGTATGACAAACTACAAGGTGTATATAGAATTGGGCAGAATAGGAATCTCCCTAGAGTGTAGGTCTGTAAGAACGGAACAAGTCCTCGACTTATCCTTACAGAGCGACACGCAGATAGCTTCACTGTGGCCGTGATAACAGCCGTTACACGGTACTGAGAGAGGAGCGTGCACGTACACGACTGTCCGGTGTACGTAAAATTGTCAAGCTCCGTGTTTTTTAAGTATACGGACTGACACATGCTGTCTCTCTATAGTTTTGAATGTGATCAAACAACAAATATATTTAACTGTTTGAAAACTAGACAAAACTAGAAGGTGCAGGTCTGTAAGAACGGAACATGTCCTCGACTTATCCTTACAGAGCGACACACAGATAGCTTCACTGTGGTCGTGATAACAGCCGTTACACGGTACTGTGTGAGGAGTGTGCACCGCTGTATGGTGTGAAAAAATGCACGCTCAGTACCTCACCAGGACAAAAAAAAAAATTGGGATTGCTTTTAAAAAAGCAGTTTGCTGAGCAGTGGGTAAACAGCAATGCAGCCGTCAGGAAGCCTTAGACGGCAGCCTAACAACCAACACCGCTGATCCAGCAAAATATAGCCTCCACTTGCACTGCACACCCAGTGACTGGTGTGTTGTACAGGCAAAATCGCTAGCAGCAGAAGCAGTTTTTGGTGTCTTCTTCCCTGCCTAACGCTCTCCCTACAAAATCATCATCATCATCAGCAGCAGCAGCTCTCCCTATTCTGAGATCAGCATGAGTAACATGGCGGTCGGCGTGCATGCCCTTTTATACCCCCTGTGACGCCCACCAAAGCAAGCCAATCACTTGCATGCCCTTCTGAAAGATGGTGGTGACCCCTGCCTATGTCATCACGCTGCCCACAGTGTCCGTGGATCCTGATTGGCTGAAAAAGAGCGCAAAACAAACTTTTGAAACGCGACTTTGGCGCTTAAGTCGCCGACCTCGTGGCCGACCTCATCCTAGGGTCGGGTTTCGTTTCATGAAACCCGACTTTGCCAAAAGTCGGCGACTTTTGAAATTTTTCGACCCGTTTCGCTCAATTCTAACGTTGACACTACCCGGAAACAGCAGGCGTGCTGGAACCAGGCTGGGCAGGAGGGAGTACCCGTGCCAAAGACACGTCTGAGCATCAACTGGCGATGTTGGAGCCCAGGGTCAATCATGCAGCAGGCTGAGGCCTACTTGGAGCGAGTAGTAAATAAGATCTAGTGTGATTTTGGAGGCAGCAGGAGACTTTGTCGTCCACACAGCAGGGGAGCAGTTGGCGTTACTGAATCCCACTAACACTGGAGCATGTGTTTTTCTCTGTGCAGACGGCACTTCTGAGCAGCAGGGAATGTGGACAGAGCAGGAGACTTTGCCGGTCACACATCAGGTTATCAACTGACGTGACTGAGCCCCAGTAACACAGGAACAAGTGTGGATTGTGCAGACGCCACTTCAGAGCAGCAACTAGGGGGTTGGAGGCCAGGGGAAATACTAGAGACAGTGGAGTCAGAGGCCTAAGTGGAGCACAGTTAAAAATCAGTAGTAGTGTGACTGTGTTGGCAGCAGGAGACTTTGCCATCCACACAGCAGGGGAGCAGCTGGCGTTACTGAACCCCACTGGCACAGGAGCTAGTGTTTCTCTCTGTGCGGATGGCACTTCCAAGCAACTTCTGGCTGTGTTGAAGCCCAGGATCAATCATGGAGCAGGCTGAGGCCTACTTGGAGCGAGTAGAAAATAAGATGTAGTGTGATTTTGGAGGCAGCAGGAGACTTTATCGTCCACACAGCAGGGTAACAGCTGACGTTACTGAACCCTACTAACACAGGAGCTAGTGTGTTTCTCTCAGTGAAGACAGCACTTCTGAACACCAACTGGCATTGCTGGAGCCCAGGATAAAGCATGGAGCAGGCAGAGGCCTGATGTTATTTGCATGTGGAGGCAGCAGGAGACATTGCCGTCCACACAGCAGGGGAACAGCTGACTTTACTGAACCCCACTAACACAGGAGCTAGTGTGTTTTTCTCTGTGAAGACGGCACTTCTGAACACCAACTGGCATTGTTGGAGCCCAGGATCAAGCATGGAGCAGGCTGAGGCCTGATGTTTTTTGCATGTGGAGGCAGCAGGAGACATTGCCATCCACACAGCAGGGGAACAGCTGACGTTACTGAACCCCACTAACACAGGAGCTAGTGTGTTTTACTTTGTGAAGACGGCACTTCTGAACACCAACTGGCGTTGTTGGAGCCCAGGATCAAGCATGGAGTAGGCTGAGGCCTGATGTTTTTTGCATGTGGAGGCAGCAGGAGACATTGCCGTCCACACAGCAGAACAGCTGACGTTACTGAACCCCACTAACTCTGGAGCTAGTGTGTTTTTCTCTCCTTAGATGGCACTTCTGAACACCAACTGGCGTTGTTGGAGCCCAGGATCAAGCATGGAGCAGGCAGAGGTCTGATGGTTTTTGCATGTGGAGGCAGCAGGAGACATTGCCGTCCACACAGCAGGGGAACAGCTGACGTTACTGAATCCCACTAACACAGGACCTAGTGTGTTTTACTCTGTGAAGACGGCACTTCTGAACACCAACTGGCGCTGTTGGAGCCCAGGATCAATCATGGAGCAGGCAGAGGCCTGATGGTTTTTGAATGTGGAGGCAGTAGGAGATATTGCCGTCCACACAGCAGGGGAACAGCAGACGTTACTGAACCCCACTAACACAGGAGCTAGTGTTTTTGTCTGTGCGGACAGCGCTTCCGAGTGACAACTGGCTGTGTTGAAGCCCAGGATCAATCATGCAGCAGGCGGAGGCCAACTTGCAGCAAGTTTTATAAAGGTTGTAGAATACTACTGATTGTAACCGTGCTCAACTATGGCCTCTGGCTCCACTGTCTCTAGTATTTCCCCTGGCCTCCAACCCCACCAGTTACTGCTCTGAAGTGGCGTCTGCACAATCCACACTTGTTCCTGAGTTACTGGGGCTCAATCACGTCAGTTGATCCCCTGATGTGTGTCCGGCAAGGTCTCCTGCTCTGTCCACATTCCCACTACTAGTAATGGGAATGTGGACAGAGCAGGAGACATTGCCGGACACTCATCAGGGGATCAACTGACGTGACTGAGCCCCAGTAACACAGGAACAAGTGTGGATTGTGCAGACGCCACTTCAGAGCAGCAACTGGTGGGGATAGAGGCCAGGGGAAATACTAGAGACAGTGGAGCCAGAGGCCATAGTGGAGCACGGTTAAAAATCAGTAGTAGTTCGATTGTGGAGGGAGCAGGAGACTTTGCCGTCCACACAGCAGGGGAGCAGATGGCGCTACTGAACCCCACTAACACAGAAGCTAGTGTTTTTCTCTGTGCAGATGGCACTTCTAAGCAACAACTGGCTGTGTTGAAGCCCAGGTATTACAGTTCAGGTGGTAGAAACATGAACACAGCATGAGACCTGGATACTGTTGCCAAACAATTATTTATTCTGTTAGAGGACTGGCAAATTCTGGCGAGATCCAGGCCTTGTTCATTTTCAGAAAAGTAAGCCAGTCAACGTTATAGGAGGATAGTCGTGTGCGACGGTCTGTTAGTACACCACCTGCGGCACTAAAGACACGTTCCGATAATACACTGGCAGCAGGGCAAGCCAGCACCTCCAATGCATACTGGCTAAGCTCTGGCCATGTATCCCGCTATGAGACCCAAAACTTGAAGGGGGAAGAGCCATCTGGGAGTACACTGACAGGGCAAGACATGTAGTCTGTCACCATTTGACAGAAGCGATGGCTCCTGCTGACTGGAGCCGTCTGTGAAGGTGTAGACAATTGTGGCGGACTCACAAAACTTTGCCAAATTTTTGCCATAGTGGTCTTGCCTTGTGCTGAGACGATGCCTCTGCTCCTTCTTTGTGCTGAGCTTCCTCCACTGCCTCGACGTGCAGAGCTGCTTTGTAAAGCACTAGCACCACTGCTGTCGGGTGGAATGGAAAACATGATGGACTGCACCAGTGTGTCTTGGTACTCCCGCAGTTTACGCTCCCGGGTCAACGGTGGTATGAGGCTTTGTAAGTTGTCCCGGTAGCGAAGATCTAGGAGGGTGTACACCCAATAATCAGTCGTGTTGAGAATGTGGGCGATGCGGCGGCCACTTCTCAGGCACCGCAGCATGAAATCAACCATGTGCTGCAGACTCCCAGCTGCCAAAGAAACGCTGTCCCCTGCTTGATGCGTCATCTCTGCCTGCTCTGCATCACCCCACCCTCGCTGTACATACTGACTAGAGGATTGTGTACCTCCCTCCTCTGGAGAGATGTCTTCCTCCTCCATCGACTCCTCCTCATCCTGCTCACAAAGTGTCCCCTGCCTAGGCCTTTGTGAGGAACCACGTAGCGCAGACTGTCCAGAAGCAAATGGCATTTGTGACTCCTCATCCTCCACCTCTTCCAAAACCTCCTCCCTTAGTGCTTGCAGTGTTTTTTGAAGCAGGCAGATAAGGGAGACAGTCATGCTGACTAGCGCATCATCTGCACTCACAATCTGCGTGGAATCATCGAAGGCACACAAAACGAGGCAGATGTCCTTCATAGAGTCCCACTCTGTGGTGCTGAAGTGTGACCGGCGCACAGTGCGACTTGTTTGCGCCTGATGCAGCTGGTACTCCATGACTGCTGCCTGCTGCTCACACAACCGCTCCAACATATGTAACGTTGAATTACACCTGGTGGGTAGGTCACATATGATGCGATGTTCCGGAAGGCGTAATCAGCGCTGCAGAGCAGCAAGGCACGATCTTGCCGTGAAGGAACGCCGCAAGTGAGCGCACTCTATGCGGACCTTGTGCAGCAGTGCATCAAGATCCGGATAGTCCCTCAGAAAGCTATGCACAACCAAGTTCAGCACAAGTGCCAGACATGGGATGTGAGTGAGGTTGCCTAGGCAAAGAGCTGCCCCCAGATTTCGGCCATTGTCACACACTACCTGAAGAGGTGGTAGGTGGTGCTGTACGTTGGCCTACATCTTCAGTGTGTCTGTGTAACTCCACCTCGTGCTTGGTCCGCACATGTTTCCACATATTTGTGGTATTGAGGTTGCTGTAATTTTTACCTCTTTTGACTTTCTGATGACACAGCTTGCATTTGACAAAGCAAATGTCATCTGCAACTGTGTCAAAAAAGGACCACGCACTGCAAGTCTTGGGAGCGCCCGTTTTGGCTTTTGAAAGAGGAATGCTCCTACCGGGTGCCGAAGTGGAGGCTGCAGGCAACCAAGTCTGCCCCCTCCCTCTCCCTCCTGTTTTGGCCATTTGGGGAATCTCTTCCTCAGAGCTGCTCCCACCACCTTGGGCCCTCTCTGGCCCTGAGAGGACGTGGACGTCATTGAAGTCGATGCGTTAGCTGCCATCCATCCGACAACGGCTTCAATTTGTTTCTCCCGCAGCAGTGGGGTACGGCGAGGTCCTACAAAGCTGCGCATAAAGGACTGTTGCCTGCTAAAACTGGGGGATGCTGACTCACTGGTGCCCACAGCAGGCACAGAATCCCCACTTCCTCTCCCTGCAGAATCCCCACATCCTCTCCCTGCAGAATCCCCACGTCCTCTCCCTGCTGAAACTCCTCACCCACGTGCCTTATTCCCTGCCTTCTTCATCTTGGTAGACTGATAAAGATAGGCAGAAAAGTACAAAGGAGGGGGCTTAGTGTGCTTATTCCTGAACAGCTGGTAACAGGTATAAGAAACACTAATTTTATGAAGTGTGTGTGGACTACACTTTAATAGGAGCTAATGTGGCCTACACAACTGTCAAATGGAGTGTTTGGTGAACTTTATTTTGTTTTTTGTTTTTTTAAAAAAATAAAAAGATGTGACCAAAGATTTGAAAGCGATAGTATCACAAACTTTTTGGAGCTATTACAATGCAGGAAGGTAACCTACAATGCAAAAGATGAGGCTCCAAAAAATAGGGTAATACTAATCTGGCTGCAGCTGAAAGGCACAAGCCAAAAAAAAGGCTCCTCTATCTACTCATATATAGTGTTTGAAACCAACCAATGTAGATGGATACGGATGGATGCACACTAATAGGAGAATAAAAAATGAGCTGCAATAAAAGAAAAATATGTGTGAGGCAGTGACGCACGCTGAGCGGCCTACAACCAGACGTAGCTGCAGGACACACTACTCAGCGTGAGCTGCACTCACACACAGTCAGAGACCTCTCAGACAGCCGTGAACAGTGCAGCAAACTGGGCACTATCACTGAAAGGCTGCAGAGAGGCTCCTCTGTCTACTCCTATAGTGTTTGCAACCAACGTATATGGATACGGATGGATGCACAGTGCACACTAATAGGAGAATGAAAAATGAGCAGCAAAAAAATAAAAATATGTATGAGGCAGTGACGCGCTGAGCGTCCTACAACCAGTCATGGCTGCAGGACACACTACTCAGCGTGAGCTGCACTCACACAGACCTTGCAGACAGATGTGAACACTGCTGCAAGGCAAAAGAAAGCTACAGTGGTGGATTATGTAGCCTGGGTAAAGCACACTATGATTGTGAAAATCGCTATCTCTAACTGTCCCTCACAGTCTTGAACAGCAGCCTGTCCCTAACTGAACTCACAGCAGAGTGAACCAGAAATGGCGGCTGCGGCGGCTTTTATAGTGCATCATGACATCATTTCAGCAGCCAATCACAGCCATGTAGCCTCCACTTTGGCATCTGTTAGGAACATTCCTCTTTCCAAAGCCAAAACGGGTGCTCCCAAGACTTGCAGTGCGTGGTCCTTTTTTGACACAGTTGCAGATGACATTTGCTTTGTCAAATGCAAGCTGTGTCATCAGAAAGTCAAAAGAGGTAAAAATTACAGCAACCTCAATACCACAAATATGTGGAAACATGTGTGGACCAAGCACGAGGTGGAGTTACACAGACACACTGAAGACGTAGGCCAACGTACAGCACCACCTACCACCTCTTCAGCTCATGTTGGGGCCTCTTCCACCAGCTCACACACAGCTGGTTCGGCTTCCTCACAGGATGGCCAAGGAAGAACCTCTAGCACTGTTGTCCGGAGACCCTGTGACATTCCACCCACAGCACCACAAAAGGTGGCCATACTCCGCAAACCTTCCCCCGAGCACAGGCTCTGAATGCTGGCATTGCCAAACTACTGGCCCTTGAAATGCTCTCATTCAGGCTGGTGGAGACTGACACCTTCCGGAACTTCATGGCATTGGCAGTCCCACAATGCACCGTGCCCAGCTGCTTTTATTTCAGCAGGCAAGCCGTCCCTGCCCTGCAAAAACATGTGGAGGGAAAAATAAAACATGTGCTACTAAACGCCGTCAGTAGCAAGGTCCACCTGACCACCGATGCGTGGACCAGTAACCATGGATGGGACGATACCTTTCCCTCACTGCCCATTGGGTCAATGTTGTGGAGCCGGGTACAGATCTGGAGAGTGGCGCTATACGTGTTCTGCCAACTCCACGGATTGCAGGAATCCAGTCTGTACACATTGACTACTCTTCCTACTCAAGTTCCTCAGAAACAGCGCTGCAGGAGCCTGTTACGACCGATATGAGCACAGCCGTGGCCAAACGTCAACAGGCCGTACTCAAATTAATTTCTTTGGGGAATCAAAGTCACACAGCGCAGGAGCTCTGGAATGCCATCAAGCAGGAGAGCGACTTGTGGTTTCTGCCAGCGAATCTCCAGCCGGACTTGGTAGTGTGTGACAATGGCCGAAATCTGGGGGCAGCTCTGGGCCTAGGCAACCTCACTCACATCCCATGTCTGGCACATGTGCTCAACTTGGTCGTGCAGAGCTTTCTGAGGGACTATCTGGATCTTGATGCACTGCTGCACAAGGTCCGCATAGAGTGCGGTTGTGTGAGCAGCAGGCAACAGTCATGGAGTACCAGCTGCATCAGGCGCAAACAAGTCGCACTGTGCGCCGGTCACACTTCAGCACCACAGAGTGGGACTCTATGAAGGACATCTGCCTCGTTTTGTGTGCCTTCGATGATTCCATGCGGATGGCGAGTGCAGATGATGCACTAGTCAGCATGACAGTCCCCCTTATCTGCCTGCTTCAAAAAACACTGCAAGCACTAAGGGAGGAGGTTTTGGAAGAGGTGGAGGATGAGGAGTCACAAATGCCATCTGCTTCTGGACAGTCTGCACTACGTGGTTCCTCACAAAGGAGTCAATGGAGGAGGAAGACATCTCTCCAGAGGAGGGAGGTACACAATGCTCTTGTCAGTATGTACAGCGAGGGTGTGGTGATGCAGAGCAGTCAGAGATGACGACTCAAGCAGGGGACAGCGTTTCTTTGGCAGTTGGGAGTCTGCAGCACATGGTTGATTTCATGCTGCGGTGCCTGAGAAACGACCGCCGCATCGCCCACATTCTCAACACGACTGATTATTGGGTGTACACCCTCCTAGATCCTCGCTACCGGGACAACTTACATAGCCTCATATCACCGTTGAACTGGGAGCGTAAACTGCGGGAGCACCAAGACACATTGGTGCAGTCCATCATATTCTCCATTCCACCGGACAACAGTGCTGCTAGTGCTTTACAAAGCAGCTCTGTGTGTCGAGGCAGTGGAGGAAGCTCCACACAAAGAGGGAGCAGAGGCAGCGCCTCAGCACAAGGCAAGACCACTATGGCCCAAATGTGGCAAAGTTTTGTGTGTCTGCCACAAATGTCTACACCATCACAGACGGCTCCAGTCAGTAGGAGGCAACGTTTCTGTCATATAGTGACAGACTACATGTCTTGCCCTGTCAGTGTACTCCCAGATAGCCCTTCCCCTTTCAAGTTTTGGGTCTCAAAGTTGGATACATGGCCAGAGCTTAGCAAGTATGCATTGGAGGTGCTGGCTTGCCCTGCTGCCAGTGTATTATCAGAACGCGTCTTTAGTGCCGCAGGTGGTGTACTAACAGACCGTCGCACGCGACTATCCTCCGATAACGTTGACTGGCTTACTTTTCTGAAAATGAACAAGGCCTGGATCTCGCCAGAATTTGCCAGTCCTCTACCAGAATAAATAATTGGTTGGCAACAGTATCCAGGTCTCCTGTCGTGTTCGTGTTTCTACCACCTGAACTGTAATCCCTGGGCTTCAACACAGCCAGTTGTCGCTCTGAAGTGCCATCTGCACAGAGAATATCACTAGCTCCTATGTTAGTGGGGTTCAGTAACGCCATCTGCTCCCCTGCTGTGTGGACGGCAAATTCTCCTGCTCCCTCCACAATCGAACTACTACTGATTTTTAACCGTGCTCCACTATGGCCTCTGGCTCCACTGTCTCTAGTATTTCCCCTGGCCTCCAACCCCGCCAGTTGCTGCTCTGAAGTGGCGTCTACACAATCCACACTTGTTCCTGTGTTACTGGGGCTCAGTCATGTCAGTTGATCCCCTGATGTGTGTCCGGCAAGGTCTACTGCTCTGTCCACATGCCCATTACAATCATTAGTAGTCTACAACCTATATCAAACTTGCAGCAAGTTGGCCTTCGCCTGCTGCATGATTGATCCTGGGCTTCAACACAGCCAGTTGTTGCTCGGAAGTGCTGTCCGCACAGAGAAAAACACACTAGCTCCTGTGTTAGTGGGGTTCAGTAACATCAGCTGTTCCCCTGCTGTGTGGACGGCAATATCTACTGTTGCCTCCATATTCAAAACACATCAGTCCTCAGCCTGCTCCATGCTTGATCCTGGGCTCCAACAACGCCAGTTGGTGTTCAGAAGTGCCGTCTTCACAGAGAAAAACACACTAGCTCCTGTGTTAGTGGGGTTCAGTAACATCAGCTGTTCCCCTGCTGTGTGGACGGCAAAGTCTCCTGCTGCCTCCACATTCAAAAACCATCAGGCCTCTGCCTGCTCCATGCTTGATCCTGGGCTCCAACAACGTCAGTTGGTGTTCAGAAGTGCCGTCTTCACAGAGAAAAACATGAGCTCCTGTGTTAGTGGGGTTCAGTAACGTCAGCTGTTCCCCTGCTGTGTGGACGACAAAGTCTCCTGCTGCCTCCACATTCAAAAGCCATCAGGCCTCAGCCTGCTCCATGCTTGATCCTGGGCTTCAACAACGCCAGTTGGTGTTCAGAAGTGCCGTCTTCACAGAGAAAAACACTAGCTCCTGTGTTAGTGGGGTTCAGTAACGTCTGCTGTTCCCCTGCTGTGTGGACGACAAAGTCTCCTGCTGCCTCCACATTCAAAAACAATCAGGCCTCAGCCTGCTCCATGCATGATCCTGGGCTCCAACAATGCCAGTTGGTGTTCAGAAGTGCCGTCTTCACAGAGAAAAGCACAATAACTCCTGTGTTAATGGGGTTCAGTGACGCCAGCTGCTCCCCTGCTGTGTGGACGACAAAGTCTCCTGCTGCCTCCAAAATCACACTACATCTTATTTTCTACTCGTTCCAAGTAGGCCTCAGGATGCTCCATGATTGATTGCGGGCTTCAACACAGCCAGTTGTTGCTTGGAAGTGCCTGTCCGCACAGAGAGAAACACTAGATCCTGTGTCAGTGGGGTTCAGTAACGCAAGCTGGTCCCCTGCTGTGTGGATGGCAAAGTCTCCTGATGCCTCCACATTCAAAAACCATCAGACCTCAGCCTGTTCCATTCTTGATCCTGGGCTCCAGCAATGCCAGTTGGTGTTCAGAAGTGCCGTCTTCACAGAGAAAAACACACTAGTTCTTGTGTTAGTGGGGTTCAGTAATGTCAGCTGTTCCCCTGCTGTGTGGACGACAAAGTCTCCTGCTGCCTCCACATTCAAAAACCATCAGGCCTCAGCCTGCTCCATGCTTGATCCTGGGCTCCAACAACGCCAGTTGGTGTTCAGAAGTGCCATTTTCACAGAGAAAAACACGAGCTCCTGTGTTAGTGGGGTTCATTTACGTTAGCTGTTCCCCTGCTGCGTGGACGACAAAGTCTCCTGCTGCCTCCACATTAAAAAACCATCGGGCCTCTGCCTGCTCCATGCTTGATCCTGGGCTCCAACAACGCCATTTGGTGTTCAGAAGTGCCGTCTTCACAGAGAAAAACACACTAGCTCCTGTGTTAGTGGGGTTCAGTAACGTCAGCTGTTCCCCTGCTGTGTGGACGACAAAGTCTCCTGCTGCCTCCACATTCAAAAACCATCAGGCCTCAGCCTGCTCCATGCTTGATCCTGGGCTCCAACAACACCAGTTGGTGTTCAGAAGTGCCGTCTTCACAGAGAAAAGCACAATAGCTCCTGTGTTAATGGGGTTCAGTAACGCCAGCTGCTCCCCTGCTGTGTGGACGACAAAGTCTCCTGCTGCCTCCAAAATCACACTACATCTTATTTTCTAATCGCTCCAAGTAGGCCTCAGCCTGCTCCATGCTTGATCCTGGGCTCCAACAACGCCAGTTGGTGTTCAAAAGTGCCATCTTCACAAAGAAAAACACTAGCTCCTGTGTTAGTGGGGTTCAGTAACGGCTGCTGTTCCCCTGCTGTGTGGATGACAAAGTCTCCTGCTGCCTCCACATTCAAAAACAATCAGGCCTCAGCCTGCTCCATGCTTGATCCTGGGCTCTAACAACGCCAGTTGGTGTTCAGAAGTGCCGTCTTCACAGAGAAATACACACTAGCTCTAGTGTTAGTGGTGTTCAGTCACGTCATCTGTTCCCCTGCTGTGTGGACGACAAAGTCTCCTGCTGCATCCACATTCAAAAACCATCAGGCCTCTGCCTGCTCCATGCTTGATCCTGGGCTCCAACATCGCCAGTTGGTGTTCAGAAGTGCCATCTTCAAAGACAAAAACACGAGCTCCTGTGTTAGTGGGGTTCAGTAACGTCAGCTGTTCCTCTGCTGTGTGGAAGACAAAGTCTCCTGCTGCCTCCACATTCAAAAACCATCAGGCCTCAGCCTGCTCCATGCTTGATCCTGGGCTCCAACAATGCCAGTTGGTGTTCAGAAGTTCCATCTTCACAGAGAAAAACACTAGCTCCTGTGTTAGTGGGGTTCAGTAACGTCTGCTGTTCCCCTGCTGTGTGGACGACAAAGTCTCCTGCTGCCTCCACATTCAAAAACCATCAGGCCTCAGCCTGCTCCATGCTTGATCCTGGGCTCCAACAACGCCAGTTGGTGTTCAGAAGTGCCGTCTTCACAGAGAAAAGCACAATAGCTCCTGTGTTAGTGGGGTTCAGTAACGCCAGCTGCTCCCCTGCTGTGTGGACGACAACGTCTCCTGCTGCCTCCAAAATCACACTACATCTTATTTTCTACTCGCTCCAAGTAGGCCCCAGCCTGCTCCATGATTCTTCCTGGGCTTCAACACAGCCAGTTGTTGCTTGGAAGGGTCATCCGCACAGAGAGAAACACTAGCTCCTGTGTCACTGGGGTTCAGTAACGCCAGCTGCTCCCCTGCTGTGTGGATGGCAAAGTCTCCTGCTGTCTACACAGTCACACTACTACTGATTTTTAACTGTGCTCCACTTAGGCCTCTGGCTCCACTGTCTCTAGTATTTCCCCTGGCCTCCAACCCTGCCAGTTGCTGCTCTCAAGTGGCGTCTGCGCAATCCACACTTGCTCCTGTGTTACTGGGGCTCAGTCACGTCAGTTGATCCCCAGATGTGTGTCCGGCAATGTCTCCTGCCCTGTCCACATTCCCATTACTAGTAGTGGGAATGTGGACAGAGCAGGAGACCTTGCCGGATACACATCAGGGGATCAACTGACGTGACTGAGCCCCTGTAACCCAGGAACAAGTGTGGATTGTGCAGACGCCACTTTAGAGCAGCAACTGGCGGGGTTGGAGGCCAGGGGAAAAACTAGAGACAGTAGAGCCAGAGGCCTAAGTGGAGCACGGTTACAATCAGTAGTAGTGTACAACCGATATAAAACTTGCTTCAAGTAGGCCTCAGCCTGCTCCATGATTGATCATGGGCTTTAACACAGCCAGTTGTTGCTCGGAAGTGCCGTCTGCACAGAGAAAAACACATGCTCCAGTGTGGGATTCAGTAACACCAGCTGCTCCCCTTCTGTGTGGACGACAAAGTCTCCTGCTGCCTCCAAAATCACACTACATCTTATTTACTACTCGCTCCAAGTAGGCCTCTGCCTGCTGCATGATTGACCCTGGGCTCCAACATCGCCAGTTGCTGCTCAGAAGTGTCTTTGGCACGGGTACTCCCTCCTGCCCAGCCTGGTTCCAGCACGCCTGCTGTTTCCGGGGATTGTCAATGTCACTTTGCCACCAAAAAGTTTGTCCAGTCGTGTTGCGGTCAGGTTAGCCGAGTCTATGGTGCCTGCAGTTTAGGTGCTTCCTATGTGGGCTGCAGGTTCTGGTAATAAAGGCTGGTTCCATAGTGCCAATAGGACAAGCACCCCCTGTAGGACTGTTGGTTTCGGTAACTGCGGCCGGCTCGCGGCCTTGCAACGTTGTTTTTCAGGGGTAGCTTCTGCTACCCATCCGGGTTCCAGTACCGTCAGCTAGTTCTCGGCAGTGCCTTTGGCCTAGGTGCCTCCTTCTCTGTATCCGAGTTCCAGCAATGTCTGCTGGTCCTTGGTAGTGCTTTGTAGCACAGGTATCTCCTGCTTAGTAACCGGGTTCCAGCACCGTCAGCTGGTCCACGGTTGTGCCATTGGCTCTTGTTCCTTCTGCTTCCCCTCCAGGTTCCAGCACCGTCAGCTGGTGCTCTCTAGTTCCATTTGCTCTTGTTCCTTCTGCTACCCATCCGGGTTCCAGTACCGTCAGCTGGCTCTCGGCAGTGCCTTTGGCCTAGGTGCCTCCTTCTCGGTATCTGAGTTCCATCAATGTCTGCTGGTCCTTGGTAGTGCTTTGTAGCACAGGTACCTCCTGCTTAGTAACCGTGTTACAGCACCGTCAGCTGGTCCACGGTTTTGCCATTGGCTCTTGTTCCTTCTGCAGCCACTATGGGTACCAGCACCGTCAGCTGGTTCTCGGTAGTTCCAGTGACTCATGTAGCTTCTGCTGCCCATCCGGGTTCCTGCACCGTCAGCTGGTCCTCGGCAGTGTCTTTGGCATGGGTACTCCCTCTTGCCCAACCTGGTTCCAGCACACCTGCTCTTTCCAGGTAGTGTCAACATCACTTTGCCACCAAAACGTTGTCCAGTCGTGTTGCGGTCGGGTTAGCCGACTCTATGGTGCCTGCAGTTTAGGTGCTTCCTATGTGGGCTGCAGGTTCTGGTAATAAAGGCTGGTTCCATAGTGCCAATAGGGCAAGCACCCCCTGTAGGACTGTGGGTTTCGGTAACTGCGGCCGGCTCGCGGCCTTGCAACGTTGTTTTTCAGGGGTAGCTTCTGCTACCCATCCGGGTTCCAGTACCATCAGGTGGTTCTCGCAGTGCCTTTGGCCTAGGTGCCTCCTTCTCGGTATCCGAGTTCCAGCAACGTTTGCTGGTCCTTGGTAGTGCTTTGTAGCACAGGTACCTCCTGCTTAGTAACCGGGTTCCAGCACCATCAGCTGGTCCACGGTTGTGCCATTGGCTCTTGTTCCTTCTGCTGCCACTCTGGGTACCAGCACCGTCAGCTGGTTCTCGGTAGTTCCATTGACTCTTGTAGCTTCTGCTACATATCCAGGTTCCAGCACCGTCAGCTGGTTCTCGGCAGTGCCTTTGGCCTAGGTGACTCCTTCTCGATATCCGAGTTCCAGCAACGTCTGCTGGTCCTTGGTAGTGCTTTGTAGCACAGGTACCTCCTGCTTAGTAACTGGGTTCCAGCACCATCAGCTGGTCCACGGTTGTGCCATTGTCTCTTGTTCCTTCTGCTGCCCCTCCGGGTTCCAGCACCGTCAGCTGGTCCTCGGTAGTTCCATTTGCTCTTGTTCCTTCTGCTACCCATCCGGGTTCCAGTACCGTCAGCTGGTTCTCGGCAGTGCCTTTGGCCTAGGTGCCTCCTTCTCGGTATCCGAGTTCCAGCAACATCTGCTGGTCCTTGGTAGTGCTTTATAGCACAGGTACCTCCTGCTTAGTAACCATGTTCCAGCACCATCAGCTGGTCCACGGTTGTGCCATTGGCTCTTGTTCCTTCTGCTGCCCATCCGGGTTCCAGTACCATCAGCTGGTTCTCGGCAGTTCCTCAGCCTTCTTGTACCTTCTGCTACTTTTCAAAGTTCACGCTTGTGGAAATGGTTTTTGGTTCTCACTCTGGATCTCCCTGACGACGACCCTGAAGACCACACCGAAGAAGACCAAAAATATGATCCTGAAGAAGATGACCAAGAGGGCAAAGAACATGAAAACAACCACCAAAATGCAGAACAACAAGAGACAGAAGACCAAGAAGCAGAAGAACAAAAAGCAGAAGGACCAAAAGCAGAAGAACATTAAGCATAAGACTAAAAATCAAAGCAAAAGATAATATCTAAATTATAAGCAGAAGAAGACTAAGCAGTGTATGGAGGTGAGTCCGTTCCTCCTCGTGGTGCCCCTGGAAAATGCCTGCTGCTGCAGGCCAAACTGAACGCGGACAAATCCTGTTGTAAATCTTTCGTGACAGGCAGACCGGAAGGTGTAATCTTCAAACTTTTATAGATAACAACTACAGGAATGCCTGTCACAAATAAGAATATGATGAAGAAGAAGAATAGGAAGAAGATGAATAAGAAGAATATGAAGAATGTACAAAAATAGAATAATAGGAAGAAGATGTGCATTGAGCAGCAAGGTGGTGTGCTGGTGAAAGGGGGAAAAAAAAAAAAAAAACTCTTTTAAATCTTCTTCCTGAGCGAGTGTGAACGAGCTGAGTGTGACCTGAGCGTAAGTGCGAACTGTGGTAAGCGTGTGACTTGAAATTCAGTGACTTTAGATTCAGAGACTTTCCAAGGGAGGTCTTACTGAATTGCTGTTATAGTAATACTTTTTTTTTTTTTTTTTTTTTTATTTATTTTTGCTTATCTTATTGTCTGGTGCAATCCCCATTAGGATGTGCTCCACTATTGCCAATGCCATCCAGTGCACGTCTTGCCGCATGTATGCAGTCCTTGAACAGCCGGTCGAGGGTGCATACTGCTGTGCAAGATGTGAGCACGTTGTGCATTTGGAAGCCCAGATACTGGATCTAAATGTGCAGCTGGCAACACTGAGATCCATAGACAATATGGAAAGGAGTCTTCTGCTCACTGAGCAGACGCTCAATGGGATAGATGAGGGGGGGATGCTAGGTTGGAGCTGCAGGACAATGAAGCAGCTAGCTGGGTGACAGTTAGAAGGCGGGGTAGAGGGAAGAGCACCAGGGAGGCTAGTCCTGATCTGGCACACCCCAATAAGTTTGCTAAGTTGGCAGATGAGGGGAGTGTTAGTGCAGGAGTAGCACTGCTGCAGCAAGGCATGTCCTCTGAAAGCCGGAGGAGTGTCTGCTCCAGTAAGGGGGGAAATAGGAGAGCAGGGCAGGCCAGACAGGTTCTGGTAGTGGGAGACTCAATTATTAGGGGAACAGATAGGGCAATCTGTCACAAAGACAGGGATCGTCTGACGGTGTGCTGCCTACCTGGCGCTCGAGTCCGACACATCGCTGATCGGGTTGACAGATTACTGGGAGGGGCTGGAGAGGATCCAGCGGTCATGGTGCACATTGGCACAAATGACAAAGTTAGAGGTAGGTGGAAGGTCCTTAAAGATGATTTCAGGGAATTAGGCTGTAAGCTTAAAGCAAGGACCTCCAAGGTGGTATTTTCGGAAATACTTCCTGTACCACGTGCCACACCAGAGAGGCAACGGGAGATTAGGGAGGTTAATAAGTGGCTCAGGAATTGGTGTAGGAAGGAGGGGTTTGGGTTCCTGCAGAACTGGGCCGACTTCTCAGTTGGCTACAGGTTCTACGCTAGGGACGGGCTGCACCTCAATGGGGAGGGTGCAGCTGTGCTGGGGGAGAAAATGGCTAGAAGGTTGGAGGAGTGTTTAAACTAGGGACGGGGGGAGGGTATTCCTTTTATAGGAGGGGAAGACAGTGCAGATAGAGACCTGGGCACAAATAATGACATTGGGGGTGGGGGTGGCATGGGGGGTGGGGTTAGAACAGTTAATAATTTAAGAAAGAATAGAGGTACAGAGAGATACATAAAGTGCATGTATACTAATGCCAGAAGTCTCGCCAACAAAATGGAGGAATTGGAGTTAATGTTGTTGGAACATAATTATGACATGGTGGGGATATCTGAGACATGGCTGGATGAGAGCCATGACTGGGCAGTTAATTTACAGGGCTATAGTCTGTTCAGAAATGACCGTACAAATAAGCGAGGGGGAGGCGTGTGTTTATATGTAAAATCATCCTTAAAACCCATCCTTCGTGATAATATATATGAATATAATGAAAATGTAGAGTCCCTGTGGGTAGACATAAGGGGAGGGGGGAAAAATAATAAATTACTGATAGGGGTTTGTTATAAATCTCCAAAAATAATGGAAGCTACAGAGAATATCCTCATAAAGCAAATAGATGAAGCAGCGACTCAAGGAGAAGTCATTATTATGGGGGACTTCAACTACCCTGAAATACATTGGGGAACCGAAACCTGCAGTTCCAGCAAAGGTAACAGGTTTTTGACTACTATGAGAGACCATTACCTTTCACAACTGGTTCAGGACCCAACAAGAGGGGGGGCACTGCTAGACCTAATATTATCCAACAGGCCAGACCGCATATCAAATGTAAGGGTTGGGGGTCACTTGGGTAATAGTGATCACAAATTAATAAGTTTTCATGTATCCTTTAATAAGATGTGTAGTAGAGGGGTTACAAGGACACTAAACTTCAGGAAGGCAAATTTCCAACGGATGAGAGATGATCTTGGTGCAATTAACTGGGACGATATCCTGAGACTAGTGTTGAGCATTCCGATACCGCAAGTATCGGGTATCGGCCGATACTTGCTGTATCGGAATTCCGATACCGACTTCCGATATTTTTTCAATATCGTCATTGGATTCCTGCAACCCGTAGAGAACGGCAGCATCATCTGATGCTGCCGTTCTCTACCCAAGATCGTCGTGGGACACACTCGTGGACTGCTTCGGATCGTGGGTGAGTATTTTTGTGGTTTGTTATGTTAATATTTATTCCGGAAAAGACAATGGCTTCGGGGAACAATGTGACAAGTATTGGTAAGTATGTTACTCTATGTTATATGTACTGTATGTCTATGTATGTATTGTATGAATGTATTGTATGTATGTAGTATATATGTGGTATGTATGTAGCATGTAGTATGTATGTAGTATGTATGTAGCATGCATGTAGCATGTAGTATGTATGTAGCATGCATGTAGCATGCAGTATGTATGTAGCATGCATGTAGTATATATGTAGTATGTATGTAGCATGCATGTAGTATATATGTAGTATGTATGTAGCATGTAGCATGTATGTAGTATGTATGTGGTATGTATGTAGCATGTAGTATGTATGTAGCATGCATGTAGTATATATGTAGTATGTATGTAGCATGTAGTATGTATGTAGTATGTATGTAGCATGTAGTATGTATGTAGCATGCATGTAGCATGCATGTAGTATGTATGTAGTATGTATGTAGTATGTATGTAGCATGCATGTAGCATGCATGTAGTATGTATGTAGTATGTATGTAGCATGCAGTATGTATGTAGCATGTATGTAGTATGTATGTAGTATATATGTAGTATGTATGTAGCATGTAGTATGTATGTAGCATGAATGTAGTATATATGTAGTATGTATGTAGCATGTAGTATGTATGTAGCATGCATGTAGTATGTATGTAGCATGTAGTATGTATGTAGTATGTATGTAGCATGTATGTAGTATGTATGTAGTATGTATGTAGCATGCATGTAGCATGCATGTAGTATGTATGTAGTATGTATGTAGTATGTATGTAGCATGTATGTAGTATGTATGTAGTATATATGTAGTATGCAAATCAAGACAGCAAAGATTGAGACAGAGAGACTCATTGCCAGAGAAAGTAAAAATAATCCCAAAATATTCTTTAACTACATAAATAGTAAGAAGCTAAAAAATGATAGTGTTGGTCCCCTTAAAAATAGTCTGGGTGAAATGGTGGATGAGGATGAGTAAAAAGCCAATATGCTAAATGACTTTTTTTCAACAGTATTTACACAAGAAAATCCCATGATGGATAACATGATCAGGGATAAAAATTCTCCATTAAATGTCACCTGCTTAACCCAGCAGGAAGTACGGCGGCGTCTACAAATCACTAAAATTGACAAATCCCCGGGCCCGGATGGGATACACCCCCGAGTACTGCAGGAATTAAGCACAGTCATTGATAGACCACTATTTTTAATCTTTAAAGATTCCATAATAACAGGGTCTGTGCCACAGGACTGGCGTATAGCAAATGTGGTGCCAATATTCAAAAAGGGGACAAAAACTGAACTTGGAAATTATAGGCCTGTAAGTTTAACCTCAACTGTGGGTAAAATCCTGGAGGGTTTTCTAAGAGATACTATACTGGAGTATCTGGAGAAGAATAACCTTATGACCCAATATCAACATGGGTTTACAAGAGACCGTTCCTGTCAGACTAATCTGATAAGCTTTTATGAAGAGGTAAGTTCCGGACTGGACCAAGGGAATGCAGTGGACGTGGTGTACATGGACTTTTCAAAAGCTTTTGATACTGTGCCACACAAAAGGTTGATACATAAAATGAGAACAATGGGGATAGGGGAAAATATTTGTAGGTGGGTTAAGAGCTGGCTCAGGGATAGGAAACAAAGGGTGGTTATTAATGGAGCACACTCGGACTGGGTCACGGTTAGCAGTGGGGTACCACAGGGGTCAGTTTTGGGCCCGCTTCTTTTTAACATATTTATTAATGACCTTGTAGGGGGCATAGAGAGTAGAATTTCAATATTTGCAGATGACACTAAACTCTGCAGGGTAATTAATACAGAGGAGGACAATTTAATATTACAGGAGGATTTATGTAAACTAGAAGCTTGGGCTGATAAATGGCAAATGAGCTTTAATGGGGATAAATGTAAGGTCATGCACTTGGGTAGAACGAACAAGTTGTATAATTATGTGCTTAATTGTAAAACACTGGGCAAAACAGTCACTGAAAAAGACCTGGGTGTATGGGTGGACGACAAACTCACATTTAGTGGCCAGAGTCAAGCAGCTGCTGCAAAGGCAAATAAAATAATGGGATGCATTAAAAGAGGCATAGATGCTCATGAGGAGAACATAATTTTACCTCTATATAAGTCACTAGTGCGACCACACTTAGAATACTGTGTACAGTTCTGGTCTCCGGTGTATAAGAAAGACATAGCTGAACTGGAGCGGGTGCAGAGAAGAGCGACCAAGGTTATTAGGGAACTAGGGGGTCTGCAATACCAAGACAGGTTATTACACTTGGGGTTATTTAGTTTGGAGAATCGAAGGCTTAGGGGTGATCTTATTACAATGTATAAATATATGTGGGGACAATACAAAGACCTTTCTAATGATCTTTTTACTCTTTGACCTGTGACGGGGACAAGGGGGCATCCTCTACGTCTGGAGGAAAGAAGGTTTAAGCATACTCACAGACGCAGATTCTTTACTGTAAGAGCAGTGAGACTATGGAACTCTCTGCCATATGATGTTGTAATGAGTGATTCACTACTAAAATTTAAGAAGGGACTGGATGCCTTTCTTGAAAAGTATAATATTACAGGGTATATACACTAGTCTCCTTAATATTGCGTTGATCCAGGGAGCTAGTCTGATTGCCATATGTGGAGTCGGGAAGGAATTTTTTTCCCCAATGTGAAGCTTACTGTTGCCACATGGGGTTTTTTTGCCTTCCTCTGGATCAACATGTTAGGGCAAGTTAGGATAGGATATGGGTTGAACTAGATGGACTTAAAGTCTCCCTTCAACCTTAATTACTATGTTACTATGTTACTATGAATGTAAAAAAAAAAGAATAATAGGAAGAAGGTGAAGAAGAAGAAGAAGAAGATGAATAAGGTGAAGAAGAAGTTGATGAAAAAGATGCTGCTGCTGAGGATGATGAAGGAGAAAGTGTGGGAGAAGTAAAAAAGGTGAAGAGCATGGAAGTAGTGAAACATACATATCTAACAAAATATACAAAAGGTTAACATAGTCAATATCTTTGTAACTCCGAACATCTTTAAGAAAAAAAATTATTCCCGCTATTCCATTTGATTGGGCTAAACCTCTATGCCTTTAATGTCTCCTCCGCCTCCCCCAATACATTCTTCATTATTCTTAGTTGTTTTTCTTCATGTAGAATTAAACTACAAGGAAAGAAAAGGGTTTTTTTTAATTCCGATATTTCTGTTCCATTGACTTGAATGGGACTTCCGGGATCGGAATCGGCGATACCCGATACTTTTTTGATATCGACCGATCCGATCCGATCCAATATTTTTCAATATCGGGTGGTATCACTCAACACTAGAGTTGAGCGACTTTTGTTTTTTTAGGGTCGCGTTTCGTTTCGTGAAACCCGACTTTTCCAAAAGTCGGATCGAGCAAGATCGTCCGATTATAGGGAAAAGTCGGGGTCGTCCCGAAACACGAAACCCAATGTAAGTCAATGGGGAATAAAAGTCGGCAGTGAGAGGAGGACAGGAAACACACCTACAGTGCCCATTTGAATGCCAAAAGCATCAATTCTTCTTACTTAAGCTTGTCAACCTTAATTAACTTCATAATACAAGTTACGCACTGAAAAATGGGGGTTATTTGGCTAAAGTTGTGGGGGGGGAGGGCTGGCTGCAGGTTTTCATGTGCCCTGGGCGAAAGAGCGCCCCTTTAACACATACCACAACTCATCATGCTCCGATACGGCAGAGAAATAGCGGTATAGTACAATGAAAAATACCTCACTTTTTACATCTCATGACGAGGCCCATCTATTTCTCCATACAGAATCATTGGTCCCATATAATGTTTGAAACAGGATATGATGAGCTCCACATAATGCTACAGTATATGTTGGTCCCCATGGATGAAGCTCCACTGTCTTATGGGCCCAAATAATGCTCCAAACATAATGGGCCCCATTTCTAATGCTCTAGTGTATAATGGGCCCTGTAAATGCTGCTCCAGTGTCTGATGTCCACCTTTGGAATGTTCCAGTGTATGGTGGGCCCCATCTATCATTCTCCAGAGTATAGTGCTCCCCAAAAATTGCTGTCCCAACATTGAAACAATCAAATAAGTCTCCTCGCTAGGGAATCCCTGTACTTGTCTGGACAGGTGCTGTAGCTTGCTTAACAGCTCGTCAGCCGTTCTCACGCCCAGTATGGATTGCACGTGATTGCACAAAGGTTAGAAAGGGTACCGTATCCCTGGATAACATGTATGGATAGCGTACACATTCAAAATATATGTCTCAGGAGGCAGGCTCAGACGGTGTCAGGCCCAGTATGGATTGCACGTGATTGCACAAAGGTTAGAAAGGGTACCGTATCCCTGGATAACATGTATGGATAGCGTACACATTCAAAATATATGTCTATACAGCATGAGGCAGGCTCAGACGGTGTCAGGCCCAGTATGGATTGCACGTGATTGCACAAAGGTTAGAAAGGGTACCGTATCCCCGGATAACATGTATGGATAGCGTACACATTCAAAATATATGTCTATACAGCATGAGGCAGGCTCAGACGGTGTTAGGCCCAGTATGGATTGCACGTGATTGCACAAAGGTTAGAAAGGGTACCGTATCCACGGATAACATGTATGGATAGCGTACACATTCAAAATATATGTCTATACAGCATGAGGCAGGCTCAGACGGTGTTAGGCCCAGTATGGATTGCACGTGATTGCACAAAGGTTAGAAAGGGTACCGTATCCCTGGATAACATGTATGGATAGCGTACACATTCAAAATATATGTCTATACAGCATGAGGCAGGCTCAGACGGTGTTAGGCCCAGTATGGATTGCACGTGATTGCACAAAGGTTAGAAAGGGTACCGTATCCCCGGATAACATGTATGGATAGCGTACACATTCAAAATATATGTCTATACAGCATGAGGCAGGCTCAGACGGTGTTAGGCCCAGTATGGATTGCACGTGATTGCACAAAGGTTAGAAAGGGTACCGTATCCCCGGATAACATGTATGGATAGCGTACACATTCAAAATATATGTCTATACAGCATGAGGCAGGCTCAGACGGTGTTAGGCCCAGTATGGATTGCACGTGATTGCACAAAGGTTAGAAAGGGTACCGTATCCCCGGATAACATGTATGGATAGCGTACACATTCAAAATATATGTCTCATGAGGCAGGCTCAGACGGTGTCAGGCCCAGTATGGATTGCACATGATTGCACAAAGGTTAGAAAGGGTACCGTATCCCTGGATAACATGTATGGATAGCGTACACATTCAAAATATATGTCTCAGGAGGCAGGCTCAGACGGTGTCAGGCCCAGTATGGATTGCACGTGATTGCACAAAGGTTAGAAAGGGTACCGTATCCCTGGATAACATGTATGGATAGCGTACACATTCAAAATATATGTCTATACAGCATGAGGCAGGCTCAGACGGTGTTAGGCCCAGTATGGATTGCACGTGATTGCACAAAGGTTAGAAAGGGTACCGTATCCCTGGATAACATGTATGGATAGCGTACACATTCAAAATATATGTCTATACAGCATGAGGCAGGCTCAGACGGTGTTAGGCCCAGTATGGATTGCACGTGATTGCACAAAGGTTAGAAATGGTACCGTATCCCTGGATAACATGTATGGATAGCGTACACATTGAAAATATATGTCTCAGGAGGCAGGCTCAGACGGTGTCAGGCACAGTATGGATTTGACGGCCCAGATTACACAGCGGAGGAGCAGGGAGAGGTAAAGATTGCAAATGCTGGGGCCCTGCCCAAGCAAGGGGGGCCCACTCGTGGGCGTCGGTACTGGCACTGGGCCCCTCATAGTACAGCGGTGTGTCTGACGGCGGTTGTGCACCACCACCGTCAGAGACACTTGATTGCACTATGATGGACCCTGTGCCAGTGCCCGCGCCCAAAAGTCGGCCTACCCACCTGTCCAGGGCAACGGCACTCGCACGGTGTCGTGCGGTAGGTGGTGACCCCGGCCATGGGGGGGGAGGCAGCACAGTTAGGGAGTTTTAGAAAGTGGCATATGTTGATGTTGGACATTCAGCTGATGCAAAAGGTGAAATAGGTGAAGTACCAGAAAGAGGTGGACCAAAGCAAGCCATTTTTCTGTCACCCTATGTGTCATCAGGGGAAGGTGGGACAAAATCCTTGGAAACCCATGCGTGGTTCATTTTAATGAAGGTTAGATCATCCACATTTTGGGTTGACAGACGGGTCCTTTTTTCTGTCAGGATTGATCCAGCTGCACTGAAGACTCTTTCCGATAGCACACTTGCAGCTGGGCAAGCGAGCTCCTGTAAGGCATATTGGGCAAATTCAGGCCAGGTGTCCAGTTTAGCGGCCCAATAGTCAAAGGGGAATGACCTGTGTGGGAGAACATCGATATGGGAGGAAAAGTAGTTTGTAACCATAGTTGACAACTGCTGTCTCCTGTCACTTTCCATCGATGCAGTATTACCAGTTGTGTGAGCGGTATTTGAAAAATCAGTCCACAACATTGTCATGAAACCCCTGTCTCCAACGCCACTTCTGCTGTGTGCACCACGAACACCTCTGCCAAGCTGCCCCCGGCCCGTACGGCTCGTGTGAGAACCATCACCACTGCTGTGTGCTGGGAATGCCTCAAGCAACCGATTTAGCAGAGTTGCTTGTTTATTAGCCAATATTAGGTCAAGGTTCTCCTGTGGCATGATGTTTTGTAATTTGCCTTTATAGCGTGGATCCAGGATGCTGGCCAACCAGTAGTCGTCATCGTTCATCATTTTGGCAATGCGGGGGTCCCTTTTTAGGATCCGCAAGGCATAATCTGACATGTGGGCCAATGTTCCCGGTGTCAATGATGCACTGCGAGTGCTGGGTGGAGGAGCACTTTCTGGCAAATCCACATCCCTCCAGTCACGCACAAACCCTGTACCAGACCTTGCCACGCCAACATTTTCACTTGCCCCACGAGATGCATCCTCCTCCCCTAAGTAATCATCCCCATCATCCTCCTCCTCCTCCTCTTCTTCCTCCACCTCGTCCAGGAGAGGTCCCTGAGCAGACAATGGCTGAATGTCATCAAGGATTCCCTCCACCTCTTCCTCCTCATCAACATTGGCTGCAGACGCCTGCTCCTTAAGGTGCGTCAAAGTTTGCATGAGCAGACGCATAAGTGGGATGCTCATGCTTAGGATGGTGTCGTCTGCGCTTACCAGCCGTGTGCATTCCTCAAAACACTGAAGGACTTTACAAAGGTCTTTCAGCTTCGACCACTGCACGCCTGTCAACTCCATGTCTGCTCTCAAAGTGCCTGGCCATGTATCCTCCCACAAATGCATTATGGCCTGCCTCTGCTCGCACAGCCGCTCCACCATGTGCAGGGTGGAGTTCCACCTTGTTGCAATGTCGATAATGAGGCGGTGGTTGGGAAGGTGGAGCAATCGCTGCAGCTTCTGCATACGAACGGAGTGTACAGGCGACCGGCGGATGTGCGCGCACAGTCTTCGCACCTTCTGGAGCAGGGCTGTTAACTCCGGATAATTTTTGAGGAAGCACTGCACCACCAGGTTCAAGGTATGAGCCAAGCAAGGTATGTGGCTGAGTTTTGAAAGGGCTATGGCTGCCACAAAATTACGGCCGTTATCACTAACTACCTTGCCTGCCTCAAGATGTACACTGCCCAGCCATGACTCAGTTTGTCGCTTCAAGTACTCGGCCAGCACCTCGGCGGTGTGTCTGTCGCCCAAACACATCATCTGCAACGCAGCCTGCTGACGCTTTCCACTAGCTGCTCGATAGGGGGACACATCGTGTGCAACAGTGGCAGCTGCAGATGGAGTGCTCGTACGACTGCGCTCTGTGGACAAGCTTTCGCTTCTGGAGGAGGAGGAGGAGGAGGAGGGTCGAACGCCTACAGCCATCTGTTTCCTATACCGTGGGCTAGGCAGCACTGTCCCACCACCACTGTCCCCTGTGGACCCTGCATCCACCACATTAACCCAGTGCGCAGTGATGGACACGTAACGGCCCTGGCCATGCCGACTGGACCATGCATCAGTTGTGAGGTGCACCTTTCCGCTCACTGACTGCTTGAGTGCATGGACAATGCGGTCTTTCACATGATGGTGGAGGGCTGGGATGGCTTTGCGAGAGAAGAAGTGGCGACTGGGTAGGTCATAGCGTGGTACTGCATAGGCCATGAGTTCGCGGAAAGCTGTGCTTTCCACCAACCAAAAGGGCATCATCTCAAACGAGATTAGTTTGGCAATGTGGGCGTTCAAACCCAGTGTACGCGGATGAGAGACTGAGTACTTTCTTGACCTACTCATAGTGTCTGGGAGGGTGAGCTGGACTTGAGAGCTGCATATGGTGGAAGTAGCGGTGGGCAGGGCGGACTGAGAGAGGGTTGATGATGGTGATGGAGTTGGTGTTCTTTCTGATGGCCTAGAATCAGTCTTTCGTTGATATAACAGTGGGATTCCCTGACTGCTGTGGTCTTGCAACGACACCTCAACATTTGCTGCTGTGCTAACCGGTGGGCTTACAGTGGGGGAAACAATGTAGCGTTGCTGACTACCTTCGTTGTGATCAGTTGCACATGTGGCACTTGAGGTTTGGTGTTGTGTCCACGCTTGCAAGTGCATGCTGGTTAAATGTCTAAGCATGCAACTGGTATTCAAATTTTTCAGATTTTTCCCTCGGCTAAAGGTCTTTGCGCACTTCTTACAGATAACCTTGGCCTGATCATGAGGATTTTGTTCAAAAAAGTGCCACACTGCACTCTTCCTACTTTGGCAGACATTTTGCGGCCTAGCACGCTGTGATCTTTTGACCCTCTGGACAAGCTGTCCAGCAACTCTTTTGATGTTTGGAACCTGTCTTTGGAGTGCTCCGGGCCTGCCAGATAACAGCTGTTGCGATGTCGATGTCTGCTGTGGATGCTCCTCATCTGAGCTGTTGGAAGCAGCACCCTCTTCCCCCAATGGATGCCAATCTGGGTCAACAACTGGGTCATCCATCACCTCCTCTTCTATGTCATGTGCACCTTCCTCTGTGTCACCGTGTATGGTGGTATAGTGTGCGGGAAGGGGCACCTGAGTCTCATCAGGGTCAGAATCTGGCTCTGTACACTGCGAGGACAATGTAGTGCTCTGAGTGAATGTACCAGCAGAATCATCCATCAGCGGCTGTGCATCAGTGCACTCCATGTCAGATTCATCTTGGCCTGGGTAATTCACCATTTCACTTGATAATCCAGGCATGGTATGTGAAAACAGCTCCATGGAGTAATCAGTAGTATGGCCTGCGTCATCCTTCATTCTTGGTTGGGGTGAAGGACACAAGGAAAGGTGTGGTTCATGAACATGAGCCTCTAATGACGACTCAGTGCTTTTACTTTTTACAACTGAAGAAGAGGAGGCGATAGAGCTGGAGGCTGAGTCAGCAATGTAAGACAAAACTTTTTCCTGATGCTCTGCCTTTAAAAGCGGTTTGCCAACTCCTAGAAAACTAAGCGTTCGAGGCCTTATGTAGCCAGACGATGACGCAGGGTCAGCACCTCCTGCATTCGGTCCTATTTTGCTCTTGCCACTACCATCAGATCCACCACCAACACCATCATTACCAGCTGCCAACCCCCGCCCAATTCCACGGCCTCTTCCACCAGCCTTCCTCATTTTTGGTAGAAATGTAGACAAAATCCAACAAACTATATAGTAATATAAAACAAGGTACAAGGTGTCTATAGGACAGGGGAGATTTAGAATTTCTGCACACACTTGTGGACAGTGGACACTTTTGGATTGTGTGAGGCCCACTGATATCTGAGCGCTATGTGACAGGCTCGATGGCACAGCTGCCTGTGACCAAAGTGATGAGAGGATAATGGAGATTTTTAATCTCTGCGCACACTTTTGGACACTGGACACTTGTGGATTGTGTGAGGCCCACTGATATCTGAGCGCTATCTGACAGGCTCGATGGCACAGCTGCCTGTGACAAAAGTGACGAGAGGATAATGGAGATTTTGAAACTCTGCGCACACTTTTGGACACTGGACACTTGTGGATTGTGTGAGGCCCACTGATATCTGAGCGCTATGTGACAGGCTCGATGGCACAGCTGTGACCAAAGTGACGAGAGGATAATGGAGATTTTGAATCTCTGCGCACACTTTTGGACACTGGACACTTGTGGATTGTGTGAGGCCCACTGATATCTGAGCGCTATGTGACACGCTCGATGGCACAGCTGCCTGTGACCAAAGTGACGAGAGGATAATGGAGATTTTGAATCTCTGCGCACACTTTTTGACACTGGACACTTGTGGATTGTGTGAGGCCCACTGATATCTGAGCGCTATGTGACACACTCGATGGCACAGCTGCCTGTGACCAAAGTGACGAGAGGATAATGGAGATTTTGAATCTCTGCGCACACTTTTGGACACTGGACACTTGTGGATTGTGTGAGGCCCACTGATATATGAGCGCTATGTGACACGCTCGATGGCACAGCTGCCTGTGACCAAAGTGACGAGAGGATAATGGAGATTTTGAATCTCTGCGCACACTTTTGGACACTGGACACTTGTGGATTGTGTGAGGCCCACTGATATCTGAGCGCTATGTGACACGCTCGATGGCACAGCTGCCTGTGACCAAAGTGACAAGAGGATAATGGAGATTTTGAATCTCTGCGCACACTTTTGGACACTGGACACTTGTGGATTGTGTGAGGCCCACTGATATCTGAGCGCTATGTGACACGCTCGATGGCACAGCTGCCTGTGACCAAAGTGACGAGAGGATAATGGAGATTTTGAATCTCTGCGCACACTTTTGGACACTGGACACTTGTGGATTGTGTGAGGCCCACTGATATCTGAGCGCTATGTGACACGCTCGATGGCACAGCTGTGACAAAAGTGACTAGAGGATAAGGGAGATTGGATTGCTTTTAAAAAAGCAGTTTGCGGAGCAGTGGGTAAACAGCAATGCCAGCGTGTCAGGAAGCCTTAAAAGGCAGCCCAACAACCAACACCACTGATACACCACAATATAGCCTCCCCTTGCACTGCACACACAGTGACTTGTGTGTTGTGCAGGCCAAATCGCTAGCAGCAGAAGCAGTTTTTTTGTCTTCTTCCCTGCCTAACGCTCTCCCTACAGAATCAGCAGCAACCTCTCCCTATACTAAGATCGGCAGAAGTAAGATGGCGGTCGGCGTGCACGCCCTTTTATACCCCCTGTGACGCCCACCAAAGCAAGTCAATCACTTGCATGCCCTTCTGAAAGATGGTGGTGACCCGTGCCTAGGTCATCACGTTGCCCACAGTGTCCGTGGATCCTGATTGGCTGAAAAAGAGCGCAAAACAAACTTTTGAAATGCGACTTTGGCGCGTAAGTCGCCGACCTCGTGGCCGACCTCATCCTAGGGTCTGGTTTCGTTTCATGAAACCCGACTTTGCCAAAAGTCGGCGACTTTTGAATTTTTTCGACCCGTTTCGCTCAACTCTACTCAACACTAATACTAACGTGATTCAGCTACTGCAATCCAGGGCTTTATATATGTGTCTACCACATGGTAATTTATATATATATATATATATATATATATATATATATATAAACTTTTCACATGGAGATTTTTTTACTCCTGTAAGAGACATATATTTGCACTTACTTTGCACTATGCACTTTAGAGTCTGCATATACTGGACTGCCCTTTTTGCCTATCCTTTGATCATTTTTCTGGTCATGTTCTTGTGCATTTGGGACAACAAATAGAGACCACTTACACATATAACTAAATTTTCTTTTTGTGGCAGCTTATGTTCCGTTAGCCCTATGGCAAATAAATAAGATATAAATTACAGACTTGGGAAAAAATTTTTTAATCATCTTTACCTTTGAATTGTGCACAGCTACCTAAGACTATATACATGGTGTCATTGTAACCGCATATTTAATGAGGATGTATTTTTTGTGCTCTTTATAGTTGTACTCTTTTCCCAGAGTTCTGTTCTGAGCGACCTATCGCTGGTAGCTATTTTTGCACCGTGTATCTCTGTTTTGTGACTTTTACAATGAGTATTAATTTTATTATTTACCAAATAAAATGTTGGTTTTAACATAATACATTTTCTATTCTATTCATATGGCATATACTCCCCCCCCTTTTTTGTTTGAATTGAAAGTACAAAATTAGCAGTTACAAGGACTGTTAGTATGTTGGTTCAGCTTCAGCACCAGTATCAAAACTACAGGACTCTGATTCGTTAGACTGTGCACACACATGCCTGGACAAGCCCTCTCTCCCTCCCATAAAAACCATTGCAGAGCTCTGCAATGGTGTCAGTGTGCCAAGCTCGGTGGTGCCTGGCAGTTTATAACTCCTGATGATGTCACATGGCCAGCCAATCACAGTAATGCAACTACCAAGATGGCTGGGACATTACAGTGACTAGCAGGCAATCCCCGCATGCTTATTTGCTGTATAACAGATGACAAGCGTGAGGGGCATGGATTTGAGTTTGAAATCAAGCTTCGGCTAATGGTTGCTGAGTGCCCAGCACATCTAGGCACTCAGGTACTAGAGTGATATTCGACTATCACCGAGCATGACTATCCCTAATAAGCATCCATCTCATTTATATCCTGCAGAAACACTGGGTTGGAAAATGGTTGCTAGTTTTTAAAATAATTTCATATTGAGCAAATGTGCAATGGTGACAATTTAAAAAAATAAAATACAAAATGCACTTGTAACATAAGAAAAAAGCTTCCACACATACAATAGGTATAAATTGTGCTATATTAACATATTTTTATATTATAAACTATATTGTTCCCTGAGCTATGACATTTATTTAATTGGAGAAGCTAACGTTACAGTGATCTAAAGTGTCTATTTGCTGATAAGGCTTTTAGCCTTTTTCTTTTATGACTTCGTATAGTAAACCTCTTTATTCGGAAGAATCATTCACATGTATTATTTCACCTAACACATCTACCATTCAACACTAAACTCTCATTTGTTGCTTGATCGCATATTTTAGGCTGACATTAAAATCATCATCATTTGTCTCAGCACATCCTCTCAGGTAATGAGGGAAAGTACTGCTAGCATGCTAGCAATAATGAAGCTGTATAGGGACAAACAATCGTGCAAACGTTCATTCTGCCATATACAGTGTCGGTGATTGCGCCATGTAAAAGGGATGCTAATTGAGTGCCAAATGATTTGCTATATTGTCTATCAAGAGCTCTTCAGACAGAAAATAAAGATCAGGAAACCATTAACCAGAAGGATAAAATAAATAACTTTAAAACCCAACACCTGACATCTACTTTATTTTACAATATAATAGCAAAATAGAACAAAAGGAAGCAATTTGTAAGGGTCCCGTTTCACATAGCGACACTCCAACAATCCCGACAAAGATATGACCTGGTAAGGATCGCTGGTACGTCGCTACATGGCCGCTAGTAAGCTGTCAAACAGGCAGATCTACTCAACGATGCAGCAACGATACGGCGATCCGTATAACGACCTCGGCGGTGGTTGGGACCTTGTCACACAGCAGCTATTCTGACGACTCAGATAGGTGTGCTTCAGCGTTGCCTTTTCCACGCCCCTCTGCTCCGATTGGTGGGCACTACTGCGCTATCACTACGCGGTTTGCTTCAGCATCCCTGTCTGAGTCGCTAGTGCGCTATTTATTCATGGATCCACAGTCACTGACACAGGGACACGCAATTATTATAACTAACTGTACATGTTAAATGTTATGATTGCATATAATTGATAGCTGACCTTTAAAAGGAAACGCTACAAAGATCCTAATTTGAGACCCCAATCAGAGCTGAGGGGGCATTGAAAAAACAAAGCAAAATCACGCCTGCGTCCCTGAGTTCTCAGTCGCCAACGAGGTCGCTCGTCATTGTTATGGTGTCAAACACAGCGATGCATGCTGGCCAGCGGGACACCAACGATCAAAAAATGGCCTAGGACATTCAAGCACAATCAGCAATATCGCACCGGGGGGGGCGGTCACCGCTATGTGTCACACGTAGCGAGATCGCTGGCGAGGTCACTGTTGCATCACAAAACCTGTGACGTTTCAGCGATCTCGCTATGTGTGAAGTACCCCTAACAGATATTTTAATAAGCTCACACCCATATTTGCAAACGTATATTAGCAACTGCACTAAAAATATTAATGCAAAATAATATAATTTTTTATCAAATGTGACACATTGAGAAAAAGAGAAATCATTTTTCGAGGAAACATTTTTCTACACGGAAGTAGTGATATATATATATATATATATATATATATATACACTGTATATATATATATACACTCACTGGCCACTTTATTAGGTACACCATGCTAGTAACGGGTTGGACCCCCTTTTGCCTTCAGAACTGCCTCAATTCTTCATGGCAGAGATTCAACAAGGTGCTGGAAGCATTCCTCAGAGATTTTGGACCATATTGACATGATGGCATCACACAGTTGGCGCAGATTTGTCGGCTGCACATCCCTGATGCGAATCTCCCGTTCCACCACATCCCAAAGATGCTCTATTGGATTGAGATCTGGTGACTGAGGAGGCCATTTGAGTACAGTGAACTCATTGTCATGTTCAAGAAACCAATCTGAGATGATTCGAGCTTTATGACATGGCGCATTATCCTGCTGAAAGTAGCCATCAGATGTTGGGTACATTGTGGTCATAAAGGGATGGACATGGTCAGCAACAATACTCAGGTAGGCTGTGGCGTTGCAACGATGCTCAATTGGTACCAAGGGGCCCAAAGAGTGCCAAGAAAAAATTCCCCACACCATGACACCACCACCACCAGCCTGAACCGTTGATACAAGGCAGGATGGATCCATGCTTTCATGTTGTTTATGCCAAATTCTGACCCTACCATCCGAATGTCGCAGCAGAAATCGAGACTCATCAGACCAGGCAACGTTTTTCCAATCTTCTACTGTCCAATTTCGATGAGCTTGTGCAAATTGTAGCCTCAGTTTCCTGTTCTTAGCTGAGAGGAGTGGTACCCAGTGTGGTCTTCTGCTGCTGTAGCCCATCTGCCTCAAAGTTCGACGCACTGTGCGTTCAGAGATGCTCTTCTGCCTACCTTGGTTGTAACGGGTGGCAATTTGAGTCACTGTTGCCTTTCTATCAGCTCGAACCAGTCTGCCCATTCTCCTCTGACCTCTGGCATCAACAAGGCATTTCCGGCCACAGAACTGCCGCTCACTGGATTTTTTTTCTTTTTCGGACCATTCTCTGTAAACCCTAGAGATGGTTGTGCGTGAAAATCCCAGTAGATCAGCAGTTTCTGAAATACTCAGACCAGCCCTTCTGGCACCAACAATCATGCCACGTTCAAAGGCACTCAAATCACCTTTCTTCCCCATACTGATGCTCGGTTTGAACTGCAGGAGATTGTCTTGACCATGTCTACATGCCTAAATGCACTGAGTTGCCGCCATGTGATTGGCTGATTAGAAATTAAGTCTTAACACACAGTTGGACAGGTGTACCTAATAAAGTGGCCAGTGAGTGTATATATAGTCTCCTGTCCCTGTATAAAGATTGAAAAAATATACTTTTATTTTTAGAGATCTGATGTGTCAGTCGTGAGAAATCTAGCATAGAAACTATACTCAAATCTGGTTGGACGAGCGATGGGGGCGTCAATAAACGAGAACTGCTTCCAGTGCATGTCTCGCCTGAAAATATTATGTGTTTTATCCATAGAAAAAAGTTATTTGTATTCAATTATCATTTACTAGATTAAGGCCCGATGCTATCGCATCGAGAGGATAGTGACACACCTCTTGCCATGATAACCCTCAATACACACACACCTCCTCAACATACACTCCTCTCACCTTTCACCATCTCCACTCACATCCACTCACTCTTTCACTCCACATACGACCCTTTCTCTCACTCCGTCTCATACTCACACTGTCATCGTCGCTGCTCCATGATCCCCGACATCTTCTTCCGCCGGCGCCATCCTGGATCCCGACGTTGTCCACGCCGGCGACATGTTCTTGCGGCCATGCCATCTTGAGTATTCTGAAATCCTGCGAGTGGACATTAGTGGAGATAGTGAAAGGTGAGAGGAGTGTGTGTTGAGGAGTGGTGTGTTGAGGGTTAACATGGCAAGAGGTGTGCTGTGACGTCACCAGTTACAACTGGACGGAAGTTGTTACAACCCGGAAGCTGCTTAGCGCATTTATTATAGTAGATTAAGGCCCGATGCTATCGCATCGAGAGGATAGTGACACACCTCATGCCATGTTAACCCTCAATACACACACACCTCAACACACCACACCGCCTCAACACACACTCCTCTCACCTTTCACCATCTCCACTCACGTCCACTCACTCTTTCACTCCACATACGACCCTTTCTCGCACTCTGTCTCTCATACTCACACCGTCATCGTCGCTGCTCCATGATCCCCGACATCTTCTTCCGCCGGCGCCATCCTGGATCCCGACATTGTCCACGCCGGCGACATGTTCTTGCGGCCATGCCATCTTGAGTATTCTGAAATCCTGCGAGTGGACATTAGTGGAGATAGTGAAAGGTGAGAGGAGTGTGTGTTGAGGAGTGGTGTGTTGAGGGTTAACATGGCAAGAGGTGTGCTGTGACGTCACCGGTTACAACTGGACGGAAGTTGTTACAACCCGGAAGCTGCTTAGCGCATTTATTATAGTAGATTAAGGCCCGATGCTATCGCATCGAGAGGATAGTGACACACCTCTTGCCATGTTAACCCTCAATACACACACACCTCCTCAACACACCACACCGCCTCAACACACACTCCTCTCACCTTTCACCATCTCTACTCATGTCCACTCACTCTTTCACTCCACATATGACCCTTTCTCTCATTCCGTCTCTCATACTCACACCGTCATCGTCGCTGCTCCACGATCCCCGACATCTTCTTCCGCCGGCGCCATCCTGGATCCCGACATTGTCCACGCCGGCGACATGTTCTTGCGGCCATGCCATCTTGAGTATTCTGAAATCCTGCGAGTGGACATTAGTGGAGATAGTGAAAGGTGAGAGGAGTGTGTGTTGAGGAGTGGTGTGTTGAGGGTTAACATGGCAAGAGGTGTGCTGTGACGTCACCAGTTACAACTGGACGGAAGTTGTTACAACTTGGAAGCTGATTAGCGCATTTATTATAGTAGATTAAGGCCCGATGCTATCGCATCGGGAGGATAGTGACACACCTCTTGCCATGTGAACCCTCAACACACACTCCTCCTGAACACACCACACCGCCTCAACACACACTCCTCTCACCTTTCACCATCTCCACTCACTCTTTCACTCCACATACGACCCTTTCTCTCACTCCGTCTCTCATACTCACACCGTCATCATCGCTGCTCCACGATCCCCGACATCTTCTTCCACCGGCGCCATCCTAAATCCCGACGTTGTCCACGCCGGCGACATGTTCTTGTGGCCACGCCATCTTGAGTATTCTAAAATCCTGCGACTGGACGTTAGTGGAGATAGTGAAAGGTGACAGGAGTGTGTGTTGAGGAGGAGTGGTGTGTTGAGGGTTAACATGGCAAGAGGTGTGCTGTGACATCACCAGTTACAACTGGACGGAAGTTGTTACAACCCGGAAGCAGCTTAGCGCATTTATTATAGTAGATAGATGTATCACACCTATGTTTTTATGTGGATAAGATATTTACATAGTATCACGGCACCGCCAGACTCAGGGCCTGCTGTCCCGGCCTCGGCCAGTAGGAGGCGCCGGACTATCACATCACCGTCAGACTCAGGGCCTGCTGTTCCGGCCTCGGCCAGTAGGAGGCGCCGGACTATCACATCACCGTCAGACTCAGGGCCTGCTGTTCCGGCCTCGACCACTAGGAGGCGCCGGACTGTCCTATCACCGTCTGACCCGTGGCCTGCAGTCACGGCCTTGGTCTCTGGGAGGCGCTGTGCTTCAACCCCGAGTGGTGGCGGCGATAGTCATGAGGCTCCTGCGCAGGCGTCCGCTGGACGCAGGCTTCGCTCCTCGGTCAGTCATGAAGGGGCTGGTGCATTACCATCCAGCCTGGTCCTGGGGGCGGTCCGGATGACATCATCAGGCCACGGGCCTGTAAGGGATGACCTGATCCCTCAAATACCTTGGGACTGCTCTTGCAGGCCGCTGGATATATTCTTGGTTCCCCTGCGTGTTACTGTGTGAATTACTGTTGACTGACTCTGACTTTTGCCTGGACTTCTGACCCTTCTTCTGCCTAACGATTCTGTACCTCTGCGACTCTCCTGGTTTATGACACTGACTTCGGCCTGGATTCTGACTCTTCTTCTGCCTAACGATTCTGTACCTCTGCGACTCTCCTGGTTTATGACACTGACTTCGGCCTGGATTCTGACTCTTCTTCTGCCTAACGATTCTGTACCTCTGCGACTCTCCTGGTTTATGACTCTGGCTTCGACCTGGTATCTGTCTTTGCTTCTGTCTACCGTGCTTATACCATTTCAGCCTGACTGGTTTAGTCTCAGATATCATTACCTTTGTGTCCTGTGTTGGAACACCTTTCTGGCGACCGTCCTGCTCTGGTCTTTGCTCCTATTCAGACAGCACCTCCTGGGCTCTGCTATAAATCCAGATCCCTGTATAGGGGTAAAGGGTATCAGTGTTTCTCGGGGTGTTGTCCGGCTGCAGCCCAGACCGCAGGCAGACGTCACATTATATCCGGCCCAAAAAATAAAACGGCTTTTTGTGTCTATACTTAACACAGATAAAAGCAGTTTTCCTCACCTTTTTTTTTCCTTCCTCCTGACTGAGCTGATTCTTGGCCCAAACACCTGTTACATTGCACAGCCTGGGAAGTCACTCTCAGGCTCAAGCATGCTGCAGCCTGGAAGCTTCAAGGAAAATGCTGGCTGTTGGAAATCCACATTCCTGGACCATCACCCCCTGGACAGCGCTGGGGGTCAGGTATTGCCCGCAAATGCGGCCAAACTGTTGTTACCAGTTTCCCTTTCTTTTGCTAAGAAACGTCTGTGTGTGAAGGCTTATGTGGATTGTGGTGCTGCCGTCAACCTTAAGGATTTTTTATTTGCTAAGAGCCTTGGTGTACCTCTGTCAAGGCTTAAAGCGCCTATTCAGACTAATGCGATTAATGGTACATCTATATTCCAAGGAGGCGTGGAATTCGTTACTGCCGAAATTTCTATGTCAGTGGGGACATTTCATAACGAACAAATGTCATTTTTTGTTATATACAATTTATCAGATCCAGTTGTGTTAGGCATGCCATGGTTGCACCAACATAATCCGGTTATTGACTGGCGCATAGGTGACGTTGTGCGCTGGAGTCCATGGTGTCAGAGTAACTGTATGTCTTTTTCAGTAAACCAGATTAAAATTAAAACACCTTCTATTCCATATGCGTTTAGGGATTATGAAGATGTTTTCTCTATAGTGGAGTCGGAGAAACTACCTCCTCACAGAGAATACGATTGTCCTATTGAATTGGTCCCTGGTGCCCGTCTCCCTAAGGGGAGAATATTCAACCTCTCTGGTCCTGAGCGTGTAGCCATGAAAGAATACATAGCAGACAGCCTTCGAAAAGGCTTCATTAGACCTTCCACCTCACCTGTAGGAGCTGGGTTTTTCTTTGTAGAGAAAAAAGATGGTGGACTCAGACCATGCATTGACTACCGTGAGCTGAACGCCATAACCGTAAAAAATCAATACCCGCTGCCACTCATTCCTGATCTGTTTAATCAGTTACTGGGAGCTCGCTGGTTTACTAAGCTTGACCTCCGGGGGGCATATAACCTGGTCCGCATAAGAGATGGGGACGAATGGAAAACGGCCTTTAATACACCCCTTGGCCATTTTGAGTACCTGGTAATGCCCTTCGGACTCAGTAACGCTCCTGCAGTATTCCAGCACTTTGTCAATGATATTTTCAGAGATATTTGTGGGGTGTATGTCGTCGTATATCTGGACGACATTTTGATTTATTCTGCTGACCCTGTGACTCATGCTCAACACGTCCGTTCAGTACTGCAAAGACTGCGCGAAAACTCTTTGTTCGCGAAATTTGAAAAATGTGGGGTTTTTTTTGCCGAAGAGGTGCAGTTCTTAGGATACATGGTCTCAGGCAAGGGGTTCCGCATGGATCCCGCCAAGATTCAACCCATTAAGGATTGGGTACAACCCAAATTGCTGAAAGCACTCCAGCGATTTTTGGGATTTGCGAATTATTATCGCAAATTCATCAGGGGATTCTCAGAGATTGCCAAGCCACTCACGGACCTTACCCGGAAAGGGGCGGATGTGACTAATTGGAATCCTGAGGCAACCAGGGCTTTTTCCACACTAAAAGAGTGCTTCGTGGCCAACCCGGTGTTGATTCAACCAAACTTGGACCACCCGCTTATTGTGGAAGTAGATGTCTCCGAAGTCGGAGTGGGAGCAGTGCTCTCACAAGGCTCTGCATCCCTCACTCAGCTTCGTCCATGTGCCTTTTTCTCCCGCAAATTCTCTGCCACGGAGAGAAACTATGACATCGGCAACCGAGAATTATTGGCAATTAAGTGGGCCTTCGAGGAATGGCGCCACTTCCTCGAAGGCGCCAAACACAAAGTTACTGTTATTAACGATCACAAAAACCTAACCTACCTAGAGTCGGCTAAAAGACTAAACCCTAGGCAGGCCAGGTGGGCCTTGTTTTTCTCCAGGTTCGATTTTTTAATCACCTTTCGCCCCGGAACCAAAAATGTGAGGGCAGATGCCCTCTCCCGCAGCTTTTGTCACACACACACCGAGGACTATGAACCAGCTCCCATATTGGCTAATGGCATTGTCGTGTCGGCAGTATCTCTGGACCTTCTGGAGGAGATCCGTAGGTCATCAGAACAAGTTCCTGACACTACGCCCCCCAAATAATTATTCGTCCCAGCTACCTTTCGCTTACGAGTGTTAAAAGAATCTCACGACTCCGTCCTGGCAGGCCACCCTGGTCTCAATAACACCACTAGGCTGGTAACCAGGAACTTTTGGTGGCCAACGGTGGCCAAGGACTGTAAGGAGTACGTCTCAGCGTGTGAAGTCTGTGCCCGCGCCAAGTCCCCCCATAACCGTCCTGCCGGCTGGCTTCAGCCCTTGCCCACCCCTGAAAGTCCATGGACCCACATCTCCATGGACTTCATTACAGACCTGCCACCCTCCGAGGGGAAAACTTGTATTTGGGTGGTGGTGGACAGGTTCAGTAAACAGTCTCACTTTGTTCCCCTGTCCGGCTTACCCAACTCTGAAACCTTAAGTAAGTTGTTTGTTCTTCACGTTGTACGTTTCCACGGCGTTCCGGCAAATATCGTATCCGACAGGGGTACCCAGTTCGTCTCGAAGTTCTGGAGGGCGTTCTGTAGAAGTATTGGTGTTGAGTTGTCTTTTTCCTCGGCATACCATCCCGAGACGAATGGTCAAACTGAGCGTGCCAACCAAACGCTGGAGCAATACCTCCGCTGCTATGTCTCAGCACATCAGTCAGATTGGGTGGAACATTTGCCATTGGCAGAGTTTGCTCTCAATAATAGATACCAAGACTCCATCAAAACCACCCCCTTCTTCTGTAACCTCGGACTACATCCGCGCTTTGGATCATTTTCGGCCAAGATGTCGGAAATCCCAGGGGTTGAGCAAAATATACATCGTCTAAAGACTATTTGGTCCAAAGTAAACTCTAATTTAAAAGGGGCTCAAATTAGACAGACTTCGGCAGCCAATAGACGACGATCCCAGGGGCCGCACCTGGGAGTTGGTGACAAGGTTTGGCTCTCTACAAGAAACATCAAACTTAAGGTACCGTCGGCCAAACTGGGTCCCAGGTTCATCGGCCCATATGAAATATTAGAGGTAATTAACCCAGTAGCGTTTCGGTTAAAGCTCCCGCAGTCTTTTAAAATTCCTAACGTTTTTCATAAGTCCCTCCTCAAGGTATACCGCTCCCCAATTCATCCCATACGGTCCCCTCCTCCTCCAGTTTTGGTCAAGGGCGCCTTGGAGTACGAGGTCCAGGGCATATTTGATTCCCGTCTAGTGAGAAACTCGGTACAATATTTGGTGCATTGGAAGGGCTACGGCCCAGAGGAGAGGTCCTGGGTCCCCGCTAGTGACATTCGTGCAAAGCGGTTGATTAGCAGGTTTCACCTCCTCCACCCTGACAAACCGGGTTTTGAGGGTCCGGAGGCCCCTCTTAGAGGGGGGGGTACTGTCACGGCACCGCCAGACTCAGGGCCTGCTGTCCCGGCCTCGGCCAGTAGGAGGCGCCGGACTATCACATCACCGTCAGACTCAGGGCCTGCTGTTCCGGCCTCGGCCAGTAGGAGGCGCCGGACTATCACATCACCGTCAGACTCAGGGCCTGCTGTTCCGGCCTCGACCACTAGGAGCCGCCGGACTGTCCTATCACCGTCTGACCCGTGGCCTGCAGTCTTGGCCTTGGTCTCTGGGAGGCGTTGTGCTTCAACCCCGAGTGGTGGCGGCGATAGTCATGAGGCTCCTGCGCAGGCGTCCGCTGGACGCAGGCTTCGCTCCTCGGTCAGTCATGAAGGGGCTGGTGCATTACCATCCAGCCTGGTCCTGGGGGCGGTCCGGATGACATCATCAGGCCACGGGCCTGTAAGGGATGACCTGATCCCTCAAATACCTTGGGACTGCTCTTGCAGGCCGCTGGATATATTCTTGGTTCCCCTGCGTGTTACTGTGTGAATTACTGTTGACTGACTCTGACTTTTGCCTGGACTTCTGACCCTTCTTCTGCCTAATGATTCTGTACCTCTGCGACTCTCCTGGTTTATGACACTGACTTCGGCCTGGATTCTGACTCTTCTTCTGCCTAACGATTCTGTACCTCTGCGACTCTCCTGGTTTATGACACTGACTTCGGCCTGGATTCTGACTCTTCTTCTGCCTAACGATTCTGTACCTCTGCGACTCTCCTGGTTTATGACTCTGGCTTCGACCTGGTATCTGTCTTTGCTTCTGTCTACCGTGCTTATACCATTTCTGCCTGACTGGTTTAGTCTCAGATATCATTACCTTTGTGTCCTGTGTTGGAACACCTTTCTGGCGACCGTCCTGCTCTGGTCTTTGCTCCTATTCAGACAGCACCTCCTGGGCTCTGCTATAAATCCAGATCCCTGTATAGGGGTAAAGGGTATCAGTGTTTCTCGGGGTGTTGTCCGGCTGCAGCCCAGACCGCAGGCAGACGTCACACATAGTGAGCCTCAAGAAGGACAGTATTACTGATGTATGTAAAGTGCTATTGAAATAATAGTACTCTATTAATAAATAAAAAATTAATTATTATTACCTAAGTTATGTAGGTATGTGTTAGCTATGTAGTTGAAATCTACGTATGTTTGCCTAAATTTTTTTTGTTTTTGCCTTTTTTTTTTTTAATCTATATATACCTATACCTATGTATATTTTTATGGATTTAAATATGTCTATGACATATATGTGAAAGAGATAATTAGTGTAAGATATATCTATCTGCTTAAAATATTTATATATATAACATACACTCACTGGCCACTTTATTAGGTACACCATGCTAGTAAGGGGTTGGACCCCCTTTTGCCTTCAGAACTGCCTCAATTCTTCGTGGCAGAGATTCAACAAGGTGCTGGAAGCATTCCTCAGAGATTTTGGACCATATTGACATGATGGCATCACACAGTTGGCGCAGATTTGTCGGCTGCACATCCCTGATGCGAATCTCCCGTTCCACCACATCCCAAAGATGCTCTATTGGATTGAGATCTGGTGACTGAGGAGGCCATTTGAGTACAGTAAACTCATTGTCATGTTCAAGAAACCAATCTGAGATGATTCGAGCTTTATGACATGGCGCATTATCCTGCTGAAAGTAGCCATCAGATGTTGGGTACATTGTGGTCATAAAGGGATGGACATGGTCAGCAACAATACTCAGGTAGGCTGTGGCGTTGCAACGATGCTCAATTGGTACCAAGGGGCCCAAAGAGTGCCCAGAAAAAATTCCCCACACCATGACACCACCACCACCAGCCTGAACCGTTGATACAAGGCAGGATGGATCCATGCTTTCATGTTGTTTACGCCAAATTCTGACCCTACCATCCGAATGTCGCAGCAGAAATCGAGACTCATCAGACCAGGCAACGTTTTTCCAATCTTCTACTGTCCAATTTCGATGAGCTTGTGCAAATTGTAGCCTCAGTTTCCTGTTCTTAGCTGAGAGGAGTGGTACCCAGTGTGGTCTTCTGCTGCTGTAGCCCATCTGCCTCAAAGTTCGACGCACTGTGCGTTCAGAGATGCTCTTCTGCCTACCTTGGTTGTAACGGGTGGCAATTTGAGTCACTGTTGCCTTTCTATCAGCTCGAACCAGTCTGCCCATTCTCCTCTGACCTCTGGCATCAACATGGCATTTCCGGCCACAGAACTGCCGCTCACTGGATTTTTTTTCTTTTTCGGACCATTCTCTGTAAACCCTAGAGATGGTTGTGCGTGAAAATCCCAGTAGATCAGCAGTTTCTGAAATTCTCAGACCAGCCCTTCTGGCACCAACAATCATGCCACGTTCAAAGGCACTCAAATCACCTTTCTTCCCCATACTGATGCTCGGTTTGAACTGCAGGAGATTGTCTTGACCATGTCTACATGCCTAAATGCACTGAGTTGCCGCCATGTGATTGGCTGATTAGAAATTAAGTCTTAACACACAGTTGGACAGGTGTACCTAATAAAGTGGCCAGTGAGTGTATATCAAGCTATGTATAGAAGTCTTAGAAGTCTATTATCTATATCTATTTAGAATGTAACTATTATTTATATATCTATATATCTATCAATTCCAGGACCAACTTAAATAGTTTAAAGTAAGACATTTTTGAAAACGACATTTCTAGTGAAGATTTTTGGGCTATTAGGTAGCAATTGTCCTTGAAGTGGTGTATCCACCACTTTGACCCTAACGTTGCTGCGTTGCTTTACTCGGGAGAATGCAACATACAATTGTCCATGGGCAAATACAGGTTCGGGCAAAAAAATTCCAACTCGATTGAGGGTCTGTCCTTGGGATTTGTTAATGGTCATAGCAAAAGCAGGTTTTAGAGGAAACTGTCGACGTTTTAATTTAAAAGGTAACCCAGTTTCTGAAGGACACAAATCGATGCGTGGAATAAACACAATGTCTCCTTCAGCTGAGCCAGTAATCACTTTAGCCTGTATGATGTTGCGGAGTAAGGCAATGACAATGAGGCGAGTGCCATTGCAGAGACCTTTCTTGGTGTTTAGGTTTCTTAATAGCATCACAATGGTGCCAATTTTAAGTTTTAAGAGATGTGATGGCATTCCTGATGGTGTCAGAGAGTTTAAAAATTCAACTGGGTAGTTTTCACATTCCTCTGCCTCATCAGCATCGACAGAATCATCACTTGTATATACAGTATAATCACCACTAATGCGATCCATTACTTTACAGTTAAGAAAATCGACGTCATCATTTTTCGGACATAGTATAGCATGTGATGCAGCAGTGTCGAGGCTTTGTTGGTCATTAACATCAATGCAAATATGGTCTCCAAAGATCTCGGTTACTATAGAGCCAGTGCAAAGCATGTCTGGAGGAATTTCAATGACATCCTCTCCAAGGTTATGTTCATTAGACAGCTCACCATTTCCAAGTTTAAGCAACCAAGTGCTGTATTCAGGATCAGTGGAGCGCATGTTGTTGATTAGCGGTAGTCTGGTAAAATGTTGCCAATGTTCTGAATATTTAATGCAGGAATCTACAATGTCTATTCTTGTTCCATGAGCGATGACGGGAAGACATTGTCTGAAGTCTCCTCCAAGAACAATAACTTTTTTTTCAGCAACATTTGTTGTCATGATGTCACGTAGAAGTCTATCTATCACATTCAATGCATGTTTTTGGACCATAGTGCACTCATCAATAATAAAAAGTTTTGTACTCTGTAAATGTTTTCCTGCATTTGTATCGTTTTTAATCCTGGAAACAGATGTTTCGTTGATCGGAATAGGTATGCCATATAGAGAGTGGATTTTTCGGCCTCCTTGTATCAAGTTAGATGCTATTCCTGTAGTTGCTGCAGGTGACACAATTTCTCCTTGTCCTCTTAAATGATGTGTAAGTAGATGGTATAGGTAGGTCTTTCCACTGCCACCAGATCCATCGAGAAAAAAGCACTTTGGTATTAAACTGCTATTTTGTAAAGCTTCAGTAATGACATCATAGGCAAAAAGTTGCTCCTGATTAAGAGTTTCTTTCATCTCTGCAGCTTTTTTTAACTCATAATCCTTATCATATTGTTTAAGGAGTTGTTTAATATTTTTTGCTGGGCGTGGTAAATTATAATCAGCAAAAGTTTTTCCATGGACTATGAGGACATCTTGGACATCTTTCATAGCATATCCTTCACAATCGATACACTCTTCAGTGTTGCTGTGGTAAGTATGACAATAGTCTTGTTAAAAATGGTCCTTAAATTCATTCCACAATTCAAGTGGATTACTGGGGGGGCCAAAAATACAGATATAAGCAAACATGTCTCTAAGTTGGGAAGGCATGTTAAGAATGCAAGCATCTGTTAAAGTATGTCTCCAGATGCTATCATCGAATAATAATCCAAGTGCTAACGCAGCATCCTTAAAGGTTTCATGCATAACTCCATTGACGGTTTTAATGCTGTCAAAACTGGTAGCAGCTTTTACATGCAGTAACAACAAACGTAAATAATAGCGTTCTTGGTCTTTCACACTAACAGTATACATTCTTCCAATAACTGTGAGACCCCCTCGTTTTCTTTGTTCCCATGTGCCTTGTTTCCAAACGTAGTGTTCTGGAATTTCGCGGTAGAAATAGTTATGTGCATTGTGGTCGATCTTATTAAGGTTGAAATACGCCATAAGTGTAGAATTGGAATTGAGCTTTTGATGGATGTTGTCTGCAGAGTCATTCTCATGAAAATAGAGTGGTTGAGAATTAGGCAGATGTACGGCTAGGCGAATGATGGCATGAGATTGTTCATGCATAGGAAAAGCAAATATCCGCCATGCAGCCTCAGGTGCACTAACATATCTGGTATCCGTAAATTGGTGTGTTTCATCATGTTGGATGTTATTTTGGGAAATTTCAAGGTTGGCTTTGTCATGTCCTTTGTAAACGTATTTAAATAAATATTTTACACTTTGAAAGGAAGCACATATTTCTACATTAATATGGCACTTGTATTTGGTGAGTAAAAATGGGTTATATGGAACTACCCATGAATTGTCAATCGTCTTAGAATGGTGTTCATATGTTTTGCCAATGGGTCTGCGGTAAGTGGGATAGCCATCCTTTTCTTTGATGGTATATGGTTGGTTTTGTTTTGGGAAACCTTTGCTACACTTTCCAAGATCCATACAGGGAGAATTAGGATTGTGTTCTCCACAGGGACCATGAATCATGTGTTGAAGAACAATGTTATGGAGCTGAGGGTAGATTGTTTCATCAGGTATTTCAGCCCAGACTATATTGTCTATGTCCGCCTCAGTCCGTAATTTAGACAGGCTGTCAAGAATAATTAAAATATGAGCGTGTGGGAGACCACGCTTCTGAAATTCAATGACATGGACCATTGCAGTGACGTTTCCAAATAATCCACTGCTAATGTCTTTTAAGAGGGATTCCAGTTTAATTTTAAAGACACGTGCAACCAAGTCTGGTCTGTGTTCAACACGCTGCCATGGTTCTAAATGTGTAGTAATCTCATTCCACTTAGGATTACATGTCATGGTGATAAATAGATCTGGTCGACCATACTTTGTAACAATAGCCATAGCAGCCTGGTAGCGCTGCTGCATGTTTCTTGGACTGCCTTCAAAAGAAGATGGTAAAATGACGGTTTTCCCAATAGGGATGCCCTTTTGAACCGATTTTTTTGAGTAGATGTTCTTGAAGGAGGCAGTAATCCTCCACTTTTAAATCTTTTTGGTGTTTGCGGATGTAATGTAGGCGATTAGCTTCGATTTTGACATAAGCATCTACTAAATATTGCTGTGTTAGCTTACCACCATTGAGGAGTGGATTAAAGTAATTTCTGACAGATAACATATAGCAATAGTATTGGAGTTGAGTGATCCTCCTTGAACTTTTGCCTTGTTGTTTGAGTCCATCATGCCATCCTTGGTCTCCAAAAGGGAAAAATATTGGATAGAGGAGGGCATCCAAATTGCTATGGAGAATACTAATTTGTTGTGTTTTTGGAGCTAAAGGGTTATAGGGATCAGGTTTTAAATGAATTAATATGTCTCTATTGAAAGGTGGCTCACCATTGTCATTTTGAAACATGACTGCTACTTCACTGACAGTGGGATTATTGTAGCGTCGAGGGTCTTGAGTACGATCTTGTTTAATAGCCATAGTGATGTTTGGCATGACAGTTCCGTTTTGTAGAGATTTAATTTTTTCTTGTTCTTCCACATCATGTAACATTTGATAAGCTTCCACAAAAGGATTAATAGTTTGGATTTGAAGGGCAATAATGTTCATCAATGTAGGATGACATTTTTGATTTTCTTTACATCGTAAGCGTTGTTCGTTTGCGGTAGTGGTATCGAGAATGTAAAGTTGGGCAAATGCGCGTTGCTGGTCATCTGAGGGATGTAGTGTTCCAGTTCTATGATAGATCTGGCCATGTATGCGGAAACAGTATGGGCCATATCCAGGAGGTGGTGAAATATTTGCACCCATGGAGGCAAAAGCAAAGGAACTGTTAATACTTCGAATATTATCCATGAAATTTTTGCTAAATTCACTTTGCCCTTTCAGCAAACGTGTAAAGACATCAGGATATTGTAGTATGGGTACATGGACATTACCCTTCTGACAGCAGAGCGTAAAGTTGTTATCAGAAGGTATCTCTGCTACAAAATGCAAAGCTTCGCAATGCTCACATACATGGGTCATGTCACCACAGCTGTGTTCGGTAATACTATTTTCATCATTAGTGAAAATGTGAGGTTGTAGTAGAAGTGCATGTCCAACCGATGGGGTGCGCCTAGTTTTGAGACCAACGTATATTTGTCTTGGTTGCACTTTCTGCGGGCTAACTGCAGCTTGTATGTGAAGAAACTGTGCGTTGGGTATTGAATGGTGGTATTGATAGGGCAGAAACAGATTGCTGATTAGTTATGTCAGTGAACGGCATATAGGATGAAGTGTGGTAGTAACTTGTTCCACATGCTGATGTGGAAGCATCCTGTTTTGAGTCTACTAATAATGATGAGGAAGAAGCCGTCTGTTGTTGGCGGTGATGGCGTGTAGAGGCTTCTTCAGCCAATGTAATAGATTTAGAGTTAGGGGATTCATGTGTGAGACGACGGCGTTTATAAGCCTTAATCTTGTCAAGTCGATGCTGTTTTTCCTCAGGAGTCTCATTAGCACGGCGTTGTTTTTGTCATAGTGCTAAAGCTGCTTTCCTTTCACTGGCATTGGCATACTGTGCATCGGTATTGAATGGTGGTATTGATAGGGCAGAAACAGATTGCTGATTAGTTATGTCAGTGAACGGCATATGGGATGAAGTGTAGCAGTAAATTGTTCCACATGCTGATGTGGAAGCATCCTGTTGTGAGTCTAATAATAATGATGAGGAAGAGGCCATCTGTTGTCGGCGGTGACGGCGTGCAGAGGCTTCTTCAGCCAATCTTATGGATTTAGAGTTAGGGGATTCATGTGTGAGGCGACGGCGTTTATAAGCCTTAATCTTCTCAAGGCGATGGTGTTTTTCCTCAGGAGTCTCATTAGCACGGCGTTGTTTTTGTCATAGTGCTAAAGCTGCTTTCCTTTCACTGGCATTGGCATACTTTTTGTTATGACTCATGTTGGCACAGGTAAAGGAGTCTATTTGGCAGTTATCTGGCAGTGAAGAAGGCGTCCTGGAGTATTGTAGAGTAAACAGATACTAATTGACCCTGTAATTGCCCAGCAGTAGTTATGAAGTGGTAGTGGCAAATTGGCCCTGTAGTTAGACACTGGCAGAGGAGCAAGGCAGCAGTAGTTATGGCGGTAGAGGCAAATTGGCCCTGTAATTAGACACCGGCAGAGGAGCAAGGCAGCAGTAGTTATGGCGGTAGAGGCAAATTGGCCCTGTAATTAGACACCGGCAGAGGAGCAAGGCAGCAGTAGTTATGGCGGTAGATGCAAATTGGCCCTGTAATTAGACACCGGCAGAGGAGCAAGGCAGCAGTAGTTATGGCGGTAGAGGCAAATTGGCCCTGTAATTAGACACAGGCAGTGAACAGTCAGAGGAGCAAGGCAGCAGTACTTATGGCGGTAGAGGCAAATTGGCCCTGTAATTAGACACCGGCAGAGGAGCTAGGCAGCAGTAGTTATGGCGGTAGAGGCAAATTGGCCTTGTAATTAGACACCGGCAGTAAACAGGCAGATGGCTAAAGCATCAGTAGTTATGGCGATAGAGGCAAATTGGCCCTGTAATTAGACACTGGCAGAGGACAAAGGCAGCAGTAGTTATGGCAGTATAGGCAAATTGGCCCTGTAATTAGACACCGGCAGAGGACAAAGGCAGTAGTTATGGCGGTATAGGCAAATTGGTCCTGTAATTAGACACCGGCAGAGGAGCAAGGCAGCAGTAGTTATGGCGGTACAGGCAAATTGGTCCAGTAATTAGACACCGGCAGTAAACAGGCATAGGACCAAGGCAGCAGTAGTTATGGTGGTACAGGCAATGCCAAGCGTCCGCACAGCAAGTCGGCGTGAGGTAAATGACGCAATTTCACAAATGCAAGATGGCGTCGGCGAAATCTCGCGAGATTTCGCCGACGTCGTTAACACCTCTTGCCATGTTAACCCTCAACACACCACACCGCCTCAACACACACTCCTCTCACCTTTCACCTCCACTCATGTCCACTCACTCTTTCACTCCACATACGTTCCTTTCTCTCACTCCGTTTCTCATACTCACACCGTCATCGTCGCTGCCCCGACATCTTCCTCCGACGCCGCGATCCAGGATCCAGACGTTCACCAGGCCGCCGACATGTTCTTGCGGGACGCCATCTTGGATTTCGTGAAATCCCGCGATATTCAAGATAGCGTCGCCGCAACAACATGTCGCTGGCGTGGACGACATCGGGATCCAAAAAGATGGCGTCGGCGAAATCTCGCGAGATTACGCCGACGCCATTTTGGATCCCGATGTCGCCCACGCCAGCGACATATTCTTGCGGGACGCCATCTTGGATGTCGTGAAGTCCCGCGATATTCAAGATGGCGTCGCCGCAACAACATGTCGCTGGCATGGGCGACATCGGGATCCAAAATGGCGTCGGCGTAATCTCGCGAGATTTCGCCGACGCCATCTTTTTGGATCCCGATGTCGTCCACGCCAGCGACATATTGTTGCGGCGACGCCATCTTGAATCTCGCGGGACTTCACGACATCCAAGATGGCGTCCCGCAAGAACATGTCGGCGGCCTGGAGAACGTCTGGATCCTGGATCGCGGCGGCGGAGGAAGATGTCGGGGCAGCGACAATGACGGTGTGAGTATGAGAAACGGAGTGAGAGAAAGGAACGTATGTGGAGTGAAAGAGTGAGTGGACATGAGTGGAGATGAAAAGGTGAGAGGAGTGTGTGTTGAGGCGGTGTGGTGTGTTGAGGGTTAACATGTGCGTGTGTGTTTGTGGTGACGTCACCGGTTACAACTGGACGGAAGTTGTTACAACCGGAAGCTGGTTAGGGCATTTATTACTATAGATGCAGACCTAAAAATCAAAACTGAAAATCTTGCAACACATTAGCACCTTCTAAAATACAGAATATATGGACAGATGATGTACTCATTCACCACATGCATTAAGTGGCAATGTGAAAAACAACATGTGCAAGCATACCGTACTTTATATACTTCTGCTATTCTACAGACTTGTAAAAGACAAAAAGTAATAAAAAAGATTTATATTCTTTGTAAGGAAAGTTTTATGCGTTTTAAAAGCATATGGGAACATTTTACTATTGGATTTATTGTGGCTACAATATTATGTTGAACAATGAAATTAAACTTTTAGAGAAAATGCTAATTAAACAGATGAGCCAAAAAAATACTACAACTTTAGTGGCAAGACAATGTAAAGAAATGTGCTAGTCATGAGCGGCAGGTTGTTGCTGTATGACTATGTGCATGCCTTGCAAGTTTGATGAGGATAGAATGCTGACTGTAGCATTCAAAGGGATATACCCTTTTGTTGTGATCAGGGCACATCTATTCTAGTATCATGATGGCCCATGTTCCACCACGACAAGGTTTGTTTTTAGCCTTTAACTATGAAGACGATTAGTTTTGAATTTAAATAACAATGGTTGCAAAAGTGAATATATCTTCTAAATGAGTTCATCAGGAATTCGCTATTGCTGGCCCTAGCTAAAGCAGAGTGCCTTTTTTTGCATGCATAGGAACAGTGTCTGATCTGTAAAAAGGTGGCTGTCCTTTGTACTAAAGTGTCTGATTAACCCCTTTTTTACATCAGACGAAATGACATGCCCATGTGCCCTGGGCCTATTTGACCAAAACGGATTATAACATTCATGCGATCGCCCGCACACACGGGTGTTGCGCGGGTGATCGCCGCAGGGTCTCAGCTGATTCTGACAGCTAACACCTGACACTAAGTGCCAGGAGCTGTCATGCACCGCTCCCTGCACTAATCCCCAAAATGCTGCAATCAAATGAGATTGCAGCATTCAGGGAGCCAGCAGAGAATTGACAGCCCCTCTGCCTTTGGATCGGAGATGACGCGGCAGGACGCGGGGTCCCGATCGTTGCCATGGTGATCGGATGTTGTCATGATGACATCCGGGTCACCAGCGCTAGGAGACTTGCTGGTCATGCACTGCACATGATCATCAACTTTCCCTGTCAGTGTAGAGCTGACAGTTTCTATAATATGGGGAAGCTGCTGCCTCCTAATGCTGTACAAGCGATCAGCATGTAAAACATGAAAGCCCCATAGTTGGACAAGGTAAAAAAGTAAAAAAAAATGTTTTAAATAACTGTAAAAATATTTTAAAACAATAAATAAAATAAAAAAAACAAAATATATTGTAACTGTAAATTCATACAAAAAAGAAAAAGGAGCAATTCAATAACCTAATATAAATCAATATTATACTAAATAAATTTCAATTAAACGGCAGAAACTACACTACCGTTCAAAAGCTTAGGGTCACTTAGAAATTACCTTTATTTTAGAAAGAAAAGCAGTTTTTTGCAATGAAGCTAACATTAAATGATTCAGAAATACACTCTATACATTGTTAATGTGGTAAATGACTGTTCTAGCTGCAAATGTCTGGTTTGTAATGCAATATCTTCATAGGTGTATAGAGGCGCATTTCCAACAAGCATCACTCCAGTGTTCTTATGGTACATTTGTTTGCTAATTGTGTAAGAAGGCTCATGGATGGTTAGAATACCCTTGAAAACCCTTGTGCAAGTATGTTAGCACAGCTGAAAACAGTGAGGCTGATTAGCGAAGTTATAAACCTGATCTTCCTTTAAGCTAGTTGAGAATCTGGAGCATTACATTTGCTGGTTCCAACAAACTCTCAAAATGGCCAGAAAAAAAGAACTTTCATGTGAAACTCGACAGTCTATTCTTGTTCTTAGAAATGAAGGCTATTCCAAGTGAGAGATTGCCAAGAAAATTAAGATTTCCTACAACGGTGTGCACTACTTCCTTTGGAGGAGAGCACAAACAGGCTCTAACCAGAGTAGGCTCTGGCGGGATGGCTTGTACATTATTTTGATCAAAATTATGTTTACTAAATACCCTTATTATTATTATTACCTTTATGCATTATTTGCAGTATATTTTTTACATTTTAGTTCAGGATATTTGTGTTTTTTGCTTTTTGTTTTCTCTGGTTAATGGTCATGTGTTAATATGCACTTACATTGTGCATACACATTAACTTACTTTTCTCAGTTCAGATTTGTTTTTTATTCATTTCATTGTGCATTCAGTGCATATATGGGTGTGACTGCCCTTTTTCTGAGCTGGGAAAGCCATCCAGTCTGGCCTAAGCTGTTACTAGTGGTTCAGCCGCTCGATCCTTATTCACATTCACGTCACTTGGCAAGTGAAAAGGCTTTAAATACTAGAGTAGGGACTGTCCCACAAGGGTTGCCGTGACGTGGCGGGATGGCTTGTACATTATTTTGATCAAAATTATGTTTACTAAATACCCTTATTATTATTATTACCTTTATGCATTATTTGCAGTATATTTTTTACTTTTTAGTTCAGGATATTTGTGTTTTTTGCTTTTTGTTTTCTCTGCTAGCTGCATTGCTGTGTGCACACTGCTGTTCAAACTGCTTTTTTCAAAGCACTCCAACTTTTATTATTTTGTCCTGGTGAGTTACTGAGTGTTCATTTTTTCACACACCATATAGCGGTGTACGCTCCTCAAACACTACCGTGTACCGGCTGGTATCACGGACAAATTGAAGCTACTGTATCTGGGTGTGACTCTGGAAGAAAAAGCCGAGGAGTTTTTCCGTTTTTCCAGACCTACACCTTAGAGTGCTGTCCGCTTTTCAAACAGTTTCGTATATCTGCTGTATGATTACGGTCAAAACTAGACACAGACAGCGTATGTCAGTCCCTATACAAATAGACGGAGATTGACAATTTTCCATACAGCCACCAGCTCTATTGCCTCCTCTTCTGAACGTTCGAAACCTGCAAGCAGGGAGTCGTCAGTGCAGGGTTCTGGTCAGGAAAAACACCTTTCCTTGTGTCCTTCACCCTCACCAAAAGTTAAGAATGTGGCAGCCCACACTTCAGATTACTCTATGGAGCTCTTTTCACATATCATGCCTGGGTTATCCAGTCAAATCCTGAATTCCCCAGTCCAAGATGAATCTGACATGGAGTGCACTGATGCACATCCACTGCTAGATGATTATGCTGGTACATCGACCCAGAGCACTACATTGCCCTCGCAGTCTATTGAGCCAGAATCTGACCATGACGAAACTCAGGTGCCCCTTCCCGCATACTATACCACCTTACATAGTGACACAGAGGAAGGTAAAGAGGAAGGTGCAGATGACTTTGAAGAGGAGGTGATGGATGACCCAGTTCATGACCCGGATTGGCTTCCATTGGGGGAGGAGGGTGGCGCTGGCAATAGTTCAGATAAGGAGAAGGATCCGCAGCAGGCACTGACATCGCAGCAGCAGTTATCTGTCAGGCCCGTAGCTGTCCAAAAACGTGGACCAAAAACTAAGAGTTGCAGGACAGCTTGGCCAGACGGTCAACTTAGCACAGCGTGCAAGGCCAAAAAATGTATACCATAGTAGGAAGAGTGCAGTGTGGCACTTCTTTATCCAAAATCCTACTGATGAGGCAAAGGTTACCTGTAAGAAGTGCGGAAGGACCTTTAGCCAAGGTAAACAGCACAGAAATTTGAATACCAGTTGCATGCTTAGACATTTAATCAACATGCACTTGCAAGCGTGGATGGACTACAAAACCTCAGGTAGCACATGTGCACCTGCTCCAACTGAAGGTAGCCAGCAATGCTCCATCGCTTCCCCCACTGTAAGCCCACCACCACCGTTAAGCACACTACCAGCACTAAATGTGGAGGTGTCGTCGCAAGGCCAAAGCAATAAGGGATTCACAATGGTTTTGCAACACAACACTGAATCTAGGCCATCACCACCAATACCATCACCAACCCCCTCTCACTCTGTCCGGTCCACCGCTACTTCCCCCATATGCAGCTTTTCAGTCCAGCTCACCTTACCAGACACTCTGAGTAGGACAAGAACATACTCATTCTCTCATCCGCGTACACTTTATTTGAACGCCTACATTGCCAAACTAATCTCATTAGAGATGATACCCTACCGTTTGGTTGAAAGCAAAGCTTTCCATGACCTTATGGCCAACGCTGTCCCACTCTATGACCTACCCAGTCGGCACTTCTTTTCTCGAAAAGCCATCCCTGCCCTCCACCGACATGTGAAAGACCGCATTGTCCATGCACTAAAACAGTCAGTGAGTGGAAAGGTGCACCTCACAACGGATGCATGGACCAGTAGGCATGGCCAGGGCTGTTACATGTCCAATCACTGCGCACTGGGTTAATGTGGTGGATGCAGGCTCCACTGGGGACAGCAGCGGCGGAACAGTGCTGCCTAGCCCATTGGTATAGGAAACAGTTGGCTGTAGGCTTTCGATCCTCCTCTATCAGCAAAAGCTCATCCACAGAGTGCAGTCACACGAGCACTCCATCCGCAGCTGGCAGTGTTGCACACGAGGTGTCCCACTATCGAACAGCTAGTGGTAAGCGTCAGCAGGCTGTGGTAAAGATGATGTCTTTGGGCGACAACAGACACACCGCGGAGGTACTGGCCGACTGCTTGCAGCGACAAACTGAGTCATGGCTGGGCAGTCTACATCTTTAGGCAGGCAAGGTAGCCAGTGATAACTTCCGTAATTTTGTGGTAGCCATAGCCCGTGCAAAACTCACACACATACCTTGCCTGGCTCACACTTTGAACTTGGTGGGGCAGTGCTTCCCTAATAATTATCCGGAGTTAACATCCCTGCTCCATAAGGAGTGAAGACTGTGCTCGCACATCCGTCGCTCAAACGTCCACTCCACTCGTCTGCAGAAGCTGCAGCGATTGCTCCACCTCCCCAAGCACCACTTAACCCATTACTTGCCAAATTAGCAATTTTCATTTTTTTTAAATGACAGATTATTAATGATTTGGGTCCTAATGAATCAGAATCATAATTTGCCAAATTTTTACAAGTACGGATTTTTCGGAAAAGGGCGTCCCAATTTTGGGACATTGGCAGAAAGTGATAGCAAAAACTCAGAAAAGATAGAACTTATTCAACTTTATTTTTTTGCATTTTTTGCTTACAAACTATTAGGCAAACAATATGTTTATGCACTTTTTTTCAAAATATTATATTACAAGATTCTCCAAATAGCTCAGTTAGGGGAATGGAATACAGCAAAACACTTAGCATGAAGGGGAACATCACACCGTTTGCAAATTCTGGTTGTTTTTTTCTTACATAAAGCACACCTTCTTTGTGTAGCAATTGGTTCTATCAAATGATTACCAGGATCAAATCTGACGTCATCACTAACTCGGCCACCTAATAGTTTACTCTGATGAGGTCCACATCGCTTTGGGGTTGATTGTGTTCTTTTGCTTAGATAGGCCAATGCAATCCTTCTCCTTACACTTAGCAGTGGCACACTTTCTTCTGGATTTGCCTTTTGATATGCCCTCCAGGTGTTGACAACGGCAATGTCTATCATTTGAGTGAAAAGTGGCCACCACCACTTTTTGGAACGGATTCTGACACGGTACAGGGAGATTTGTTTGTCCAATAAATCATCTCCCCCCATGTGGATATTAAATTCCTGAACCATCAGCGGCATTGAGATTTGGACATGTTTTTTCTGTTTTTGAGAGTACCTATGAGCTGTTGACAAAGGCTCTATTGTGCTGAAGTTCGTGCCAAACGTGACAACCTTATTATCCTTCCATTTCACCACAAGAATGTTATTTGCTTTATCAAACAAGTAATCACAAAATCCTCTTTCCTTTTGTTTTTCAATCTCCTTGCTTGGCATAAGAGGACACTGTTTTGTGCGATTTTATCTCATAGTGCCATTAGCTTGGATGTTTTTGCTTTTCAGCATCACCAGAGCATCAATACTTGTAAAGAAATTGTCAAAAAATAACTTGTAATGGAATGACTGGGAATTAGGAATTACCTTTGTAAGTTGTGAAATTACTCTCAAGCCTAACGGTCCTTCCTCTTTGTCAGACTTACCACAGTATGGCACAAATTTGTAGAGGAAGCCATTGGAACTGCACAGACACCAACTTTTGTAGCCAAATTTTATTGGCTTACCTCGCATGTACATTTTTGTAGGGTGTTTGCCATAGTAACGGACCATCATTTCATCTAAGGAAAGTTCCAGGTGGAACGAACCAAATTTCAGGAATTCTTTCCCCAGTACTTCAAAGAATAAACTAACTTTGTACATCTTGTCAGACTTGTCAATTTTAGAATTGTCATTTAGGTGTATATATTTTTTAATTTCCCTAAAACGGTTCTTTGACATTGCTTTGTACACCAATAGAACTCCCACATCTTGAGCTTGTTCCCAGTACATGTCCTCTTGGAGGAGAGAATGATATCCAGACAGTAATAATATGCCTAAAAAAACTTGCAATTCTTCCTCGCTGATGGAAAAGGAGGGTTTATTTTTTTGGTTTGCATTTAGCATTTTTGGTCAAAATAATATCCATAACATCATGGGGAAAACAACTCTTCAAATACTTCAACTTCATTTTTTTTTCTACAAGGTCACAAATGTTGCTTATTTCAGATGTATCCTGGTCTGCACCGCTTTCATATGTTAGTTGACATTTTTTTCATTTTGGAGTTGCTGCACATTGTAATATTTCTGTTGCATTTTTTTTTCTTGCTCACAACTGGTTTTGAAGTTTGATTCCTTGGTCGTTTTCTGCTACTGGTACTTGAAGTTCCTGCTGAGGTGGATGGTAAATTCTCAGTTGTTGCCACCTCAGGAGCCACTTCAATTTCTGTTGAAGTGTGCAATACCTCCAAAGTTCCTGCTACAGCATTCAATTCATGAGCAAGAAGCTCATTTTCCTGAAAATCTTCCTCATCAGTTGCCTCTTCAGGGTCAGGGGGCACAATCACTACTTCAACATCAGAAACTTCCTCTTCATGGTCATCTAATTCCTCAAGATAACCTGGTATTTCATCAACAGTAAGTCCTTTTTTATATCGATATGCCATGTTCTTACTGCTGATACAACAAAAACAAAAATTAGTATAATAACATTTAGAAAACTATAGATAAAAATATATATTATTATTTTAAATATATATATATATATATATGTATATATATATATATATTTCACATTTCACTATCCATTCATAAAACAAGCTAAATAAACAATTGTGATGAATAAAAACATAAAATACCAACCTTATATACTGTGATGTGATCGTAAACAATGTCTGACAAGCCAGCAAGTTACAGGGTCTGTTCTCCTGATTGTCTCCAGTACAGCTGAGATATCAGGTTTCACAAAGCATATATAGTCAGAAAGGTACTGGGGAAGGGGGGTGGAGGGGTGAGGGATTTCCAGACTATCTGGTAAGAGGAAGAAATGAAACTAAATGACCTCTGCCTGCCATATCAGTTGTAAATGATTTAGGGTTATGTATAAAAACTAGTGAATCAAACAAAAATTTCCATGTAAAAAAAACATCGAAAATAGATAGTGCATTCTGCGATTGTCCCAAAAATGGGATGGCAATTTCACTTGAATATAACTCTGGCCTTGGTAACTCTACATCAATGCCATTGCATTATGTACCTTCCTTCAAGTATAAACAATATGATAACTTTGTGATCACAGAACTGTGATTTTAAATAATAATTTCAGCTTATGATCCAAATTTTGAAAAAACCTCGAAAATAGGTGCTTTGAAAGCTCTCTGGGTGGAAGAATATTCAATTAAAAATGACAATGACATGATTTCCTGTTTCGAAAACATTCATTTTACAAACACAACACAAAAAATTGGATCTAATTATAAAATCTTAGTTGCAAGAAGCAAAAGATTAGGCGTCCCAAAAAAGGACATTGGTAGATAATGGGTTTCATAGACGTTGCAACATGGTGGAACTCCACCCTGCACATGGTTGAGAGGCTTTGTGAACAGAGGCAGGCTGTAATGCATTTGTGGGAGGATACACGGGCAGGCAGTTTGAGGGAAGACATGGAATTGTCGGGTGTGCAGTGGTCAAAGCTGAAAGACCTCTGTAAAGTCCTTCAGTGTTTTGAGGAATGCACATGGCTGGTAAGCGCAGACGACGTCATCATAAGCATGAGCATCCCACTTATGCCTCTGCTCATGCAAAGTTTGACGCACATTAAGCATCAGGCATCTGCAGCGGAGGAGGAGGAGGGAAGCCTTGCTGACAGTCAGCCATTGTCTGGTCAGGGAACTGTCCTGGACGAGCTGGAGGAAGAAGAGGAGGAGGAGGATGAGGGGGATGATTATTTTGGGCAGGGGGATGCTTCTCAGGTGGCAAGACAAAATGTTGGCATTCCAAGGTCAGGTACAGTTTTTGTGCGTGACTGTTAGGATGTGGATTTGCCAGAAAGTGCTCCTCCACCCACCACTGGCAGTGCATTATTGACACCTGGAATATTGGCCCACATGTGCGAATATGCCTTGCGGATCCTAAAAAGGGACCCCCGCATTGCCAAAATGATTAGGGATGATGACTACTGGCTGGCCAGCATCCTCGATCCATGCTACAAAAGGCAAATTACACAACATCATGCCACAGGAGAACCTAGAGATAATATTGGCTAACAAACAAGCATCTCTGGTAAACCATTTGTTTGAGGCTTTCCCAGCACATAGCAGCGGTGCTGGTTCTCCCACGAGCCGTAGTGGGAACAATAGAAGAGGTGTTTGTGTTGCACACAGCCGAAGTGGCGTTGGAGACAGGGGTTTAATGACCATGTTGTGGAATGATTTCTCAAGTACCACTCACACGACTGTTAATACTGCATCGATTAAAAGTGACAGGAGATAGCAGTTGTCAACTATGGTTACAAACTACTTCTCCCATATCGATGTTCTCCCTCACAGGTCATTCCCCTTTGACTATCGGGCCTCTAAACTGGATGCCTGGCCTGAATTGGCACAATATGCCTTACAGGAGCTCGCTTGCCCTGCTGCTAGTGTGTTATCTGAAAGAGTCTTCAGTGCTGCTAGATCAATCCTGACAGAAGGACCCATCTGTCTACCCAAAATGTTGATGAGCTAACCTTCATTAAACTGAACCATGCATGGGTTTCAAAGGATTTTGTCCCACCTTCCCCTGATGACACATAGGTTGCCAGAAAACTGCCTCGCTTTTGTCCTTCTCTTCCTCGGACTTGCCCAATTCCACCCTTTGCAGCAGCTGAATGTCCAGCCAACACATAAACATATGCCATTTTTTAAACCACCGTAAGTGGGCTGCCCACCCCCCCAATGGCTCGGGTCAACACTTGGCGCACCCGGGCAAGTGCCTTTGCTCTGAACAGGTGGATGGGTACACAGATGGCCGACTGCAGTGACACAGGGCCCCTCATAGTTAGTGTTGAGCATTCCGATACTGCAAATATCGGGTATCAGCCGATATTCGCCGTATCGGAATTCCGATACTGAGTTCCGATACTTTTAGCATATCGAATACCGGAATCGGAAGTTCCCATAATGCTATGAGCCAGTTTGATTTGATTCAGCCAATGAGGAATCCTAATAAGTGTGGGCACATCCTGTTAGGCATGTAGGCATGTTAACTAATGGCATGGCTGTGATTGGCTGCTGAAATTATGTCATGATGCACTATAAAAGCCGCCGCCGCCATTTTGGGTTCACTCTGCTGTGACTCTGAGGGACAGTTAGAGATAGCGATTTGCTATATAGTGCTTTACTCAGGCTACAGTAGCAACCCCTGTGTGAAGCTTTCTTTTGCCTTGCAGCATTGTTCACAGCTGTCTGCAAGGTCTGTGTGTGTGAGTGCAGCTCACGGTGTAGTGTGTTCTGCAGCCACCTCTGGTTGTAGGCTGCTCAGCATGCGTCACTGCCTCATACATATATTTTTTTTTTTATAGCTGCTCATTTTTACTGATTTCTCCTATTAGTGTGCATCCATCCGTATCCAACTACATTGGTTGCAAACACTATATAGGAGTAGATAGCAGAGCCTTTCTGCAGCCTTTCAGTGCTAGTGCACAGTTCTCTGCACTGTAGTGTTCACAGCTGTCTGTGAGGTCTCTGTGTGTGAGTGCAGCTCACGCTGTAGTGTGTTCTGCAGCCACCTCTGGTTGTAGTCCGCTCAGTGTGCGTCACTTCCTCATACATTGTCCTTTTTTGCTGTAGTGCTGCTTATTTTTCCTTAATTTCTCCTATTAGTGTGCTTCCATCCGTATCCAGCTAGATTGGTTGCAAACACTATATAGGAGTAGATAGAGGAGCCTTTTTGCCGGCTTGTGCCCTGCAGTCCCAGCCAGATTAGTATTAGCCTATTTTTTGGAGCCTCATCAATCGCATTGTATGTTACCTTCCTACATTGTAATAGCTCCAAAAAGCTTGTGATACTATCGCTTTTACATCTTTGGTCACATCCTTTTTGTTTTTTTGAAAAAAAAACCACGTAAATAAAGTTCACCAAGCACTCCACTTTACAGTTGTGTAGGCCACATTAGCTCATATTAAAGTGTAGTCCACACACTTTATAAAATTAGTGTTTTTTATACCTGTTAGCAGCTGTTCAGGAATAAGCACACTAAGCCCTTAGTACTTTTCTGCCTATCTTTATCAGTCTACCAAGATGAAGAAGGCAGGGAGTAAGGCACGTGGTCGTGGGCATGGAGTTTCAGCAGGGAGAGGACATGGGGATTCTGTGCCTGCTGCGGGCACCAGTGACTCAGCATCCAGTTTTCCCAGGGAACAGTCCTTTATGCGCAGCTTTGTAGGAGCTCACCGTACCCCACTGCTGCGGGATGAACAAATTGAAGCCGTTGTCAGATGGATGGCAGCTAATTCATCGACTTCAATGACTTCCACATCTTCTCAGGTCCAGAGCATTGAAGAGCAACCATCTGTCTCTTCACCACCTGCCAAATTGCCCAGGCAGTCAGAGAGCTCTGGACAGGAGCCATCTCTACTTCTGTTCTCTGAATATGTTGGCTTGGAAAGAGGGGGCCAGCCAAGCAGCATTCTAAAATGTGAAGAAGAGGGAGTATGCAGTGATGCGCAACAGCTTTGTCTCTCTGAATCTGAAGAGGCGGGTGGGCCAGTGCCTATGGTCAGCACACCTCAGTACGCATCTGATGATGAGACTCAGGTGCCACTTTCTGGTGCGTACTGTGCTGGCGAGACTACCCAGGAGAAGCAGGTGTTTGAAGCGGGGAGTGTAGATGATGAGGTCCTTGACCCATCATGGCGTGAGGAACAGGAAGGTGGTGGGAGCAGCTCTGAGGAAGAGATTCCCTGAACGGCCAAGACAGGAGGGAGAGGGAGGGGGCAGACTGGGTTGCCTGTAGCCTCCACTTCAGCACCCATTAGGAGCATTCCTCTTCCAAAACCCAAAACGGGCGCTCCCAGAACTTGCAGTGCGTGGTCCTTTTTTGACACAGTTGCAGATGACATCTGCTTTGTCAAATGCAAGCTGTGTAATCAGAAAGTCAAAAGAGGGAAAAGTGTCAGCAACCTCAATACCACAAATATGTGGAAACATGTGCGGACCAAGCACGTGGTGGAGTTACAAAGACACACTGAAGACGTAGGCCAAACTACAGCACCACCTACCACCGCTTCAGCTCGTGTTGTAGCCTCTACCTCCAGCTCACACACAGCTGGTTCGGCTTCCTCACAGGATCGCCATGGAAGAACCTCTGGCACTGTTGTACAGAGACCCAGTGTAATTACACCCACAGCACCACGTTCCCTGTCATCCTCACACTCCCAGGCCACTCTACAGCCATCAGTAGCACAGGCATGGGAGAAAAGGCGGACATACTTGGCAAACCATCCCCGAGCACAGGCTATGAATGCTGGCATTGCAAAACTACTTGCCCTTGAAATGCTCTCATTCAGGCTAGTGGAGACTGACACCTTCCGTAACTTCATGGCATTGGCAGTCCCACAATACAATGAGCCCAGCCGCTTTTATTTCAGCAGGCAAGCCATCCCTGCCCTGCAAAAGCATGTGGAGGGAAAAATTAAACATGTGCTACTAAACGCAGTCAGTAGCAAAGTCCACCTGACCACCGATGCGTGGACCAGTAACCATGGACAGGGGCGATACCTTTCCCTCACTGCCTATTGGGTAAATGCTGTGGAGCCGGGTACAGATCCTGAGAGTAGCGCTGTATGTGTTCTGCCAACTCCAAGGATTGCAGGAATCTAGTCTGTACACATTGACTCCTACTCATACTCCAGTTCCTCAGAATCAGCGCTGCAGGAGCCGTCACGGTCTACCTCCACATGGACCCGTGAACGCTTACCTGTTACGACCGATATGAGCACAGCCGTGGCCAAATGTCAACAGGCCGTACTGAAATTAATTTCTTTGGGGAATCGAAGCCATATAGCGCAGGAGCTCTGGAATGCCATCAAGCAGGAGAGTGACGTGTGGTTTGTGCCAGCGAATCTCCAGCCAGGCTTGGTAGTGTGTGACAATGGCCGAAATGCAGAGTTCCAGCATGAAAAGATCGCGCATTGCAGCTCTGCAGCGCCGATTCCGCCTTCCGGAACATCGCATCATATGTGACCTACCCACCAGGTGGAATTCAACATTACATATGTTGGAGCGGTTGTGTGAGCAGCAGGCAGCAGTAATGGAGTACCAGCTGCACCAGGCACAAAAAAGTCGCACTGCGTGCCATTCACACTTCACCACCACTGAGTGGGCCTCTATGAAGGACATCTGCCACGTTTTGCGTGCCTTCGATGATTCCACGCAGATGGCGAGTGCAGATGATGCACTAGTCAGCATAACTGTCCCCCTTCTCTGCCTGCTTCAAAAAACACTGCAAGCACTAAGGGAGGAGGCTTTGGAAGAGGTGGAGGATGAGGAGTCACAAATGTCATCTGCTTCTGGACAGTCTGCGCAACGCCTAGGCAGGGGACACTTTGTGAGGAGGATGAGGATGAGTCAATGGAGGAGGAAGACATCTCTCCAGAGGAGGGAAATACACAATGCTCTAGTAGTCAGTATGTACAGCGAGGGTGGGGTGATGCAGAGCAGGCAGAGATGATGCCTCAAGCAGGGGACAGCGTTTCTTGGCCAGTTGGGAGTCTGCAGCACATGGTTGATTTCATGCTGCAGTGCCTGAGAAACAACCGCCACATCGCCCACATTCTCAACACAGCTGATTATTGGGTGTACACCCTCCTAGATCCTCGCTACCGGGACAACTTACAAAGCCTCATAACACCGTTGAACCGGGAGCGTAAAATGCGGGAGTACCAAGACACACTGGTGCATTCCATCATGTTCTCCATTTCACCCAAGCGTAGTGCTGCTAGTGCTTTACAAAGCAACTCTGTGTGTCGAGGCAGTGGAGGAAGCTCTGCACAAAGAGGGAGCAGAGGCAACGCCTCAGCACAAGGCAAGACCAGTATGACCCAAATGTGGCAAAGTTTTGTGTGCCCGCCACAAATGTCTACACCATCACAGATGGCTCCAGTCAGCAGGAAGCAACGTTTCCGTCAAATGGTGACAGACTACATGTCTTGCCCTCTCAGTGTACTCCCAGACGGCTCTTCCCCCTTCAAGTTTTGGGTCTCTAAGCTGGATACATGGCCAGAGCTTAGCCAGTATGCATTGGAGGTGCTGGCTTGCCCTGCTGCTAGTGTATTATCGGAACGCGTCTTTAGTGCCGCAGGTGGTGTACTAACAGACCGTCGCATGCGACTATCCTCCGATAACGTTGACCGGCTTACTTTTCTGAAAATGAACAAGGCCTGGAACTTGCTGGAATTTGCCAGTCCTCTTCCAGATTAAATAATTGGTTGGCAACAGTATCCAGGTCTCCTGTTGTGTTCATGTTTCTACCACCTGAACTGTAATCCCTGTGCTCCAACACCACCAGTTGTTGCTCAGAAGTGCCGTCTGCACAGAGAAAAACACTAGCTCCTGTATTAATGGGGTTCAGTAACGCCAGCTGCTCCCCTGCTGTGTGTCCGGCAACATCTCCTGCTCCCTCCACATTCACACATCAGATATTAAACTTGCTCCAATTAGGCCTCAGCCTACACCCTGATTGACCCTGGGCTCCAACACCGCCAGTTGCTGCTCAGAAGTGCCGTCTGCACAGAGAAAAACACTAGCTCCTGTGTTAGTGGGGTTCAGTAACGTCAGCTGCTCCCCTGCTGTGTGTCCGGCAACATCTCCTGCTTCCTCCACATTCACACATCATCAGATATTAAATTTGCTCCAATTAGGCCTCAGCCTACACCCTGATTGACCCTGGACTCCAACACCACCAGTTGCTGCTCAGAAGTGCCATCTGCACAGAGAAACAATAGCTCCTATGTTAGTGGGGTTCAGTAACGTCAGCTTCTCCCCTGCTGTGTGTACGGCAATATCTCCTGCTCTCCCTCCACATTCATCCCAACATCAGATATTAAAATTGCTCCAATTAGGCCTCTGGCTCCACTCTGTCTCTAGTATTTACCCTGGACTCCAACACCGCCAGTTGCTGCTCAGAAGTGCTGTCTGCACAATCAACATTTGCTCCTGTGTTACTGGGGTTCAGTAATGTCAGTTGATCCCCGGCTGTGTGTCCGGCAATTTCTTCTGCTTTGACCACATTCCCACTACTAGTGTCATCTGGTCAGCTGGTTCTCGGCAGTGCCTTTGGCTTAAGTGCCTCCATCTTGGTATGCGAGTTCCAGCAACGTCTGCTGGCCGTTGGTAGTGCTTTCTGCGACAGGTACCTCCTGCTTAGTAACCATGTTCCAGCACCATCAGCTGGTCCTCGGTAGTGCCATTGGCTCTTGTTCCTTCTGCTACCCATCCGGGTTCCAGTACTGTCAGCTGGTTCTCGGCAGTTCCTCAGCCTTCTTGTACCTTCTGCTACATTTCCAAGTTCCAGCTTTTTGAAATGGTTTTTGGTTATCACTCTGGATCTCCCTGATAACGACCCTGAAGACCACTCCAAAGAAGACCCAAAAGATGACCCTGAAGAAGATGACAAAGAGGACAAAGAACATGAAGACAACCACCAAGATACAGAACAACAAGAGACAGAAGACCATGAAGCAGAAGAACAAAAAGTAGAAGAACATTAAGCATAAGACTAAAAATCAGAGAAAAAGATACTATCTAAATTATAAGCAGAAGAAGCCTAAGCAGTGTATGGGGGTGAGTCCGATCCTCCTCATGGTGCCCCTGGAAAATGCCTGCTGCTGCAGGCCAAACAACGCGGACAAATCCTGTTGTAAATCTTTTGTGACAGGCAGAACGGAAGGTGTACTCTTCAAACTTTTATAGATAACAACTACAGGAATGCCTGTCACAAATAAGAATATGATGAAGAAGAAGGATAGGAAGAATATGAAGATGTAGAATATGAAGAATAATAGTTGAATAAGAAGAATATGATGAATGTAAAAAAAAAGAATAATAGGAAGAAGGTGAAGAAGAAGATGAATAAGGTGAATAAGAAGTTGATGAAAACGATGCTGCTGCTGAGGATCATGAAGGAGAAAGTGTGGGAGAGTAAAAAAGAAGGTGAAGAGCATGGAAGTAGTGAAACATACATATCTGACAAAATATAACAAAGGTTAACATAGTCAATATCTTTGTATCTCCGAACATCTTAAAAAAAAATTACTTCCTGCTATTCCATTTGATTGGGCTAAACCTCTATGCCTTTAATGTCTCCTCCACCTCCCCCAATACATTCTACATTATTATTAGTTGTTTTTCTTAATGTAGAATTAACATACAAGGAAAGAAAGGGTTTATTTTAATTCCGATATTTCTGTCCCATTGACCTGCATTGGTTTCCGGTATCGGAATCGGCGATATCCGATACTTTTTGGGTATCGGTCCGATCCAATCCGATCCGATATTTCACGATATCGGAAGGTATCGCTCAACACTACTCATAGTACAGTACAGTGTCTCTGACGGTGGGGGGGCCCACTCGCCGTCAAACACGACAGCGTACTATGAGGGGCCCTGTGCCAGTACCGTCGACCACGAGTGTGCCCCCCCTGCTTGGTCATTGCCACAGCACTTGCAATTTGCAATACTTACCTCTCCCTGCTCCACCGCTGTATAGTCTGGGCAGTTAAATCCTTCACAGGGACAGCCACTAGAAATTTGGTTTATTGATCGATGATGGGTAAGATGTAGCTATGGCCTTTCCTGCTGGCCTCTACCTTCAGATGATCAATGGTTACCATTTGTAATGGACAAAACCTACAAAAGACAAAATGAAAAAAACCCTGCTATAATTAAATAAGTAAAAAGCAAAAGTGCATTTAAATCATACAGAGTTCTTAGTAATACTGTATTTGATCAAACATAGCATAAAAGCCGTCCCACCATCGACAAGGTGACTCTGTGGTCGGGGCGGTCCTACACTGTCTAATATTAGTAACCGTGTCATGTGTCAAAGTTGACGTCTGTGTGAATAAGGGCAGACAAGGACCGGGTCCCAACCAGTGGACACCTGTCAGGGGAAGTTTCTAAATACAATTTCTAGCTCAGGAGAGGGAGGCCACACCCCAGCTTGCACAGAATGCAAAAATACAAAGAAAAAACACAAAAATTGAGCTTGGTTTGAGTTGGTACACATCCAACATATAAATGCATGTTCACATGGCCAAAAAAAGCATACAAAACCTACAAAAGACAAAATGAAAAAAACCCTGCTATAATTAAATAAGTAAAAAGCAAAAGTGCATTTAAATCATACAGAGTTCTTAGTAATACTGTATTTGATCAAACATAGCATAAAAGCCGTCCCACCATCGACAAGGTGACTCTGTGGTCGGGGCGGTCCTACAATGTCTAATATTAGTAACCTTATCATGTGTCATTTTGTCTTTTGTAGGTTTTGTATGCTTTTTTTGGCCATGTGAATATGCATTTATATGCTGCATGTGTACCAACTCAAACCAAGCTCAATTTTTGTGTTTTTTCATTTGTAATGGACGTCAACTTACAAGCGGATGCAGTGGTGCTTTATGATCACCTTTCACAGTTGTGATAGTCACAGACGTGTGACATTCCTGCCACCATTTTTCAATGTCTCCTCTCATTCCAATCCAATAGAATCGCCTACGGTCTGTGGCTTCTGTGTTGTGAGTTCATTTTGCCCTTCACCATTGAGGTCTGATGAACTCCCTCTTCTGGTGAAGGAAGGTAGTGAGGCTGATTACCAAGCACCTGGGCAGGATGATGATGACTGGTTGACGGGAATTACTGACTGGATATAAGGCAGCCGACGCCCTTCTGCCTTGCTGGTGATCTCTCTGAGGGATTCTAGGAGACCAGTCTGATTCCTGCTCCTCAAAAGCTACGTTTTTTGCTCTACTTTTTGCATTTGTGTTTTGGTTTTGTTTTGCATTGTTTTCCTTGATTTCTGCCATCCCCTGCTCGTGTGAGCTGAATTCCTTTTTGCTCTGTCTTCAGAAAATACCTGAGTACTGATATAGTCTTTTTGAAGCCTAGCGTCTTCAGGGCTTTTTTCCCTATCAGCTGTTGGCTCTTGTTTTTGATAGGGTTTTGGCGGATTACAGACAGCAGCTTTTCTATCCTGTCCTATCTAGTTAGCTTGGGCCCCATCATTTGCTCTGCCTATCTTTCTATCTGTGTGAGTGTTTTTTCATCTTGCTTCACCGTCATTATATGTTGGGGGCTGCCTATTGCTTTGGGGACTGCTCTGGGGCAGTTTAGATTTCCCTTTCTGTCTTTAGGCTATGTAGTTCTCCGGCTGTGATCGAGGGGTCTAGGGCACCGTAGGAACCCCCCACGGCTACTGCTAGTTGTTGTTGATAGGTTCAGGGGTCTGCAATCCGATAGCTGCCAACTTCTCTGGTTTTCTGGACTTAGCTAGTATTTCTGTTTTTGCCTCCTACGGTGACTCATTCATAACACTTCTGTCTTTTACACTCCAAAATGACCAGACACATCATGATACTGATGAGGACCATGTTTACATCTCTCCCTGTGATCACAGTTTGATGGAGACGAGAAATGGTGATGTGATCCACACTACTGCGATAAAGCAATCCTTTCTTCACAAAGAACCATTTTTGCTGTCTCCACAGACACAGTAATTGAGGGTCTGCATCGCCTCTGCAACATGTACCGGGAGGTTTTCCCGCGATGAGAAATTCCCAAATTTCTGCTAACACTCGACTTTCCTGTACTTGTATCCATGTAGTTTCCAGTAGCGGAAAGTCTGGACTGGCTTACTGAGACTGAAATATATACGAAGATTTAAAAGTACCACAACACTGTATACTATTGTACGCTTCGACTACCTTTCCCTTTTTCTACTTGTTAAAGTCTGGTGTAATACATACTGAGCCTGTGAGTATCTGTGTCTGACTCCGGAAGTATAGACGGAAATTTAAAATTATCCCTAGACTGGATACACCTGGTATGTGCTGATACAAAATTTTGAACAAAGGTACTGTATTACCGTATCATCCATTTTGAGTGAGTGTGTGTGGTTTACGCCTTCTATATATACGGTGAATCGGAGATACCAATTTTTACCCTATACAGCTTGTATCTTGTTATACAGTACCTTTGTTCGACATTTAGTATTACGGTCAAATCCATACTGAATAAGCATCTGAGACTGACTACAGAACCATGTATACTGAGACTTAAATTCTACCCTATAATATATATATACTTGCTATCTTGTTATCCAGTACCTTTTTTACAACATTTTTTATTATGGTCAAACCCAGACTGAGTGAGCGTCTAAGGGTGACTCCGGAAATATATACAGAGATTTCAAATTTGGCCAACACTGTATACAGCTGTACGCTTGTGTTACATAACCCATTTACAGCTTTTCATATTCTTGTGCAATCCATACTGGGCCTGAGAGCATTTGTGTCTGCCTCCTGAAATGTATACGGAGATTCAGAATGTTTACACTATACTATATATACCTTGCATCTGGTCATACTGTACCCTTTTTCACCTTTTTATTTTATTGGGTAATCCATACTGAGCCTGTAAGCGTCTGTTTATGACTCATGAAATATATACGAAGATTTACTGTTATCCCTAGACTGTATAGAGCTGTAAGCTTCTGATACAGTACCATATATCTGCTGGTATTTTGGGTCAATTTTCGAAAACATGAGGAAGTATGGTGGAAGAAGACGCAGACATGGGCGTGGGGGGCCACCTGTTACTCTTGTTGGTGGTGGTGCATCTGCTGGTTGTGCTAAAAACACAATAGCAGCTAAGGCAGGAGGTGTTCAGCCTGCATCATGGTGTAGCTCTGGAAGGCCTGTAAGGCTCCATTTTCTGGGAGTAGGTAGACTGCTTTTAAAGTTGGAGCATCAGGAACTGTTTTTGGCTTACATTGCTAAAACAGCCTCCAGATCTATTGCCTCCTCTTCTGAAGTTTAAAAAAGTGCAAGAACTGAGTCGTAAGTGCGGGCTTCTGGTCAGGAGCAACCACTTTCCTTGTGTCCTTCACCCACACCAAAAGTGAAGGATGCGGCAGCACACACTTCAGATTACTCCATGGATCTCTTTTCACATACCATGCCTGGGTTAATTAAAAATGGGGCCCATCATATATTGGAGCATTCAAAATGGGGGACATCTGACACTGGAGCATCATCCATGAGGCCCATCATATACTGGAGCATTCTAAATGGGACAGATCAGACACTGGAGCAGCATCTATGGGGCACATGATACACTGGAGCATTAAAAATGAGGCACATTATATAAGGAGCATTATTAGGGCCCATAAGACACTGGAGCATCATCCATGAGGCCCATTATATACTGAAGCATTGAAAATGGGGCAGTGTTGTGAATGCATTTCTGGCCTACCTCTGGTAACTAGTGAACTTTCCGGGCTCCCACTGGTGGTTACAGGAGGTAATGGAGCTGATCTAATTGAGAGTGATAATGAGGAGGACGATTGGACATCTGGAGTTTCTGATTGGATTTAAGACAGCTGACTCCCTCTATCCCTGCTGGTGATTTTTTCCTGCCTCCTGAGGTCTTAGTTTCCAGCTCAGTCCCTGCATGCTCAAGCTAAGTGTTCTTTTGCTATTGCTCACATTTGATTTGGTTTTGTCTATTTCAGTTTTGTGTGGTCAGCCAGCCCTGGCTGGGGCTGTGCTGAATCTCCATCCTTATGTTACTGTTTGTGCCAGTTTGTTTTTGTCCCTTATTAGATTGGCCTCTCTTTGCTCTGTTTTCAGAATATACCAGAGTGCTGATATAGTGGGAGAAGTTTAGTGACTTCACTGTTTTTTCTATCAGACGTGTTGGACACTTTTTGCAGTGTTTTTTGCGTGATTGCAAACAGTGTCTTTCCTTTCCTGTCCTGTCTAGTTAGTTTGGGCGCCATTGTTTGCTCAGTCTATTTTCCTACCTGAGTTTGTGTTTTCATCTTGTCTCACCGACAATATATGTTCGGGGGCTCTCTATTCCTTTGGGATCTGCTCTGGGGCAGTTTAGATTTCCCCTTTCTTGCTTTAGGCTTATTTAGCTCTCCGGTTGTGTCGCGGCATCTAAAATCATCGTAGGTATGCTCCACGGCTACTGCTAGTTGTGTGGATAGGATCAGGGGTCTGCAATCCGCTTAGTTAACAACCTCTCTGGCTTTCTGTGGCTTAGCTTGGTCTTACTTTCCTCCTCAGGGACCCAATCATAACAGAATCACCAGCCTAAACCACAGATTCTAGGGTACTTAAAAGCAGGAGAGAATTGTAAAAAAAAGTGTCAGAATTTTTTTTTTATATATTTTTTCCTCGTTTTCACTGGGGCCGTAGGAGGTTTTTCTTTCGTTAATGGAGATTAAGCAATTGTCTGATCGTGTTGAGCAGCTTGCTGCTGAAGTGTGGGGAATTTCCACCTATCTCGCTCAATCATCTGCTGTTGAACAAAAAATCCCTATTCCTGATGTGTTTTCTGGGGATCGGTCTAAATCTTTGAATTTTAAGAATAATTGTAGACTATTTCTTTCCTTGAAGCCTAACTCATCGGGGAGCTCTGAGCAGCAGGTTAAAATTGTCATCTCCTTGCTGCGCTGCGATCCCCAGGATTGGACTTTTTCTCTGACACCTGGAAATCCTATTCTGACTAATGTGGATGCATTTTTTTCAAGCCTTGTGGTTGTTGTATGATGAACCTAATGCTATTGATCAAGCTGAGAAAACCCTATTGGCATTGAACCAGGGTCAAGATTCTGCAGAGTTATACTGTCAAAAATTCCAAAAGTGGGCGGTCCTTACTACATGGAATGACGGTGCCTTAGCAGCTTTCTTTCGGAAGGTTTTATCAGAAACCGTAAAATATATTATGGTGGGATTTCTTGTTCCCTCTGGTCTTGATGATTCTATGTCATTCTATGTCATAAGCCATTCAAATTGATCGGCGTTTACGTGAACGTAAAACTACACGAGAGGCGTTGCTGCCTTTTGAACAAACGTCTGAGCTCATGCAATGTGATAGAGTTTTGTCTAGGGCACAATGTCAGGAGTTTAGAAGTCTTAATAAGCTGTGTTTTTTCTGTGGAGACACCTCTCATACTGTTTCTGTCTGCCCTAAACGAGAGAAATGTTTTGCGCACACATTTGCTGTGGGCAGTGTACAACCTAAGTTCCTTTTGGCAATTACTCTGATCTGCTCCTTATCTACATTTTCCGCTAAGGCTTTTGTGGATTCAGGAGCAGCTTTGAATCTGATGGATTTGAACTTTGCTAAATGTTGCGGTTTTCCCATGATACCCCTGTGGACTCCTATCCCTTTGGCGGAGAATAAACCCCAGTTTTGGACCCAGGTGATAATGCGGGTCGCCCCGGACCACCAAGAAAATTGTAAATTTTTGGTGCTGCACAATTTGCATGATACTGTTCTGGGTTTTCCCTGGTTGCAAACTCATAATCCTGTTTTGGATTGGAAATCTGTGTCTGTGGTGAGTTGGGGTTGTCGATGTGTTCTTAATGACACTCCTGTTTTCTCCACCTCTCTCCAGTCTCATGATATTCCTGATTATTTGACTGATTTTTCTGATGTATTTAGTGACAGTAAGTCTGCGTCTTTGCCTCCTCATAGGAGTTGTGACTGTGCAATTGAGTTAATGCCCGGGTGTAAATTTCCCAAGGGTCGGCTTTTCAACTTATTTTACCCGAACATGATGCTATGCGATCTTATATCAAGGAGTCATTGGAGACGGGTCATATTAGACCATCCTCTTCACCCTTAAGTGCTGGGGTTTTCTTGTGACCAAGAAAGATGGTTCATTAAGGCTTTGTATTGACTATCATTCCCTTAACAAAATCACTGTTAAATATCAGTACCCGTTACCCCTGATTTCTTATTTATTTTCCAGAGTTAAAAGTGCCTGCTGGTTTACCAAGCTTGACCTCAGGGGGCGTATAACCTTATTTGCATCAAGCACAGGGATGAATGGAACACGGCGTTTAATACTCCGGAGGGACATTTTGAGTACTTGGTGATGCCTTTTGGGCTCACTAATGCCCCTTCTATCTTCCAATCCTTTATGAACGATATGTTCCAGGTCTTTGTGGATAAGTTTTTGATCATTTATCTGGATGATATTTTGATCTTCCCCAGTGATTGGGATTCTCATGTGGAACATGTCCGGACTGTGTTCTGGATTTTGAGGGAAAATTCCCTGTATGTTAAGGGATTGAAATGCCTCTTTGGTGTACAGAGGATTTCATTTTTGGAATTTATTTTGTCTCCGTCGGCTATTGAAATGGACCCGGCCAAGGTACAGGCCATTTATGATTGGGTTCAACCCACTTCTTTGAAGGCCCTCCAAAAGTTTTTGGGTTTTGCTAATTTCTATCGTAAATTTATAGGTAGAGATCAGCGACTTTGCCTTTTTTCGGGTCGAGTCGGGTTTCGCAAAAGTCGGGTCGAACGAAATCGGCCGATTATCGTGAAAAGTCGAAGGCCGACTGAAACACGAAACCCAATGCAAGTCAATGGGGAATAAAAGTCGGCAGTGAGAGGAGGACAGGAAACACACCTACAGTGCCCATTTTAATGACAAAAACATAAATTCTTATTACTTAAGCTTGGCAACCTTAATTTACTTCCTAATAATAGTTAGGCATTGAAAACTGGGGGTTATTTGGCTAAAGTTGTGGGGGGGGTAGGGCTGGCTCCAGATTTTTGTGGGCCTTGGGCCAAAGAGTGTCAATGGGCTCCTTTAACACATGCCACAATTCATGAACCTCTGATATGGCATAGAATTAGCGGTATAGTACAATGAAAAATACTTCACTTCTTTCATCTCATGACTGATATCCATTTTAAATTCTCCAATAGCTCCAAAAGCAGACAGTATATTCCTCCATACAGTATTATGGACACCGCATAGTGTGCCATACAGAGTAATGAGGCCCATATATTTCTCCATACAGAATCATTGGTCTCATATAATGTTCGATACGGTATATGATGAGATCCACATAATGCTACAGTATATGTTGGTCCCCATGGATGAAGCTCCACTGTCTTATGGGCCCAAATAATGCTCCATATATAATGGGCCCCATATCTAATGCTCCAGTGTATAATGGGCCTTGTCAATGCAGCTCCAGTGACTGATGTCCACCTTTGGAATGCTCCATTGTAAGGTGGGCCCCAGATATCATTCTCCAGAGTATCATGCTCCCCAAAAATTGCTCCCAACCTTTAAAACAATAAAATAAGTCTCCTCGCTAGGGAATCCCTGTACTAGTCTGGACTCCTCGTCGTCCCCATCTTCCCTCTCTCTGCACTTGGACTGTCTAGGCCGAGGGCGTACAGACGTGATGTCATCGTGCTCTTTGACCAGAATGTCACTGTCATGAAACGCGCAAGACGTCATGGCGGAGGAGCAAGGAGAGGTAAGTAATTCAACTTTGTAAGTGCTGTGATCCTTACCAAGCAGGGGGGCCCACTCGTTGGCGACGGCACTGGCACAGGGCCCCTCATAGTACGGTGGTGTGTCTGACGGCGGGTGGGCCAAACCTGAACTTTCATCTGCACCTTCCTCTTTGTCACCGTGTAAGGTGGTATAGTATGTGGAAAGGGTAACCTGAGTTTCATCAGGGTCAGATTCTGGCTGTGTAGAGTGCGAGGGGAATGTAGTGGTCTGGGTCAATGTTCCAGCAGAATCATCTAGCATTGGCTGGGCATCTTTGCACTTGTGGCGCCCCAAGGAGTATGTTCGCCACAGTGGCATTAGCTTCCTCTTAGGGAGTGTGATGACATGCTTGTGAGCAACGAAGGATCTCTCTAGAAGGTAAATCGATTGGGCGGCATTATTCCCACGAGTCACGACCCTCCAAACAGCGTCCATGAAGGCAAAGTGTTTGTTTTCCGGGGGCAGTATGGTTGCAGAGCTGAACCTTAAAGGAATGTCCAGAAGGGCACCACCAGGAGTGAAGCCTGCGGCTTAATTTGACTCAACACGGGCAACCTCAACCATCCAGCCACAGAAAAGATGCCCACATTGAAAGCTTAATTCTGTTAACGAACGAGACTCTGTCATGCCCCCGCAGTCCGCGTCCAGCTTACTAGAGGGACACACGAGGCTCTGGCATGCGAAATCGGCCAATAACAGTTCTGTCATGCCCTTACCTGTCCATGGCTGCATGCGCGCTACACTGAAAGGACCAGCGCGTGACGCTTACAGGTGCAGATAACCCGCTGAACGTTACTGATGGGGATCTGTGATTACAATTCTTCCCCGCGAACGAGGATTTCCCAGTAAGTGCAGGTCAACCGGAATTCCAGAGAAAAGGAAAAAATTAAATGTCCAAACCAGAGGTGCTGTAGCTTGCTTAACAGCTGGGCTCTTCTGCTGAGTAGCACACAGTTCTTACCTAAACAGGCAGCATAGCTTTGTGGCCAACTCTGCTGAGTAGCATACACAGTTACTAGGCCCAAAGTATTAAGTGGTGTAAATGCAGTCAAAAACTGGTTCTTTTATAAACAGGCGGCATAGCACGGTTCACGGGTGGGCTCCTCTGCTGAGTAGCAGACACAGTTACTAGGCCAAAAAGGATTTTCATGACAATATGCGCTATAAAATTATTAGGAGCACACACGGTGCAGCTCCTTCACAGGTGTACTACACCGCTGGCTACCAGACACCGCTACTATGGCCTGAAACTGTCTATTATCTTTGAAAACCATTATTAATGTCAAAATATAGTTATGCATTTGTTTGATGAAACTTTCTGGAACGGAAACTCAAACAGCGGAATTATAATCAAAGTTTTGTTGTTCGATGAACGGATCTAACACTGCCCAAAACAGCTAGAATTTGAACCTGGCTAACAGTTCCACTCAAACACCACTCAGCTGTAATCAGGAGGCAGACTCAGATGGTCTCAGGCACAGTATGGATTCGACAAGATTGCAGAAAGTAGAGAAAGGGTACAGTATCACCGGATTAGAGGTGTTTATATAGCATAGTTTACACATTACAAATATATGTCTATAGATCAGGAGGCAGACTCAGACGTTCTCAGGCCCAGTATGGATTTGACCAGATAGTACAAAGTTGAGAAAGGGTACATTATCACTGGATAACATATATATGTAGCATTGTTTAAACATTTAAAATCTCCGTGTTCTCAGTATGGATTAGACAACAATCTAAAAAGTAGGAAAAAGGAAATGTATTTGAAGCGTACGACAGTATACACTTTTAGTGGTATTTTTAAATCTTCATATATATGTCTGTCTCAGTAAGACAGTCCAGACTCTCCGCAATAGGAAAATGAGATGCATAAAAGTACAGACAAAGTCTAGTGATTGCAGAAATGTAGGAATTACTAATCACGGGAAAAACTTCCGGGAGAATTCTCAGAAGCGATGCTGACCCTCAATTACTTTTTGTGTGTGGAGACAACGAAAACACTTCTTTGTGAAGAAAGGGTGGCTGTATCGCAGTACCGTTGATCCCATCACCGTTACTCATCTCCATCAAATTTTGATCACAGGGAGAGATGTAGACATGGTGCTCACTGCCTATCATGATCTGTCACTTAACTTTGGAGTACAAAAGACAGAAGCCACAGGTTCCACCTTGTTGCAACATCGATAATTAGGCGGTGCTTGGGAAGGTGGAGCAATTGCTGCAGCTTCTGCATACGACTGGAGTGTATGGGCGACCGGCGGATGTGCGAGCACAGTCTTCGAACCTTCTGGAGCAGCCCTGTTAACTCCAGATAATTATTGAGGAAGCACTGCACCACCAGGTTCAAGGTGTGAGCCAAGCAAGGTATGTGGCTGAGTTTTGAAAGGGCTATGGCTGCCACAAAATTCCGTCCGTTATCACTAACTACCTTGCCTGCCTAAAGATGTAGACTGCTATGACTCAGTTGGTCACTGAAAGTAGTCGGCCAGTACCTCCGCGGTGTGTCTGTCGCCCAAACACATCATCTTCAACACAGCCTGCTGACGCTTTCCACTAGATGATCGATAGTGGGACACCTCGTGTGCAACACTGGCAGCTGCGGATGAAGTGCTTGTGCGACTGTGCTCTGTGGACGAGCTTTGGCTTCTGGAGGAGGAGGAAGAGGAGGGTCGAATGCCTACAGCCAACTGTTTCCTATACCGTGGGCTAGGCAGCACTGTCCCACCACCGCTGTCCCCTGTGGACCCTGCATCCACCACATTAACCCAGTGCGCAGTGATGGACACGTAACGGCCCTGACCATGCCTACTGGACCATGCATCTGTGGTGAGGTGCACCTTTCCACTCACTGATTGCTTGAGTGCATGGACAAGTGGGCTTAACAATGCAGCGTTGCTGACTACCTTCATTGGGAGCAGTTGCACATGTGGTACGTGAGGTTTGGTAGTCTGTCCACGCTTGCAAGTGCATGGTGGTTAAATGTCTAAGCATGCAACTGGTATTCAAATTTCTCAGATTTTTCCCTCGGCTAAAGGTCTTTGCGCACTTCTTACAGATAACCTTTGCCTGATCATTAGGATTTTGTTCAAAAAAGTGCCACACTGCACTCTTCCTACTAGGGAGGACATTTTGAGGCCTTGCACGCTGTGCTATTTTGACCGTCTGGCCAAGCTGTCCTGCAACTCTTTTGGTATTTGTAACCCGTTTTTGGACTGCTACGGGCCTGCCAGATAACAGCTGTTGCGATGTCGATGCCTGCTGCGGATGCTCCTCCTCCTCTTCTGAGCTATTGGCAGCGGCACCCACTTTCCCCAATGGATGCCAATCTGGGTCAACAACTGGGTCATCCATCACCTCCTCTTCAATGTCATGTGCACCTTCCTCTTTGTCACCGTGTATGGTGGTATAGTATGCGGGAAGGGGCACCTGAGTTTCATCTGGGTCAGATTCTGGCTCAGTACACTGCGAGGACAATGTAGTGCTCTGAGTGAATGTACCAGCAGATAAATCTAGCAGTGGCTGTGCATCAGTGCACTCCATGTCAGATTCATCTTGGCCAGGGAAATTCACGATTTGACTTGATAACCCAGGCATGGTATGTGAAAACAGCTCCATGGAGTAATCTGTAGTGTGGCCTGCCGCATCCTTCAATTTTGGTGCGGATGAAGGACACAAGGAAAGGTGTGGTTCATGACCATGAGCCTCCAATGACGACTCAGTGCTTTTATTTTTTTAAACTTCAGAAGAGGAGGCGATAGAGCTGGAGGCTGAGCCAGCAATGTAAGCCAAAACTTGTTCCTGAAGCTCCGGCTTTAAAAGCGGTTTATCTACTCCCAGAAAAGGGAGCCTTTGAGGCCTTGTGGAGCCAGACGATGACGCAGGCTCAACACCTCCTGCATTAGGTGCTATTTTGCTTTTGCCACTACCAGCAGGTCCATCACCACCACCACCACCAACACCATCATTACCAGCTGGCAACCCCCGCCCACTTCCACGGCCTCTTTCACCACACTTCCTCATTTTTGGGGAAAATGTACCCAAAATTCCACCAACTATATAGTACTGTAAAACAAAGTACGAGGTGTATATAGTAGTGGGGAGAATTTGAATCTCCTTACACGCTTCTGGATACTGAAGTATTCTCTCAGGCCCAGTGTATATTACACCGCAATGTAACAGGCTGATTTTGGATGGGGTAAAAAATGTCTATAGAGGACTGGGGAGAATTGGAATCTCTCTACAGACTTGAGGACACTGAAGGATTCTCTCAGGCCCAGTGTATATTACACCGCAATGTAACAGGCTGATTTTGGATGGTGTAAAAAATGTGTATAGAGGACTGGGGAGAATTTGAATCTCCTTACACACTTCTTGATATTGAAGGATTCTCTCAGGCCCTGTGTATGTTACACCTCAATTTAACAGGCTGATTTTGGATGGTTTAAAAAATGTGTATAGATGACTGGGGATAATTGGAATCTCTCTACAGACTTTAGGACACTGAAGGATTCTCTCAGGCCCAGTGTATATTACACTGCAATGTAACAGGCTGATTTTGGATGGTGTAAAAAATGTCTATAGAGGACTGGGGAGAATTGGAATCTCTCTACAGACTTGAGGACACTGAAGGATTCTCTCAGGCACAGTGTATATTACACCGCAATGTAACAGGCTGATTTTGGATGGTGTAAAAAATGTGTATAGAAGACTGGGGAGAATTTGATTCTCCTTACACACTTCTGGATACTGAAGTATTCTCTCAGGCCCAGTGAATGTTACACCTCAATGTAACATGCTGATTTTGTATGGTGTAAAAAATGTCTATAGAGGACTGGGGAGAATTGGAATCTCTCTACAGACTTGAGGACACTGAAGGATTCTCTTAGGCCCAGTGTATATTACACCGCAATGTAACAGGCTGATTTTGGATGGTGTAAAAAATGTGTATAGAGGACTGGGGAAAATTGGATTGTCCCTAGAGATTTTAGCAAGCTGACAATCATGCTCTCAGTCCCAAGTATGGCAGCAGGCAGCCTAATAAGCAGGACTGCTGCACACAAGTGTGGAAAAATGAACGCTTGGTAACTGGGCAAAAAAGAGGATGAAAAGTATTTTTGCTTTTAAAAAGCAGTTTGCACAGCAGTGTGAAAACAGCAATGCAGCTATCAGGGAGCCTTATAAGGCAGCCTAATAACCAACAGAGCTGATGCACCAAAATATAGCCTCCCCTTGCACTGCACAGTAACTGGTGTGTTGTACAGGCAAAATCGCTAGCAGCAGAAGCAGTTTTTTTGTTCTTCTTCCCTGCCTAACGCTCTCCCTACAGAATCAGCAGCAGCAGCAGCTCTCCCTATTCTGAGATCAGCAGAAGTAAGATGGTGATCGGTGTGCATGCTCTTTTATACCCCCTGTGACGCCCCACAAAGCAAGCCAATCACTTGCATGCCCTTCTCAAAGATGGTGGTGACCCCTGCCTATGTCATCACGTTGCCCACAGTGTCCGTTCTTCCTCATTGGCTGAAAAAGGGCGCTGAAGCATCTTTTAAAATGCGACTTTGGCGCTAAAGTAGCCGAGCTTGTGGCCAACCTCACGCTAAGGTCGGGTTTTGTTTCATGAAACCCGAATTTGGCGAAAGTCAGCGATTTTTGAATTTTTTTCGACCCGTTTTGCTCAACTCTATTTATAGGTAATTTTTCTGGTATTGTCAAACCACTGACTGATCTGACCAAAAAGGGCGCTGATGTGGTGAGTTGGTCTCCAGAGGCAGCAGTGGCGGACTAAGTGGACTATGGGCCCGGGGCTGTTCATAAAACCTGGGCCCCTGTACCCCCCTTCCCACCTGAGCGCTGCGGTCCCCGTGCGGGAATTGACAGCCGTACGGACCGCAGCACTTGGTTTGCTGCGGGTCCATACGGAAAACCCGCCACCATTCCACCACGTGTGGACATGGCCTAAAAAGACTTTGCACATAAGCTGTAGGCCTATGGCCAATACGCACAAAATCACGCTCCATCACCCCATCATTGCCTGCTCCATCACCCCATCACTGCCTGCTCCATCACCCCCATCATTGTCTGCTCCATCACCCCATAATTGCCTGCTCCATCACCCCCATCACTCCCATCATTGCCTGCTCCATCACTGCCTGCTCCATCACCCCCATCATTGCCTGCTCCATCACCCCATCATTGTCTGCTCCATCACCCCCATCATTGCCTGCTCCATCACCCCATCACTCCCATCATTGTCTGCTCCATCACTCCCATAATTGTCTGCTCCATCACCCCATCATTGCCTGCTCCATCACCCCATCACTCCCCTCATTGCCTGCTCCATCACCCCATCACTGCCTGCTCCATCACCCCCATCATTGCCTGCTCCATCACCCCATCATTGTCTGCTCCTTCACCCCATCACTGCCTTCTAGACCATCACTCCCATCATTGCCTGCTCCATCATACACACAGACATACACACACACACACACAGACATACATACATACACACAAGACACCACCTCTCTCCTCTCACCTGTCCGCAGTATCGCCCGAGCTTCCTCCCTCACACAGCAGCGGCCGCTGAATGATGACGTCATTCAGCGGCGCTCCTCTGTGTGAAACAGGAAGCGCGGCCTCCGGGCAGGAAGCAGGACGGACCCTTGCCGCTCCGCTCCTGCTATTCACTCTTGCAGGCAGCGGAGCTGCCGTGATCGCATCGCTCCCTGCCCGCCGCTGCACTGCACTGCAGGGTGGAATTGCTGCTGCCGCGACACCCCCACACACATGGCGCCTGGGGCGGACCACCCCCCCCACCACGCTACGCCAGTGCCCTGGGCCCCCAAAAAACCTTGGGCCCGGGGCGACCGCCCCATCCGCCCCTATTAAGATCCGCCATTGAGAGGCAGTCTCGGTGTTAGGAATCTGGTTTCTACAATGCCTATGCAGGAATACAGATTCTCACATTTGTCTCCAGAGGCCAAGTCCTTCGTCCCTTCTTCTGAGCAAGATCATGGGATGAGCTCCCATTGGAGTTCGGGAGTCAGGTGCTCAGTGTGACGGACTCAGCTCCTGCTGAGCCCATTTTTTGAGTGGACCCTCTGGGTCGTGGCACCCACCCACCGAGGGCGAGCTGACCTTGTGAGAATCCACCCCCTATACAGGGAGTGTCAGGGGCAAGACCAAGGGGGTGAGCCACCACGACTGCTGGGACCAGACGGCCGGCTCAGGGGACACTAGACGAGTGTCTGACGACAAGGACAAGCAGGAAGCAAGACGAGACTAGACGTAGGTGCAAGGTATCTTCATTAGAATAACACAAGATCACATACAGAGAAAACAAGCAAAACGTGCAAGGTGCGCGCGTGGGCACGCCAAGGTCCATAACATGGTACGTGCCAGATGGCACGCCTAGGCACAGGTAATGGCAAGATGGCATCGGACTCCGGACTGCTGGCAAACCGACAGGGTCCAGGGATCAGGCTGCGGACGTCAGCTCCGGACATCAGGCCGTAGTCATCTGGTTCCGGACCTCTGGCAACGGTCGGCAGGTTCCGGGCATCCGGCAGACAAACCAGGGTTCAGGCAAGGAGGCACGACAGATATCCAAGCAGGGTGCGTGTTTAGGGAACACGCCAAGGTCCAAGGCTAGGTGCGTGTGTAGGGGACACGCCTGGGTCCAAGGCTAGGTGCGTGTGTAGGGGACACACCAGGGTTCAAGGCTAGGTGCGTGTGTAGGGGACACGCCAGGGTTCAAAGCGAGGTGCGTGTGTAGGGGACACGCCAAGGTTCGCAAACGAGACAGGGTGCGTGTGTAGCCACGCCAAAGCATAGAATAAGACAGTGCGTGTAGAGACACGCCAAGGTACAAGGTATAAGACAGAGTGCGTGTAGAGACACGCCAAGGTTCAAGGTACAAGACAGAGTGCGTGTAGAGACACGCCAAGGCACAAGACAGGGTGCGTGTAGAGACACGCCAAGGCACAAGACAGGGTGCGTGTAGAGACACGCCAAGGCACAAGACAGGGTGCGTGTAGAGACACGCCAAGGCACAAGACAGGGTGCGTGTAGAGACACGCCAAGGCACAAGACAGGGTGCGTGTAGAGACACGCCAAGGCACAAGACAGGGTGCGTGTAGAGACACGCCAAGGCACAAGACAGGGTGCGTGTAGAGACACGCCAAGGCACAAGACAGGGTGCGTGTAGAGACACGCCAAGGCACAAGACAGGGTGCGTGTAGAGACACGCCAAGGCACAAGACAGGGTGCGTGTAGAGACACGCCAAGGCACAAGACAGGGTGCGTGTAGAGACACGCCAAGGCACAAGACAGGGTGCGTGTAGAGACACGCCAAGGCACAAGACAGGGTGCGTGTAGAGACACGCCAAGGCACAAGACAGAGTGCGTGTAGAGACACGCCAAGGCACAAGACAGAGTGCGTGTAGAGACACGCCAAGGCACAAGACAGAGTGCGTGTAGAGACACGCCAAGGCACAAGACAGGGTGCGTGTAGAGACACGCCAAGGCACAAGACAGGGTGCGTGTAGAGACACGCCAGGGTTCAGAGCAGGGTGCGTGCTAGGAGCCACGCCAGGGCACAAGGAAGGGCTGCGTGCAAGAGCCACGCAGGGGGCACGCCACACTGGCCAGTACACACGGCTGTACACAAACACGTGGCACTTACCACGGCACAGGAGACGGCCAAGGGTAACCCACGCCCGGGTTCAATGCAAGGACAAGGCAGGGAACAAGGCAAGGAATACAGGCAGAAACAGAGCCAGGTCAGAGAGAGGACAGAGTCTAGCAGCGGAGCGTAGGCAGAAGCCCAGAGCCGGGCCAAGGGAAGACCTTGGGACTAGACAAAGAAACGAGCACTAGGGAGAGGAGAAATGGTGCGTGTGCCAGGGAGCACTACAGAGCACCATAGGAGAGAGCGAGGCAGAGCAAGCAAAGACTGAGACCATAGGGAGGAACACAAAGCAAGGAATAGCAAGGCAGAGAACACAGGGAGGACTACAAGTCAAAGCATAGCAAAAGCAAGACATGGCAAAACAGGCGAGGCAGAGAACAAAGGAAGGACTACAAGTCAAAGCATAGCTAAGGCGAGACATAGCAAAACAGACTAAGACAAAGAACAGCAGAAGGACTACAAGGCAAAGCAAGGCAAAGACAAACATGGCACGAGAGACAACACAAGACATGGCACAAGACAAGAGGCGGAATACGAGCACGGAGCGTGTGCAGAGACGCACTACAGAGCAAAGTGCAAGGGCACAGAATAGAAGGCGCAACCCCACAGACCCAGAGCCTTGCAGGGAAGCAACACAATAATCAGGCCCTGAGCATAGGAAGAGGCGGCCTGATATAGGGCATAGCACCTCCTCCTCCAGGTCAGGACCAGGGGAGCACTTCCGGGATTCTAGACATGACGAGATGATAGCAGAACCAGACAGTGCAGGATCTTAGGAAACGTCACATGATCAGGGTTTCAGACATGACGAGATGATCACCGAACCAACCAGTGCAGGATCCTAGGAAGAACACATGATCCGGGATTCTAGACATGACGAGATGATTGCAGAACCAGACAGTGCAGGATCTTAAGAAACATCACATGATCAAGGACTCCAGACATGACGAGAAGATCACAGAAGGCAGAGCAGAAACGCAGGGATCCTGCAGCTCAGACATGAGGTGAGTCTGCACACAGCTCTAGCGAACATGCAGGACAGCAGACAAAACATGCGCATGCACATCGCTCCAGGAGTTCTTGAGACAAACAGACATGGCAGACGTGACACTCAGGTCCTGCTCCTGATTCCATTGGTTATGCTCATGGCTCTGGGGATTTCCGGCAGGTCCCATACGCTTTAAAAAGTGCGCATGGCCGTTCCGCCATGCGCTAGTATTCTCATACTTGCTGCTGTATGTTTGATGATGGATGCTTGGACTGGTGACTGACTCATTAAATATCCCCCTCCTTGGTTATTACGAATGTGTGAGTGATTGGGTCAGCCAGTAGCAGCGCTAGCGCCAGCGCGATCAAGCCTCATCCATTGCAGCAGCTAAAGCGTCCTGCATTGCGCCAGCGTTTTTGGCAGTGCCTTGCCAGTGGCTCTATACTTGCCGTGCTGCAGTTGCAGCACAGTGTGCATTTGCGGTTGCAACGCCTCTGCACCAGACGTCTAACGGTAGGTCTAGACGGAGTCAGTCCCGTCAGTCTTGGCGACTCCTGTGACCTTATACCGCGTGTGTCGCTGAGCTTCTGTGAAGTTCTAACAGACTCAGCGTTTGTATTTGTGTTCATGCTTGCAGCTCTGTGTGTGAAACAGTCTGCTTTTGCAACATATTTTTATGCATGCAGCTCTGTGAGTGCAACAGAGCTTGCTCTTGTGTACTAGGTGCAGTCAACCTTGTGCACTTACCGCCTTAGTGCTCTGCAGCGGTTTTGTCACCTACCGCACGGTGGACCCCGGGCGGCGAGCACGCTTTATTTATATTTTTATTTAGCGTGTTCCGCCGTCCCTAACACTCGGCATTTCAGGAGCTTAAACGGAGATTCACTTCTGCTCCGGTTCTTCGGCAACCTGATGTCTCACTTCCATTTCAGGTGGAGGTTGATGCTTCTGAGATTGGTGCAGGAGCTGTTTTGTCCCCAAAAGATCCGATGATTTCTAAAATGAATCCCTGTGCCTTCTTTTGTCAAAAATTCTCCCCTTCTGAACGTAACTATGACGTGGGGAATCGGGAATTGTTGGCCATGAAATGGGCATTTGAAGAGTGGAGACATTGGTTGGAGGGAGCTAGACATCGAGTTGTGGTCATCACCGACCACAAGAATTTGATTTATCTTGAATCAGCCAAACGCTTGAATCCTAGACAGGCTTAGTGGGCTGTTAAGAATGGGTCACCGAGGAGGAAAACTAAACAAACTAAGTCACAGAAAACCAGAGAGGTTGGTAACTATGCAGATTGCAGACCCCTGATCCTAACCACACAACTAGCAGCAGCCGCAGAGCGTTCCTAAGATGAATCTAGATGCCTCGTCACAGCCGGAGGACTAAATAAGACTAAAGCAAGAAAAGGGGAAAATTAACTGCCCCAGAGCAGACCCCAAAGGAATAGACAGCCCCCACACATGCATTGACGGTGAAACAAGATGAAAACACAAACACAGGCAGGAAAATAGGCTGAGCAAATGCTGGGGCCCAAACTAACTAGAAAGGACAGGGAAGGAAAGACACTGTCTGCAATCTGCCCAAAAAACCCTACAAAAATAATGTCCAACACTTCTGATAACAAAATTAACCTTGAAGTCACTAGACTTCTCCCACAATATCACCTGTTATGATGAGTCACCGAAGGAGGAAAAAAAAAATACCAGCTAAGTCCAGAAAAACCAGAGAGGTTGGCAGCTATCGGATTGCAGACCCCTGAACCTATCCACAACAACTAGCAGTAGCCGTGGGGGGTTCCTACGGTGCCCTAGACCCATCGATCACAGCCGGAGAACTATATAGCCTAAAGACAGAAAGGGGAAAAACTAAACTGCCCCAGAGCAGACCCCAAAGCAATAGGCAGCCCCCAACATATAATGACGGTGAAGCAAGATGAAAACACTAACACAGATAGAAAGATAGGTTGAGCAAATGATGGGGCCCAAGCTAACTACATAGGACAGGATAGGAAAGCTGCTGTCTGCCATCCGCAAAAACCCTATCAAAATGAGCCAACCGACTGATAGGAAAAACAGGCCCTGAAGTCGCTAGGCTTCAAAAGACTATATCATCACTCAGGTATATTCTGAAGACCGAGCAAAAGAGTACAAAGAAGAGCAGAAAACTTAGCTTTGAGATGCAGGAATCAGACTGGTCTCTAAGAATCCAGCAGGAAAATCACCAGCCAGGAAGAAGGGCGTCGGCAGCCTTATATCCAGTCCTCAATTCCAGCCACCCAGTCATCATCTAGCTGCCCATGTGTTTGGTAATCAGCCTCACTACCTTCCTTCACCAGAGGAGGGAGTTCATCAGACCTCAATAGTGAAGGGAAAAATGAACTCACAACAGTACCTCCCCCTTGAGGTGGGGTCACCGAACCCTCATCCATGCCACCAGGGCGATCCGGGTGAGCCCGATGAAAGGCACGCACCAATCTTTCGGCATGAATATCAGAGGCAGAGACCCAGGAATTATCCTCCTGACCATAACCCTTCCACTTAACCAAATACTGGAGTCTCCGTATAGCCAGATGGGAATCCAGTATCTTCTCTACCTCATATTCCATGTTACCTTCAACCAATATAGGGTCAGGAGGTGCCACCACAGGAACTACTGGTTCAACAAACCTCTTCAACAAGGACTTATGAAACACATTATGAATTTTAAATGTGACAGGAAGAGCCAACCGAAAAGAGACCGGATTAATAATCTCCAAAATCTTGTAAGGTCCAATAAATCTAGGCTTAAACTTAGGAGAAGCTACCTTCATAGCAATATTTTTTGATGACAACCAAACCATATCACCCACCTTAAACTGGGGACCAACGGTCCTACGCTGGTTGGAAAACCGCTGGGCCTTTTCCTGGGAGAGAGACAACTTATCCACTACTTGGTCCCAGATCTGGTGCATTCTCTCCACCACAGTGTCAACACCTGGGCAGGCAGAAGGCTCCACCTGCCCTGAAGAAAATCGAGGGTGAAAACCAAAGTTACAAAAAAAGGTGACATCAAAGTGGCAGAACTAGCTCTATTATTTAAAGCAAATTCGGCCATTGCAAAAATGAAACCCAATCATCCTGATCGGCAGAAATAAAACGTCTCAAATACGACTCCAAAGTCTGGTTTGTTCTCTCTGTCTGCCCATTGGTCTGAGGGTGAAACGCAGAGGAGAAGGACAACTGAATTCCCACCTTGGAACAGAAAGTCCTCCAAAATCTAGACACAAACTGAACTCCTCTGTCAGATACAATGTTCTCAGGAATCCCGTGCAAGCGAACCACCTGTTGCAAAAACAAGGGCACCAACTCAGAGGAAGATGGCAACTTAGGGAGTGGTACAAGATGGACCATCTTAGAGAATCTATCACAAATCACCCAAATAACAGTCATTCTCTGAGAGACAGGCATATCAGAGATAAAATCCAGTGAAATATGGGTCCATGGCCTCCTGGGCACCGGCAAAGGCATCAACAAGCCACTAGAGCGAGAACAAGGTTTAGACCGGGAGCAAGTCCCACAGGACTGCACAAAATTCCTGACATCATGAGACAAGGCGGGCCACCAAAAAGACTGACTCACCAGATCTCTAGTACCAAAAATACCTGGATGACCAGCCAATGCAGAGCAATGAACTTCAGACATCACTCTCTTCCTCCACTGGTCAGGAACATACAACTTTCCACTGGGACAACGCTCAGGTTTGTCCTCCTGAAACTCTTCCAGAGCACGTCTCAAATTGGGCGAGATGGCAGAAAGAACTACCCCCTCGCCTAAGATGGTAGCAGGCTTAGTCACAACAGGAGAATCAGCAAGGAAACTCCTAGAGAGGGCGTCTGCCTTGACATTCTTAGTGCCCGGAAGAAAAGAGACCACAAAATCAAAACGTGTGAAAAACAAGGCCCACCTAGCCTGTCTAGGATTCAAGCGCTTGGCCGACTCCAGGTAAATCAAATTCTTGTGGTCAGTAAGGACCACGACTTGGTGTTTGGCTCCCTCCAACCAATGTCTCCACTCCTCAAATGCCAACAGTTCCCGATTCCCCACATCATATTTACGTTCGGATGGGGAGAACTTTCGGGAAAAGAAAGCACAAGGATTCATTTTAGATGTCACAGGATCTTTTTGGGACAACACCGCTCCTGCACCAATCTCAGAAGCGTCCACCTCCACCTGAAACGGGAGTGAGACATCAGGTTGCTGCAAAACAGGAGCAGAAGTGAATCTTCGCTTCAGCTCCTGAAAGGAAGAAACAGCCTCCGGAGACCAATTCAGCACATCAGCACCCTTCCTAGTCAAATCAGTCAATGGCTTGGCAATAGCAGAAAAATTAGCTATAAATTTCCGATAAAAATTAGCAAAACCCAAAAACTTCTGGAGGGCCTTCAAAGAAGTGGGCTGAACCCAATCATAAATGGCCTGTACCTTGGCCGGGTCCATTTCAATAGTTGACGGAGACAAAATAAATCCCAAAAATGAAATCCTCTGTACCCCAAAAAGGCATTTCGATCCCTTGACATACAGGGAATTCTCCCTCAAAATCCAGAACACAGTCCGAACATGTTCCACATGAGAGTCCCAATTCTTGGAGAAGATCAAAATATCATCCAGATAGATAATCAAAAATTTATCCACAAAGTCTCGGAATATATCGTTCATGAAGCACTGGAAGACAGAAGGGGCATTAGTGAACCCAAAAGGCATCACCAGGTACTCAAAATGTTCCCTCCGGAGTATTAAACGCTGTCTTCCATTCATCCCCATGCTTAATGCGAATAAGATTATACGCCCCCCTGAGGTCAAGCTTGGTAAACCAGCAAGCACCTTTAACTCTGGAGAATAGATCAGAAATCAGGGGTAACGGATACTGATATTTAACAGTAATTTTGTTGAGGGCACGATAGTCAATACAAGGCCTTAATGAACCATCCTTTTTAGCCACGAAAAAAAAAACAGCACCTAAGGGTGAAGAGGATGGTCTAATATGACCCTTTTCCAATGCCTCCTTAATATAGGATCGCATAGCCTCGTGCTCAGGTACAGACAAATTGAAAAGCCGACCCTTGGGGAATTTACACCCCGGGTTCAGCTCAATTGCACAGTCATAACTCCTATGAGGAGGCAAAGACGCAGACTCATTCTCACCAAATACATCATAAAAGTCAGCCAAATAGTCAGGAACATCATGCGACTGGGGAGAGGTGGAGAAAACAGGAGCATCACTAAGGGCACACCGACAACCCCAACTCACCACAGACACAGATTTCCAGTCCAAAACTGGATTATGAATTTGCAACCAGGGAAACCCCAGAACAATGGTATCATGCAAATTATGCAACACCAAAAATCTGCAATTTTCTTGATGGTCTGGGGCGATCCGCATTACCACCTGGGTCCAAAACTGAGGTTTATTCTTCGCCAAAGGAGTAGCATCAATACCCCTCAAAGGGATAGGCGTCCCCAGAGGTGTCATTGGAAATCCACAACGTTTAGCAAAATCCAAGTCCATCAGGTTCAGAGCTGCTCCTGAATCCACAAAAGCTTTGGCGGAAAATGTGGACAGGGAGCAGATCAGAGTAATTGCCAGAAGAAACTTAGGTTGAACACCACCCACAGAAAACGTGTGTGCACAACGTTTCTCTCGTTTAGGGCAGACAGAAATAATATGCGAGGCATCTCCACAAAAAAAACACAGCTTATTACGCCTTCTGAACTCCTGATGTTGCGCCCTAGACAAAACTCTATCACATTGCATAGGTTCAGACATTTGTTCAACAGGTGGTAACATCTCTCGTGTAGTTTTGCGTTCACGTAAACGCCGATCCACCTGAATGGCTAATGACATAGAATCGTCAAGACCAGAGGGAACAGGAAATCCCACCATAGTATCTTTTACAGTTTCTGACAAACCTTTCCGAAAGAGGGCTGCCAAGGCCCCATCATTCCAGGTAGTAAGGATCGCTCACTTTCGGAATTTTTGACAGTACAACTCTGCCGAATCCCGACCCTGGCTTAATGCCAACAGGGTCTTTTCAGCCTGATCAATAGCATTAGGTTCATCATACAACAACCCCAAGGCTTGAAAAAATGTGTTCACATTATTCAGAATAGGATCATCAGGTTTCAAAGAAAACGCCCAATCCTGGGGATCGCCGCGCAGCAAAGAGATGACAATTTTAACCTGCTGCGCGGAGTTCCCCGACGAGTTAGGCTTCAAGGCAAAAAATAATTTACAATTATTCTTGAAATTCAAGAATTTAGACCGATCCCCCAAAAATACATCAGGAGTAGGAATTTTTGGTTCAGCAGCATGTGAATGAGCAAGATAGGCGGAAATTTCCCCGCACTTCAGCAGCGAGCTGCTCCACACGATCAGACAATTGCTTCATCTCCATTGAGAGAAAAATTCCCCCTACGGCCTCAGAGATATAGAGGAAAAAATCTGCACACAAAAAAAAAAAAATTCTGACTCTTTTCTTTTTTTTTTTTTTTTTTTTCCTTTTTACAATTCTCTCCTGCTATTGAGTACCCTAGGATCTGCGGTATGGCTGGTGATTCTGTTATGATGAGTCACCGAAGGAGGAAAAAACAAAATACCAGCTAAGTCCAGAGAAACCAGAGAGGTTGGCAGCTATCGGATTGCAGACCCCTGAACCTATTCACAACAACTAGCAGTAGCCGTGGGGGGTTCCTACGGTGCCCTAGAACCCTCGATCACAGCCGGAGAACTATATAGCCTAAAGACAGAAAGGGGAAAAACTAAACTGCCCCAGAGCAGACCCCAAAGCAATAGGCAGCCCCCAACATATAATGATGGTGAAGCAAGATGAAAACACTAACACAGATAGAAAGATAGGTTGAGCAAATGATGGGGCCCAAGCTAACTACATAGGACAGGATAGGAAAGCTGCTGTCTGCCATCCGCAAAAAACCCTATCAAAATGAGCCAACCGACTGATAGGAAAAACAGGCCCTGAAGTCGCTAGGCTTCAAAAGACTATATCATCACTCAGGTATATTCTGAAGACAGAGCAAAATATCAACAGATCAGAGACAAAAATGGAGTTCAGCTCACCCCCGGCCGGGGATGGCAGAACTCCCAAAAAAACAAGGAAAAACCAAAAACAAAACTGAAGAGTACAAAGAAGAGCAGAAAACTTAGCTTTGAGATGCAGGAATCAGACTGGTCTCTAAGAATCCAGCAGGAAAATCACCAGCCAGGAAGAAGGGCGTCAGCAGCCTTATATCCAGTTCTCAATTCCAGCCACCCAGTCATCATCTAGCTGCCCATGTGTTTGGTAATCAGCCTCACTACCTTCCTTCACCAGAGGAGGAAGTTAATCAGACCTCAATGGTGAAGGGAAAAATGAACTCACAACAATCACCACTCTGAAATATTCTGAGACAGAACAAAAAAGAGGCCAATCTAATAAGGGACAAAAAGCAAATTGGCAAATACAGATAAATAAGAGTGGAAATTCAGCACAGCCCCAGCTGGGGCAGGCTGACCACACAAAAAAACTGAATAGACCAACAAAATCAAGTGTGAACATTAGCAGAAACACTTAGCTTGAAATGACTTGAACAGAGCTGAAAACCAAGACCTGAAAAGCTAGAAGGAATCACCAGCACCAGAATAGGGCGTCGGCTGTCTTAAATCCAGTCTGAGATTCCAGAGATCCAATCGTTATCCTCATCATCAGGTGGCAGATCTCTACTAATTAAATCAACCTCACTACCTCCTGTTACCACCAGAGGGAGCCCGGAAGGAGAACTCACAACTGGTAGACCAGCAAATGAGTTCACAACAGTGGGCCTTGCTTTTCACGCATTTTAATTTTGTGGTCTCTTTTCTTCCGGGCACTAAGAATGTTAAGGCGAACGCCCTTTCTAGGAGTTTATTTGCGGATTCTCTTGTTGTGACTATGCCTACTTCCATTCTAGGTGAGGGGGTAGTTCTTTCCGCCATCTCGCCTGATTTGAGACGTGCCCTGGAGGAATTTGAGGAGGACAACCTGAGCGTTGCCCTATGGGAAAATTGTATGTTCCTGACCAGTGGAGGAAGAGATTAATATCTGAAATTCATTGTTCCGCGTTGGCTGGTCATCCAGGTATTTTTGTTTCCAGAGATTTGGTGATTTGGTGTTTTTGGTGGCCTGCCTTATCTCGTGATGTCAAGAATATTGTGCAGTCCTGTGGGACTTGTTCTCGGTCTAAACCCTGTTATCGTTCTAGTGGGTTGTTGATGCCCCTGCCGGTGCCCAAGAGGCCATGGACCCATATCTCAAAGGATTTTATTTCTGATCTTCCTGTCTCTCAGAGAATGACTGTTATCTGGGTGATTTGTGATAGATTTTCTAATGTGATCCATCTTGTACCATTCCCAAAGTTGCCATCTTCTTCAGAGTTGGTGCCCTTGTTTTTACAACAGGTGGTTCGGTTGCATGGGATTCCTGAGATCATTGTGTCGGACAGAGGAGTCCAGTTTGTTTCCTGATTTTGGAGAACTTTTTGTTCCAATCTGGGAATTCAGTTATATTTCTCCTCTGCGTTTCATTCTCAGACCAATGGGCAGACTGAGAGAACAAACCAGACTTTGGAGTCCTATTTGAGATGTTTTATATCTGCTGATCAGGATGACTGGGTCTCATTTTTGCCCTTGGCCGAATTCGCGCTAAACAATAGAGCTAGTTCTGCCACTTTGATGTCGCCCTTTTTCTGTAACTTTGGGTTTCATCCTCGATTTTCTTCTGGGCAAGTGGAGTCTTCGACCTGCCCAAGTGTGGACACTGTGGTAGAGAGAATGCAGCAGATTAGGAACCAAGTGGTGGATGAGTTGTCCCTCTCTCAGGAAAAAGCCCAACGGTTTTCCAACCGGCATAGGACCATTGGTCCCCGGTTTAAAGTGGGTGATATGGTTTGGTTGTCCTCGTCAAAGAATATTCCTATGAAGGTTGCGTCTCCAAAGTTCAAGCCAAGATTCATTGGACCTTATAAGATTTTGGAGATTCTTATTCCTGTTTCTTTTCGATTGGCGCTTCCGGTTACGTTTAAGATCCATAACGTGTTTCATAAATCTCTGTTGAAGAGGTTTGTGGAGCCAGTTTTTCCTCTGGCGGCACCTCCTGACCCTGTATTGGTTAAAGGCAAGGTGGAATATGAGGTAGAGAAAATATTGGATTGTCGTTTGGCTAGACGGAGACTCCAGTACTTGGTCAAATGGAAGGGTTATGGCCAGGAGGATAATTCTTGGGTCTCTGCTTCTGACATTCATGCCGATAGATTGGTTCGTGCTTTTCACCGGGCCCATCCTGATCGGCCTGGTGGCGTGGATGAGGGTTCGGTGACCCCTCCTCAAGGGGGGGTACTGTTGTGAATTCACTTTCTGGCCTACCTCTGGTAACCAGTGAACTTTCCGGGCACCCTCTGGTGGTTACAGGAGGTAACGGAGCTGATCTAATTGACAGAGGTCTGCCACCTGATAATGAGGAGGACGATTGGACATCTGGAGTTTCTGATTGGATTTAAGACAGCCGACTCCCTCTATCCCTGCTGGTGATTTTTTCCTGCCTCCTGAGGTCTTAGTTTCCAGCTCAGTCCCTGCATGCTCAAGCTAAGTGTTCTTTTGCTATTGCTCACATTTGATTTGGTTTTGTCTATTTCAGTTTTGTGTGGTCAGCCAGCCCCGGCTGGTGCTGCGCTGAATCTCCATCCTTATGTTACTGTTTGTGCCAGTTTGTTTTTTCCTTTATTAGATTGGCCTCTCTTTGCTGTTTTCAGAATATACCAGAGTGCAGATATAGTGGGTGAAGTCTAGTGACTTGAGTGTTTTTTTCTATCAGACGTGTTGGGCATTTTATGCAGGTTTTTTTGCGTTATTGCAGACAGTGTCTTTCCTTTCCTGCCCTGTCTAGTTAGTTTGGGCCCCATCTTTTGCTCAGCCTATTTTCCTACCTGCATTTGTGTTTACATCTTGTCTCACCGACAATATATGTTTGGGGGCTATCTATTCCTTTGGGGTCTACTCTGGGGCAGTTTAGATTTCCCCTTTATTGCTTTAGGCTTATTTAGTTCTCCGGCTGTGTTGAGACGTCTAGAATCATCGTAGGTATGCCCCCACGGCTACTGCTAGTTGTGTGGATAGGATCAGGGGTTTGCAATCTACTTAGTTACCAACCTCTCTGGTTTTTTGTGGCTTAGCTTGGTCTTGCTTTCCTCCTCGGTGACCCAATCATAACAGGGCAGATCAGACATTGGAGCAGCATATATGGGGCACATGATACACTGGAGCATTAGAAATGTTGCCCATTATAAATGGAGCATTATTAGGGCCCAAAAGACACTGGAGCATCATCCATGAGGCCCATCATATACTGGAGCATTCCAGATTGGGGACATCAGATACTGGCGCAGCATTTATGGGGCCCATTATACACTGGAGCATTAGAAATGGAGCCCATTATATGTGGAGCATTATTTGGGCCCATAACACACTGGAGCATTGTCCATGGGGACCATCATATACTGTAGCATTATGTGGAGCTCATCATATACTGTATGGAACATTATATGTGGCCAATTATTCTGTATGGAGAAATATATGGGGCTCATTATTCTGTATGGCACACAATGTGGTGGCCATAATACTGTATGAAGTAATATACTGTCCTTTTTTTGAGCTATTGTACAATTTAAAATAGATCAGTCATGTCATGTTAGCAATGAAGTATTTGTCATTGTACTATACCTATATTTCTGTGCCGTATTGGAGCATCATGAGTTGTGGTATGTGTTAAAGGGGCGCACTGACACTCTTTGGCCCAGGGCACACGAAAACCTGGAGCCAGCCCTACCCCCCCCAACAACTTTAGCCAAATACCCCCAGTTTTCAATGCGTAACTATTATTATGAAGTAAATTAAGGTTGACAAGCTTCAGTAATAAGAATTGATGTTTTTGGCATTGAAATGCGCAGTGTAGGTGTGTTTACTGTCCTCCACTCCCTGCCGACTATGCTTCCCCATTGACTTGCATTGGGTTTCGTGTTTCAGTCGGCCTCTGACTTTTCCCTATAGTCGGCCGATTTCGTTCGACCCGACTTTTGAGAAAGTCGGGTTTCATGAAACCTGACTCGACCATAAAAAAGGCAGTCGCTCATCTCTACTAATTAGGGTTCATCCTATATGTGCTGCCAATGCTGCCCGACACTACAATGCACGTTTTACATGTTGCTTCATCAGGGAGTGATGGGGAGGAGGGCTTCATAGAAGTTTATATTGGGCTATTTACACAAATGTGGCCAATAAGAGTAAGATTTCCCGGGAGCTTGGCTCGCTGCCAAGGTGATTGCATCCACATCGCGGGCCTTGCAGTGACATCACCGTAGGGCACAGTCGCACCATCCGTGACATCACAGGCAAGGTGCGCAACCAGGAATGCGTAATGCAACCCTTTTCCAAAAGGATTACCAAAACCTTATGGGAAGGACTACGGGTCACATTTCCCATTGTACCAACAATATATTTTCTACCCAATCTCTACAAAAACTTAACAAACCCACACGGGGGACTAATTGTCTATGGATGTGAAGGATTGAGTGAATTGATGTGTTGTTTTTTCAACTGCTATCTCATACCATGTGTAACAGAACTACTGTAATATATCAAAGATTCAGGGGATGTTTTACAAAGACAACAGGGAATTACATTTGAACCTGACATGCTGCTCATCACTGGAGATGTGGAATCACTAATTGAGGTATTGCGGCAGCTAAATTCTTTCTTATGAACAAGGGCATTGATCGGGAACTTTTACAGCTGCTTTGGAGCTATTAGAGTATACACTGACCCATATTTATTTTACCTTTAAAGATCGCTTTTATGAACAACAATGGGGTGTGGCAATGAGGGCGTGTTTTCACGCCCTCAGACGCAAATTTATTTATGGGCCAAAGGGAATATGAACACATGTTACCCTATTTATCTAATGTGCAGGAGCCATCTGTTTTAAGCTCAATGCGCTATATTGATGATGTTCTTTTAATCTGGCAGGGAAGCAACTTGGAATTGGACAAATTCTTAATACATTTAAATACCATGATTGGAATGTCAATCTTACCTTTAAAGTAACAAAAGAAAAGCTTTCAGTTGATCAGCTTGGAAATATCCATAGCACCATCTACAGAAAGGAAACAAGCACAAACTCTGTATTACATGCCAAATCTGCACACTCTAGACATACCATTAGAGCAATCCCTAAAGGGCAATTTATTAGAGCAAGGAGAATCTGTGACTCAAATGACGAATTTGAAACCCAGGCTCAAGATCTAGCCTCGCGGTTTTTACGCCGTTGCTATAACATTTTGGACATCGAAAAAGGCTAAAAGTATGGACCACAACACTATTCTCCACAATAAAATACAGAAAAAAAAAAGAATTGCAGCTACGTATCATTATCAATTACCATGGTATATGGAGAGACATGACCAACATTATGAATCGATACTGGCCTATATTAACCCCTTAACACCCAAGGATGGTTTGCACGTTCATGACCGGGCCAATTTTTACAATTCTGACCACTGTCCATTTATGAGGTAATAACTCTGAAACGCTTCCATGGATCCCGGTGATTCAGACACTGTTTTCGTGTGACATATTGTACTTCATGATAGTTGTAAAATTTCATTCAAATAACTTGCGTTTATTTGTGAAAAAAATGGAAATTTGGCAAAAATTTTGAAAATTTCCCAATTTTCCAACTTTAAATTATTATGCCCTTAAATCACAGAGATATGGTATGTAAAAAACTTAATAAATAACATTTTTCATATGTTTACTTTACATCAGCACAATTTTGGAACCAAAATTTTTTTGTTAGGAAGTTATAAGAGTTAAAAGTTGACCAGTGATTTCTCATTTTTACAACACCATTTTATTTTTACCGACCACATCACATTTGAAGTCACTTTGAGGGGTCTACTGTGTATGATAGAAAATACCCAAAATGACAACCTTATAAAAATTGCACCCCTTAAGGTGCTCAAAACCACATTCAAGAAGTTTATTAACCCTTCAGGTGCTTCACAGGAATTTTTTGAATGTTTAAAAAAAAATGAACATTTAACTTTTTTTCACAAAAAAATTACTTCAGGTCCAATTTTTTTATTTTACCAAGGGTAGCAGGAGAAATTGGATGCAAAAGTTATTGTGCAATTTCTCCTGAGTATGCTGATACCTGATATGTGGGGGGGAACCACTGTTTCCGCGCATGGCAGAGCTCAGAAGAGAAGGAGTGCCGTTTGACTTTTTCAATGCAAAATTGGCTGGAATTCAGATTGGACGCCATGTTGCGTTTGGAGAGCCCCTGATGTGCCTAAACAGTGGAAACCCCCCACAAGTAACCCCATTTTGGAAACTAGACCCCCAATGGAACTTATCTAGTTATGTGGTGAGAACATTGAACCCACAAGGGCTTCACAGAAGTCTATAACGTACAGCCATACAATTAAAAAATCATATTTTTTCCACAAAAATGATATTTTCACCCCCAATTTTTATTTTCCCAAGGGTAACAGGACCCTAAAAGTTATTGTGCAATTTTTCCTGAGTATGCTGATACCCCGTATGTGTGTGTAAACGACTATTTGGGCGCATGGCAGAGCTCGGAAGGGAAGCAGCGCCATTTGACTTTTTTGGCTGGAATTGAGATCGGACACAATGTCGCGTTTGGAAAGCCCCTGATGTGCCAAAGCAGTAGAAGCCCCTCGGAAATGACACCATTTTGGAAACTAGACCCCCCAAGGAACTTATCTAGATGTGTGGTGAGAACTTTGAACCCCCAAGGGCTTCACAGGAGATTATAATGTACAGCCGTACAATTAAAAAAATCATATTTTTCCACAAAAAATGATCTTTTCACCCTCAATTTTTATTTTTTCAAGGGTAACAGGACCACAAAAGTTATTTTGCAATTTGTCCTGAGTACGCTGATACCCCATATGTGGGGGTAAACCACTATTTGGGCGCATGGCAGAGCTCGGAAGGAAAGCAGCACCATTTGACTTTTATACCTGGAATTGAGATCGGACACCATGTCACGTTTGGAAAGCCCCTGATGTGCCAAAACAGTGGAAACCCCCACAAATGACACCAATTTGGAAACTAGACCCCCAAGGGAACTTATCTAGATGTGTGGTGAGAACTTTTAACCTCCCAGGGCTTCACAGAAGTATATAACATAGTCATTAAATTAAAAAAAATCACATTTTTTCCTCAAAAATGATCTTTTCACCCTGAATATTTATTTTCCCAAGGGTAACAGGACCCTAAAAGTTATTGTGCAATATGTCCTGAGTACGCTGATACCCCACATGTGGGGGTAAACCACTATTTGGGCGCATGGCAGAGCTCGGGAAGCAGCGCCATTTGACTTTTTTGGCTGGACTTGGGATTGGACGCCATGCCGCGTTTTTAAAGTCCCTGATGTGCCTAAACAGCGGAAAGCCCCCACAAATGACACTATTTTGGAAACTACACCCCCCAAGGAACTTATCTAGATGTGTGATGAGCATTTTGAACCCCCAAGGGCTTCACAGATGTTTATAACGCCCCGGCGTGAAAATAAAAAAATCATATTTTTTCCACAAACATGATCTTTTAGTCCCCAATTTTTTTATTTTCCCAAGGGTAACAGGAGAAATTGGACCCCAAACATTGTTGTCCAATTTGTTCTGAGTAGGCTGATACCCCATATGTGGGAGAAAACTACTGTATAGGCACACGTCGGGGCTCGGAAAGGAAGTAGTGACGTTTTGGAATGCAGACTTTGATGGAATGGACTGCGAGTGTCATGTTGCCTTTGGAGAGCCCCTGATGTTCCTAAACAGTGGAAACCCCCCACAAGTGACCCCATTTTGGAAACTAGACCCCTTAAAGAACTTATCTAGATGTGTGGTGAGCACTTTTAACCCCCAAGGGCTTTTACAGAAGTTTATAACGCCCGGGCGTGAAAATAAAAAAATCATATATTTTTTTCCACAAAAATGATGTTTTTGCCCCCAATTTTTTATTTTCCTAAGGGTAACAGGAGAAATTGTACCCCAAAAGTTGTTTTGCAATTTGTTCTGAGTAGGCTGATACCCCATATGTGGGGGTAAAACACTGTTTGCGCGCATAGCAAAGCTTTGAATGGAAGGAGCACCGTTTTACTTTTTCAATGCAGAATTGGCTGGAATTGAGATCAGATGCCATGTTGCGTTTGGAGAGCACCTGATGTGCCGAAACAGTGGAAACCCCCCAATTCTAATTCCATCCCTAACCTCAACACACTCCTAACCCTAATCTCAGCCCTAACCATAGCCCTAACCCTAACCCTAGCCCTAATCCTAGCCCTAGCCCTAACCATAATTGGAAAATGGAAATATATACATTTTTTTTTAATTTTATTATTTTTCCCTAACTAAGGGGGTGATATCAGAGGGTTTTGATTTACTATACACTCACTGGCCACTTTATTAGGTACACCATGCTAGTAAGGGGTTGGACCCCCTTTTGCCTTCAGAACTGCCTCAATTCTTCGTGGCAGAGATTCAACAAGGTGCTGGAAGCATTCCTCAGAGATTTTGGACCATATTGACATGATGGCATCACACAGTTGGCGCAGATTTGTCGGCTGCACATCCCTGATGCGAATCTCCCGTTCCACCACATCCCAAAGATGCTCTATTGGATTGAGATCTGGTGACTGAGGAGGCCATTTGAGTACAGTAAACTCATTGTCATGTTCAAGAAACCAATCTGAGATGATTCGAGCTTTATGACATGGCGCATTATCCTGCTGAAAGTAGCCATCAGATGTTGTGTACATTGTGGTCATAAAGGGATGGACATGGTCAGCAACAATACTCAGGTAGGCTGTGGCGTTGCAACGATGCTCAATTGGTACCAAGGGGCCCAAAGAGTGCCAAGAAAAAATTCCACACACCATGACACCACCACCACCAGCCTGAACCGTTGATACAAGGCAGGATGGATCCATGCTTTCATGTTGTTTACGCCAAATTCTGACCCTACCATCCGAATGTCGCAACAGAAATCGAGACTCATCAGACCAGGCAACGTTTTTCCAATCTTCTACTGTCCAATTTCGATGAGCTTGTGCATATTGTAGCCTCAGTTTCCTGTTCTTAGCTGAGAGGAGTGGTACCCAGTGTGGTCTTCTGCTGCTGTAGCCGATCTGCCTCAAAGTTCGACGCACTGTGCGTTCAGAGATGCTCTTCTGCCTACCTTGGTTGTAACGGGTGGCAATTTGAGTCACTGTTGCCTTTCTATCAGCTCGAACCAGTCTGCCCATTCTCCTCTGACCTCTGGCATCAACATGGCATTTCCGGCCACAGAACTGCCGCTCACTGGATTTTTTTTCTTTTTCGGACCATTCTCTGTAAACCCTAGAGATGGTTGTGCGTGAAAATCCCAGTAGATCAGCAGTTTCTGAAATTCTCAGACCAGCCCTTCTGGCACCAACAATCATGCCACGTTCAAAGGCACTCAAATCACCTTTCTTCCCCATACTGATGCTCGGTTTGAACTGCAGGAGATTGTCTTGACCATGTCTACATGCCTAAATGCACTGAGTTGCCGCCATGTGATTGGCTGATTAGAAATTAAGTCTTAACACACAGTTGGACAGGTGTACCTAATAAAGTGGCCAGTGAGTGTATATGGTGGGTTTTTATGTTTTGCAGCTGTCACACGCTAAAATACGCTTTTTATTGTAAAAATAGTTTTTGCATCACCACATTTTTGAGAGCTATAATTTTTCCATATTTTGACCCACTGAGCCATGTGAGGTCTAATTTTTTGTGGGACGAGTTGACGTTTTTATTGGCACCATTTTCGGGCACGTGACATTTTTTGATCGCTTTTTATTCCGATTTTTGGGATGCAGAATGAACAAAAACCAGCATTTCAAGAATTTCTTTTGGGGGGTGCGTTTACACCGTTCCGCGTGCGTTAAAATTGATAAAGTGGTTTTAGGCTGTGTGCACACGCTGCGGAATCTGCTGCGGATTGATCCGCATGGATTTTGCAAAATCCGCAGGTAAATCCAAAACCGCTGTGGATCCGCAGCAGAATCCGCAGCGTGTGCACACACCTTTATTCTTCGGGTCAGTACGATTATAGCGATACCTCATTTATGTCTTTTTTTATGTTTTGGCGCTTTTATGCAATAAAAGCAATTTTATATAAAAAATAATTATTTTTGCATCACTTTATTTTGCGAGCTATAACTTTTTTATTTTTTCACTGATGACACTGTATTGCAGCTCATTTTTTGCAGGACAAGATGTCGTTTTCAGCGGTACTATGGTTATTTATATCCGTCTTTTTGATCACGCGTCATTGCACTTTTTGTTCGGCGGTATGATAATAAAGCATTATTTTTTGCTTTGTTTTTTATTTTTATTTTTTAAGGGGTTCACTAAAGGGGTTAACTAATTGGACAGTTTAATAGGGCAGGTCATTACGGACGCGGTGACACTAAATATGTGTACTTTTATTTTTTTTTTTATTTCCAAAAAATGAATTTATTAGGGAATATATTTTTTTTTTTCATTTATTTAGCGATTTTTTATAAATAATTTTTACACTTTTTTTTAACTTTATTACAATGTCCCAGGGGGGACATAACTGTCACATCACAGATCACTGTGACAGATCAGCGATCTGTCACAGGCAGTGCTGCAGGCATCTTCATGCCTGCGCTTTGCAGGCAGTCAGGAAGCCGGCTCCCTGCAGGCCCCCAAAGGTCCCCGCCGTCATTTTGGATCTGGGGACCTGCAGGGAAGGAGGCCCCTGCAGCAGCGCTGCACATTGCGCTGCTGTGGTAGTCTCAGGGAAGCACGGAGAGAGCCCCCTCCCTGTCGATGCTTCCCTAAACGCCCGTAACACTGCGATCATGGTTAATCGCAGTGTGCCAGGGGTTAACGTGTCGGGGGTGGTCCGTGACCACCCCTGACACATAGTGCCGGGTGTCAGCTGTGATAGTCAGCTGACACCCGGCCGCAATCAGCGGCGCTCACCATGTGAGCGCCGCTGATCGCTATGACGTACTATCCCGTCCATGGGCATAGGGGCCCGGGTCCCATGGATGGGATAGTACGTCAGATGGTAGAAAGAGGTTAAAACAAGATCCTGAACTCTCTAAAATGATTGAAGACCAACCATGGATTGTTGCAAGGAAAAGTAAGACTATAGGTGAGATAATAACACATAGATATTATGTTTCCCCCAGATTAAATTTCACTTTTAATTCTAGAGGTCCCATTTGGTGTTTACGTTCCTGTGGTGATTGTAGCTCCTGTAAGTATATAAAAAACTGAGACCTTTGCCAATTCTTACAATTCTCGCACTTTTAAAATTGTTCTTGCTATAAATTGCAAAACAACATCTGAAATCTATCATCTCACCTGCCCATGTGAACTTATTTATTTAGGACTAACGTCAAGGCAACTACGTGTCTGCATTCTGGATCACGCTAGAGACATACGAGCAGCCAGACTGATTCGTTCAGATGACAAACATAAACAGGAAATTGCCAACTTGAAGAGTTTGGCCTCCCTCTAACGAAAGTTTCATCAGCCTGGATCCAGTAATCTTCAAGTGAGAGGTATTGACGTTGTCCATCTTGGCACTCATGGTGGCCATCTCATGAACAAATTAGCTCAAAGGAATGTCACTGTAATACCACACTCAGAACAATAAAACCATTCGGTCTAAATGATCAGTGGGGTTTCTCCAGTTTCCTATGAATGGTGCCCATTCTTTGGATGTAGTGATCCGTTAGTCATTGTCTATCTATCACTTCAAAAAAGCTTACAACCTGTAATGACCACATGGCCACCTCAACATCATCAGAGCTACTGCAACCCCCGACCTACTGTCTCCTTCCCCATAATCCTGTAGATTGTAAGCCCGCAAGGGCAGGGTCCTCTCCTTTCTGTATCAGTCTGTTATTGTAATTTGTTTACTGTAATTGATATTTGTATTTTGATGTAGCCCTGTCTCATGTACAGCACCATGGAATTACTGGTGTTATATAAATAAATAATAATAATATCTATTTATTTATGCAACTTTGCATTAATTTATGAATCTATATTTATTTTTATTAACCCCTTATTATTAACCCCTTAGTAACAGAGCCAATTTAGTACTTAATGACCAAGCCAATTTTTACAATTCTGTATTGCAATGGATTCAAAGGATTGTAATGAATAAGAAAATGCTCACACAAGAAATGAGTAAAACTAAATTGATTTACTTAATAAATAAGATTAAATAAACAATAAATACATGTGCATCAGAGCAAGCATTACATTATTAAGGTAGAACGTCCATCCATCTGTGTCTCTGTAGGTCACATTTCCAATCTCTGTGTGTCCTGTATGTTTCTCCAGTTGGTTGTCTTTTATATCCTAAAGCATTCAATGTATCTCAGTTAAAAAGTTTGATCTTCATTGGAGTGCCAGGGAGAAACCTCCTTAAATTGGTCAGTTACTGACAACAAATAACTGGTCATTAACTAATAACATATAAACTGGTCAGTTACTAACAACAAATGCATATACTAATAACAATTCACTGGTCAGTCACATTCCTTTGTTAGGTGTGTCATCTGTTTGAACATTTAAACTTCAATGACCTTCTGCAAACTGCATGGAAGTAATGATATGTATATACAGTATATGTATAACTGATTGATCAATAATTAATATTATAATTAATCTGAGTGTTGAAACCATTAAAAATAACTCTTACAACAAATTCTGACCACTGTCACTTTATAAGGTTATAGATCTAGAACGCTTCAACGTATCCCACTGATTCTGAGATTCCTTTTTGTGACATATTGTATTTCATGACAATGGTAACATTTCTTCAATATAACTTGCATTTATTTATGGAAAAAATGGAAATTTGGCAAAAATTTTGAAAATTTTGTAGTTTTCAAAATTTAATTTTTGTATCCTTAAATCAGAGAGCAGTGTCACACAAATAGTTAATAAATAACATTTCCCACATGTAAACTTTAAATCTGCACAATTTTGGAAACATATTTTTTTGTTAGGACGTTATAAGGGTTAAAAGTTGACCAGCGATTTCTCATTTTTCCAACAAAATTTACAAAATCATAATTTTTTTAGGGACAACCTCATATTTGAAGTGAGATTGGGGGTCAATATGACATAAAATACCCAAAAGTGACACTATTCTAAAAACTGCACCCCTCAAGGTGCACAAAACGACATTCAAGAAGTTTATTAACTCTTCAGGTGCGTCACGAAAACTAAAGCAATGTGGAAGGAAAAAATGAACATTTTTCTATTTTGGCAAAAAATGTACTTTGGAACCAATTTTTTTTATTTTCACAAGGGTATCAGGAGAAAATGGACCACAACATTTGTTGTACAATTTCTCCTGAGTACACGAATATCACGTATTTTGGGAAAAGCCACTGTTTGGATGCATGACAGGGCTCAGAAGAGAGGGAGCACCGTTTGACTTTTTGAATACAAAGTTGGCTGGAATCAATGTCACATTTGGAGACCCTCTGATGTACCTAAACAGTGGAACCCCCCAATTCTAACTCCAACCCTAAACCCAACACACCATAACCCTAATCAAAACCCTAACTATAATGCTAACCAAACCCTAACCCCATCACATCCCTTACCCTGATCCCAACCATAACCCTAACCACAAACCTAACCCTAATACACTCCTAACCCTAATCCTAACCCTAGCAATAATCCCAACTATAACCACAACCTTATCCATAGCCCAACCCTAACCCTAGCCCCAACCCTAACCCTAACTTTAGCCCAACAGTAACTTTAGCCCAAGTCTAACCCTAACTTTAGCCCAACTCTAACCCTAACAGAAAAATGAAAATAAATAAATCTGTTTGTTTTTATTAATTTTACTTAACTAAGGGGGTGAAAAAAGGTGGTTTGAGTTACTATTTTTTTATTTTGATCACTGTGATAGGGTCACTCTACACTTTATAATCACTTCCTTATTTTTGAGATTTTTTTCACTATAATTTATATTATATTTGTACATATTCACATTTATCACACAAAATACTCAAGAACACAACCTGTGTTAAGAGGCATAACCCTGGCATTATACTGTCTACCTAGGTGCCTCAACAGTTGTGCAGGACAATAAATATAGATCAATCGCTAAAGAATAATAATCAAGGGGTGGTGGAAAAAAGCACTAATAAATGACCCCAGATCCAAATAATAAAATTGTGCATCTTTATTAAACAGTTTTGTAGGGAAAGACCATAGCAGTGCCGAAAAGTGCATTAAACGGACAAACCTGCGTCAATAATGGGGAAAAAACGCTGAGATCCCCAAGACCCAAATAATTGTTAATTGGCACAATGACAGGGTGGACTCATGGAAATCATTGAGTCCCAACACAGCAAGATCAACACTACTATATCACCACAAAGAGTTAAGAAAAAATTGCTGCCCTGTGCAAATCATGTAAGTCATACACGACCGGCCCGGGTCACATTTGCTAGTGATTCATCAATAACCAATACCAATCATGTATTATATATCGCAACAAAATGAACAGGAGTTATCCAAATATTACCTCCAGTGAGTGGCACGGTAGGGGTCCCAGGGGTCTTTGCGTCTGCCCCAACGCGCATTTCGGATGCTCGTCCTTCATCAGGGGGCGTGTGTGTACTAAAACCGGGAGCTTTAAAAAGGGAGTCGGCCTGGAAGATGAGGGGCGTGGACCGGATATGACGCATCCGCAGCCATAACGACCGAGGATGCCGAGCGGCGCCGGCGTCTAGCAGTGAGAGCCAAGGCGTCGCTGACGCCTTAGCAACACGCCGCTTAAAGACACCGGAAGCCGTGCTGCACCCCAGAGTATGATGCGAATGCGTACTGGTCCTCTGGATATCACCGCTAACACCAAGAGCAATATGCGAAGCAGAGCATTCGGCGGATAAGCCATACAACTCTGAAGCGATAATATTTTAGATGTATGTTGGGCTTATATAAGCACCTGGGGAAAATATTCACCAATACCAATAAGAGACTCTATTATATATCATATCATAACCAGTCTATAAATTAGAGCAACCTATGTACAGATAGTGTCGGGGCCAATCTCACATTATACAGTGATAGATGGAAAATACATCAAAACACCAAAGAGCAAATGAATGAAAAACATCACTTAATATTCAAGGCCGCATCGCATACATAATAAGCAGATACAGAAGCAAATATGTAAATTACTTCACAAGTATATGTTTACAAAGGATCTCAATAAGGATTAAGATGCAAACATTTATAGTGCCGTACCATTATTAGTACATAAATATAGACATAACATATAAAAGTGAAACATCACCTAATAATAAAAGCCACATCCCATATATATTATAGACAGATGCAGAAGCAAATATGCCAATTACTTAACAAGTATATGTTTACAAGGGACCTCAATGAAAATGGGAACATTTATGATACCGTTCCATTAGCACATAATATAGATATAGCCCATATGTAAATACAAAGACATATATTTTGTCACTGCATGAACATGCAATCTTGGCGATCCATCTTCATGGAAATATACTCCGGATCCGATATTATAATGGTATACAAAAAACATCACTATATGCAACCTAAGATGTAAAGGAAAGAAAAAATATTAAAACCGGGTAAAAACAACCAAAATTAGATGGATTTGAACCTTAAATACGGTCCATCCACATGGATTAAATGAATGTCTAAATTTTGCATCATTTCTATGATCACCGGCCGTCTGCACCGTTTGGCGCAGTTCGGACACTCAGGCTCATTTTCTCTTTCCATCATTCTGATAGAGGTTGATCTTGGTTTCATCTGTCCAAAGAATGTTCTTCCTGTTGGCTTTTTTAGATGTTTTTTAGCAAAGTCCAGTCTAGCCTTTTTATTCTTGATGCTTATGAGTGGCTTGCACCGTGCAGTATTTACTTTCATGCAGTCTTCTCTTTATGGTAGATTTGGATATTGATACGCCTACCTCCTGGAGAGTGTTGTTCACTTGGTTGCCTGTTGTGAAGGGGTTTCTCTTCACCATGGAGACTATTCTGCAGTCATCCACCACTGTTGTCTTCCGTGGCCCCACAGGTCTTTTTGCATTGATGATTTCACCAGTGCTTTCTTTCTTTCTCAGGATCTACTAAACTGTAGATTTTGCCACTCCTAATGTTGTAACAATTTCTCGGATGGTTTTTTTCTGTTTTTGCAGCTTAAGGATGGCTTGTTTCACCTGCATGGAGAGCTCCTTTGACGGCATGTTTCCTTCACAGCAAAACCTTCCAAATTCAAGCACCGCACCTCAAATCAACTCCAAGCCTTTTATCTGCTTAATTGAGAATGACATAACTAAGGGATTGCCCACACCTGCCCATGAAATAGCCTTGGAGTCAATTGTCCAATTACTTTTGGTCCCTTTAAAAACAGGGTGGCACATGTTAAGGAGCTGAAACTCCTAAACACTTCATCCAATTTTAGTGTGGATACCCTCAAATGAAAGCTGAAAGTCTGAACTTCAACTGCATCTGAATTGTTTTGTTTAAAATACATTGTGGTAATGTCTAGAACCAAAATTAGAAAAATGTTGTCTCTGTCGAAATATATATGGACCTAACTGTAGGTATATTTTTCTTTATAATTTTCCACTACTGTTTGGATTATTATGCACAGCACTCTGTTATTCAAAAAATATTGATTGATGCTTTGGTCATTAAATACCCCTATTTCTCTCTTGATATATACTCCTTGATTATGTTTACATTATATGTGGTGCCCTGCTCTCCCTGTTTTTAAATTGCATGTTATACCTTTTTATCATGTCTTGCCCCCTTTTTTATTTGTCATTTTGTCCTGATTGGTGTCTCTAATAAAAATTATGTTGTTATTATACATATATTTTCTTGTATTTTTGTGCTTATTCTAGTGTTCATGTAATTTATCTATTTATATAATTGCCTTGTAATGTTTTATTTTCCTGTTCTATCCAGATATCACTGTATCCCAGAATTCCAAGTGGAGGAAGTTCACCGACCGCCATATTGGTGATGCGTGTCTCAATATGAAAACTGCTGCTGGTACCAACCTATTGTGCGGTACCACAAGCGGAACACCGTTGCACCACACACACACATTCACACTCACACTTACACTTTCACAGTCACACTCACATACACACACTCAGACTCACAGACTCACAGTCACAAACTCAGACTCACATTCACACTCACACTCACAGCCACACTCACAGTCACACTCATCTTCACACTCAGACTCCCACTCACACTCACACTCTGTTAGGGCTGGCGGAATGCACCAAATAATATGAAGATGGAAATAAGGTGCATTTTCAGCCCGGGGTCCACCGTGTAGGGATGTTAACTGCTGCTCGGTAACGGTGGACACAAAATGGCGGTATCGCACTGGACACACATGGGTTAAACGCCACCCAATGTGTAGTAGCAACGGGCTCTGTTGCTTCACAAAGTCACAAAACTGCACAACACAGATTCCGTACCCTGTTGACTGTCACAGGGCACAGCTGAATCAGAGTTAGTGTACGGTCACAAGACTCTGCCCCAAAGACGTGGGGTAAAAGCCTCTCTAGACCCACTAAGTGCACGGCGTCACACCTGTGAATGACACTAATAGACGCTCGCTACTATGGAGTACAGACCAAGTGCACAATAGCATAAAGGCAACGCCACTACTTGGCGCTGATGCTAGTCCCTGACTCTGCCTCCTACCTGCACTATCAGCCTAGGTGCTAACTGGCAAGGCTGAATAACACATACATACCAAGGCTAGGGGTTTCATAATAAGTCAGTCACCAGAGACATGCATACGTGCATACAACACTCACTCCACATGGTCTATACTAGCGCACGGCCGTATGACCGTGCGATCCTTTTATAACTGCAGCCTTCCAGGACCTTGCTGATTGCTCAATCCAAGCTGCTTGAGGACCTGAGCATGTGACCTCCAACCACCAATGAGTGGTCATTTCACGGGCATGCTCAGATGGAGAAAAGCAGGACTTAGTCCCAGGAGCATCTGCTCGCCGCTGACTAATGCTGGATGCTATAGCTGAACCTGGGGTGGCAGCAGCAACCAAACGCATAGCATTACCATGAGCAAGACACTAGGACTGACATTTATGCTGAGCAGGAACCTCTGCCGCTGAAGAAGAATGGGAGAACGCAGAGGACATGGCTTGAGATTTCCTCTGTGCAGTGGCGGGAACTTGACGCCTAACACAGGCTGCCATGAGAGGTGGGTATTTCTCCTTCAATGGAAGTGTCCAAACAGAGGCTGGACAGACATCTGTCTGGGATGATGCAGTGAATCCTGCTTTGAGCAGGGGGTTGGACCAGATGACCCAGTAGGTTCCTTCCAACTCTATGATTCTATGAAATAGAGGATCTGTCAGCTCTCCAGTGTGGTGTAGTATATAGAGCATTTGTCAGCTTTCCTGTGTGGTATAGTGTTAAGGGGTTGCGACATCTCATGGCGTGACGTGGTGTGGCTGTTAGGGAGGTTGCGACGTCTCATGGTGTGGACAAAACTCTTGGATTGGACCCTCTGGGTCGTGGCACCCACCCACCTAGGGCGAACTGGCCTAGTGAGGACCACCCCCTATACAGGGAGTGTCAGGGGCAAGCCCAAGGGGGTGAGCCACCACGACTGCTGGGACCAGATGGCTGGCTCCCAGGAGACACTAGTATGAGTGTCTAACAGCAGGGTACAAGCGAGTGCAAAGCGTGGTCACATGGTTTCGCCAGGTACAAGACATGGATCAAGTGCAAAGCATGGTCACGATAAGTGCAAAGCGTGCTCACGGTGGTTACAAAGCAACTCAGGGCACATGCAGGTGGGCACGCCACAGCCCAAGATGTAGTATGTGTTTAGGAAACACGCCAAGGTCCGGGATTCCAGGCATGGTGCATGTTAGGAGACACGCCAGGGTTCAAGGTTCAAGGCATGGTCCTGTGCATGCTAGGAGGCATGCCAGGGTCCGAGGTTCCAGGCATGGGGCATGTTAGGAGACACATCAGGGTTCAAGGTTCAAGGCATGGTCCTGCACATCCTAGGAGACATGCCAGGGTCAGAGGGATTCCTTTTATAGGAGGGGAAGACAGTGCAGATAGAGACCTGGGCACAAATAATGACATTGGGGGTGGGGGTGGGGTTAGAACAGCTAATAATTTAAGAAAGAATAGAGGTACAGAGAGATACATAAAGTGCATGTATACTAATGCCAGAAGTCTCGCCAACAAAATGGAGGAATTGGAGTTAATGTTGTTGGAACATAATTATGACATGGTGGGGATATCTGAGACATGGCTGGATGAGAGCCATGACTGGGCAGTTAATTTACAGGGCTATAGTCTGTTCAGAAATGACCGTACAAATAAGCGAGGGGGAGGCGTGTGTTTATATGTAAAATCATCCTTAAAACCCATCCTTCGTGATAATATATATGAATCTAATGAAAATGTAGAGTCCCTGTGGGTAGAGATAAGGGGAGGGGGGAAAAATAATAAATTACTGATAGGAGTTTGTTATAAATCTCCAAAAATAATGGAAGCTACAGAGAATATCCTCATAAAGCAAATAGATGAAGCAGCGACTCAAGGAGAAGTCATTATTATGGGGGACTTCAACTACCCTGAAATACATTGGGGAACCGAAACCTGCAGTTCCAGCAAAGGTAACAGGTTTTTGACTACTATGAGAGACCATTACCTTTCACAACTGGTTCAGGACCCAACAAGAGGGGGGGCACTGCTAGACCTAATATTATCCAACAGGCCAGACCGCATATCAAATGTAAGGGTTGGGGGTCACTTGGGTAATAGTGATCACAAATTAATACGTTTTCATGTATCCTTTAATAAGATGTGTAGTAGAGGGGTTACAAGGACACTAAACTTCAGGAAGGCAAATTTCCAACGGATGAGAGATGATCTTGGTGCAATTAACTGGGACGATATCCTGAGACATAAAAATACACAAAGAAAATGGGAGACGTTTATTAGCATCCTGAATAGGACCTGTGCACAATATATACCGTATGGGAATAAACATGCGAGAAATAGGAGGAAACCACTATGGCTAAATAGAGCTGTAAGGGGCGCAATAAGAGATAAAAATAAAGCATTTAGAGAATTAAAGCAAGTAGGTAGTGATGAGGCATTAAATAAATACAGAAGATTAAATAAATTCTGTAAAAAGCAAATCAAGACAGCAAAGATTGAGACAGAGAGACTCATTGCCAGAGAAAGTAAAAATAATCCCAAAATATTCTTTAACTACATAAATAGTAAGAAGCTAAAAAATGATAGTGTTGGTCCCCTTAAAAATAGTCTGGGTGAATTGGTGGATGAGGATGAGGAAAAAGCCAATATGCTAAATTACTTTTTTTCAACAGTATTTACACAAGAAAATCCCATGATGGATAACATGATCAGGGATAAAAATTCTCCATTAAATGTCACCTGCTTAACCCAGCAGGAAGTACGGCGGCGTCTACAAATCACTAAAATTGACAAATCCCCGGGCCCGGATGGGATACACCCCCGAGTACTGCAGGAATTAAGCACAGTCATTGATAGACCACTATTTTTAATCTTTAAAGATTCCATAATAACAGGGTCTGTACCACAGGACTGGCGTATAGCAAATGTGGTGCCAATATTCAAAAAGGGGACAAAAACTGAACTTGGAAATTATAGGCTTGTAAGTTTAACCTCAACTGTGGGTAAAATCCTGGAGGGTTTTCTAAGAGATACTATACTGGAGTATCTGGAGAAGAATAACCTTATGACCCAATATCAACATGGGTTTACAAGAGACCGTTCCTGTCAGACTAATCTGATAAGCTTTTATGAAGAGGTAAGTTCCGGACTGGACCAAGGGAATGCAGTGGACGTGGTGTACATGGACTTTTCAAAAGCTTTTGATACGGTGCCACACAAAAGGTTGATACATAAAATGAGAACAATGGGGATAGGGAAAAATATGTGTAGGTGGGTTAAGAGCTGGCTCAGGGATAGGAAACAAAGGGTGGTTATTAATGGAGCACACTCGGACTGGGTCACGGTTAGCAGTGGGGTACCACAGGGGTCAGTTTTGGGCCCGCTTCTTTTTAACATATTTATTAATGACCTTGTAGGGGGCATAGAGAGTAGAATTTCAATATTTGCAGATGACACTAAACTCTGCAGGGTAATTAATACAGAGGAGGACAATTTTTTATTACAGGAGGATTTATGTAAACTAGAAGCTTGGGCTGATAAATGGCAAATGAGCTTTAATGGGGATAAATGTAAGGTCATGCACTTGGGTAGAACGAACAAGTTGTATAATTATGTGCTTAATTGTAAAACACTGGGCAAAACAGTCACTGAAAAAGACCTGGGTGTATGGGTGGACGACAAACTCACATTTAGTGGCCAGAGTCAAGCAGCTGCTGCAAAGGCAAATAAAATAATGGGATGCATTAAAAGAGGCATAGATGCTCATGAGGAGAACATAATTTTACCTCTATATAAGTCACTAGTGCGACCACACTTAGAATACTGTGTACAGTTCTGGTCTCCGGTGTATAAGAAAGACATAGCTGAACTGGAGCGGGTGCAGAGAAGAGCGACCAAGGTTATTAGGGAACTAGGGGGTCTGCAATACCAAGACAGGTTATTACACTTGGGGTTATTTAGTTTGGAGAATCGAAGGCTTAGGGGTGATCTTATTACAATGTATAAATATATGTGGGGACAATACAAAGACCTTTCTAATGATCTTTTTACTCTTAGACCTGTGACGGGGACAAGGGGGCATCCTCTACGTCTGGAGGAAAGAAGGTTTAAGCATACTCACAGACGCGGATTCTTTACTGTAAGAGCAGTGAGACTATGGAACTCTCTGCCATATGATGTTGTAATGAGTGATTCACTACTAAAATTTAAGAAAGGACTGGATGCCTTTCTTGAAAAGTATAATATTACAGGGTATATACACTAGTCTCCTTAATATTGCGTTGATCCAGGGAGCTAGTCTGATTGCCGTATGTGGAGTCGGGAAGGAATTTTTATCCCCAATGTGAAGCTTACTGTTGCCACATGGGTTTTTTTTGCCTTCCTCTGGATCAACATGTTAGGGCAAGTTAGGAAAGGATCTGGGTTGAACTAGATGGACTAAAAGTCTCCCTTCAACCTTAATTACTATGTTACTATGTAGAGGTTCCAGGCATGGTGAGTGTTAGGAGACATGCCACGGTTCAAGATTCCAGGCATGGTGCATGTTATGAGACATGCCAGTGTTCAAGGCATGGCGCTGCGCGTGCTAGGAGGCATGCCAGGGTCCGAGGTTCTGGGCATGGTGCGTGTTAGGAGACACGCCAGGGTTCAAGGCAAGGATTTGTGCAAGAGAGCACAACACGGAGGAGAATAGGAAAATAGCCCAAGGCAAGGTACAGACAAAGAACACAAAGTACAAGACAGTAAGCAGAGTACAGGCAGAGAGCGGACCGTATGCTGAGGCACAGAGCTGGGTACAAGGAAAAAGCGGAGCGTATGCCAGAGCACAGAGCCGGCTAAAGACAAAGTACTTGGTAACGGACAAAGAACAGAGTACCGGCAGGGATTGCTAAGAAGCACAAGTGGCACAGTGCAGGAAACAGCGTGTGTGCAAGGAAGCATGGAGGGCACAGCTAGGGCACTGGCTGGCTCGTCTGGCAGAGGCACAGGCAGGCGAGCACGGATAAGGCGGGCATGGTTGAGGCACAAACAGGCGGACACAGCTGAGGCACAAGCAGGCGGGCACGACTGAGGTGGGCACGGCTGAGGCACTAGCAGGCGGGCAACATGGTAATCAGGCCCCCCGTAGGAAGAGGTGGCCTGATATAGGGCATAAGCACCTAGACTTCTGGGTCAGGTCCTCCAGAACCATAGAGAGGACTGCAAAGTCAGGTCCTCTATGACCATAGAGAGGATTTCCAGGTCGAGTCCTCCAGGACCATAGAGAGGATTGCTGGATTAGGTCTTTCAGGACCATAGAGAGGACTGCTAGGTTAGGTCCTTCAGGACCATAGAGAGGATTTCTGGATCAGGCCCTCCAGGACCATAGAGAGGATTTCTGAATCAGGTCCTCCAGAACCATAGAGAGGACTGCTGAGTCTGGACTTCCAGGACCATAGAGAGGAATGGCTGCAGGCAGAGCAGAGACAGGCGTGCTCACACGATGGGTACAAGCGCCATCAAAAGAATCCAGAACAGGAGGCATGTGTGAGCACAAACAACAGCGTGCAGCAAAAGGTGCGAAGCACATGCACACTTGCTACAGCGTACAGCCACAGGGCGAGACGCGCGTGCGCACTCGTAGGGGCCCCCGAAGCGGCCGCGGGGGGCCGGCTCCGGGGATCATGTGGCACAAGCAGCATGACAGGCATGACATATAGTATATAGAGGATCTGTCCACTCTCCTGTATGGTATGTGATGTAGCATATAGAGGAACTGTCCTGTGTGATGTATGGACATGGAGGTGGAAACATTATGTTTTGGGGGTGTTTCTCTGCTAAGGGCACAGGACTACTTCACCGCATCAATGGGAGAATGGATGGAGCCATGTAATGTAAAATCCTGAGCAACAACCTCCTTCCCTCCACCAGGACATTAAAAATGGGTCATGGCTGGGACTTCCAGCAAGACAATGACCCAAAACATACAGTCAAGGCAACAAAGGAATGGCTGAAAAATAAGCATCTTAAGGTCCTGGAGTGGCCAGACCTTAATCCCATATAAAACTTATGGAGGGAGTTGAAGCTCCAAGTTGCCAAGGGACAGCCTCAAAATATTAATGATTTAAAGATTATCTGCATAAAGGAGTGGACCAATTTTCCTCTTGACATATGCGCAAACCTCATCATCAACTACAAAAAAACGTCTGACTGCTGTGCTTGCCAGCAAGGGTTTTGCCACCAAGTATTAAGTCTTGCTTGCCAGAGGGATCAAGTACTTATTTCTCACTGCAAAACGCAAATAAATTTATATAATTTATACAATGTGACTTTCTGGATTTTATTTTTGATATTCTACCGCTCAATGTTAAAATTAACTTACCCTTAAAATTATAGACTGTTCATGTCTTTGTCAGTGGGCGAACTTACAAAATCAGCAGGGGATCAAATACTTATTTCCCTCACTGTATCAATTAGATCTTGAATTTCTATTTACAGACAGACTATATCTCCAATTTACAATCTGGTACATCAGCACAGAAGAAGTACACCACAGACGCATTAAGCCTTTATCTTTCCCTATCCTGTATACTCTGAGCATTGCTATCCCTACACAAAACAGGCATAAAATGATGTTCTTTGGCTGGCCCCTATGTTTTATACTGTCTGTGACAGCCCCCCTGTTTGGGTGTGCAATACCATGTGATCAGATTGCTGCCAGGCATTATGGTGAAGCCCACTCTGTCAAGAAAGATGCCATTAGCTTACTCACTGAGTGTGCAGCATGTGTAAAATGGATCTGATCTATTATTTTATATGTTAATCTCAAATCTTACAACAGATTGTTTGAATTCACGCAAAACTGCGAATTTCAGGAAATCCATTTCAAACTCAATCCTCGGCGAATCGATTTATTCATCTCTTCTGTCAAGTGTTTTGATAAATTGCAAGATATTTCGATAAACATTATGTGAATTCAATTTTCATGTACAAAACTTTTAAAATAAGTCATAGTAAGTTTATACAAATTTTATAAGGCATTAGATAATCTGCAGGGCAATTCTTTTGTACAAAGTCACGCTACATTCAAGAGAAAAAGTGCATGACTGTAGTTTAATATATTTGATTTTCATCAATTTTTGTGTTAATGTACGTGGAATGGAAATTTTCTGCATTACTATTTCATATCTATCCCAGTTCAAACATGACCCCAACCAAGGAATTTGATATAAAAAATCTGAATGTATCATATTAGAATATTATTCTATTCATCTGTGTTGCTGTTCAGCTGTACATGAAATTAGATATGTGACACCTTAATGTATTAATAATGAAATATTTAGATTTCAGTGAAAATTCCACAGAATAAGCAAACTTCATGGCACCAGCAAACACACATTCAAGCTGTGGTACCATAATAATCAATAACCTGGCTTGAAAATTAATACATATTTTTTTTCCATCCTTCTATATAATTCATTTTGCATGCTCTGTAGCTAGCTTATGGGTTAGCTACAGTATCGTTGGATCCTGTATGTTTCTTGTAATCCTTGGTATTGCACTTTGGTGTTTTAAAAGCAAAATATTTTGTCATAACCTCACTCCACCTGATTCCCTTCTGTGCCATTATTCAGGGTATGGTTCTTTGGGATAAATTTACATTTGTATCTACTCTAATTATGTGATATTGAAAAGAATGAAAGATATTTACAGTTTTGAAGCATGTGTAGTTTACTGAGTCATATTATGTCTTGTAAGTAGTGATGAACAAATCTGAACTGTAAAGGTCGGGGTATGTGCCGGACTCATACCATATGTGCATTGACAACGACACAGAGTTTTTCCGGGAAGTCCATCATAATACAATTCCGGAGTCATGACAGTCATTCCAAGTACTGGCATGGCAGTGATTGGCCGGGACACAGGTTGCGACGCTATTCTGTTCTTTGTGCGCTGTCTGTGTAGACTGCCCTAACAGCCTGTTGTTCTGTGCCATAAAAATATGTTGCTCTGTGGCAAAAATCTATTGCTTTATGCTGTATCAATCCTTGAACTGTCGGGCAAAAAAATCATATTGCTCTGTTGCACAAAAATAAAAACCTTGTTCTCTGTGGCAAATATCCTATTGCTCTGTGTTATATAAGCCTTATACTCTGCAGCAAAAAAATAGCTATTTTGTATAAAAAGCTTTGACTCTTTGGGAAAAAAAACTTGTAGTCTGTGCCATAAAAGCTTGTTGCTCTGTGGCATATTGCCATTGAGTAGAGTACCTGAATCTAGTCTCTTGCCAATGAGGTATTTTTTATGGGGGAAAACATGAGGAGAGCAGCAAATAGGGAACATGGACATGGTGCTGCTGCACATGATGATGGTGTAGCTGCTCCAGGGAGAGGTTGTGATTGGTCTCCACCTGTTACATTTCCAACTGCAACACCTTATTCAGGTAAAAGTAGGTGACAGAACAATCGGCATTATTTAGTAGGCCCTAGTAACGCAGAACAAATGGTGAGGCCAGAACATGTGGAAGTGTGGCACCCCTGAGGCTCAGTTGCCACAGAGGTACAGCACCTCCTCCTGAGGTGTAGTATCCCACCATCCAGGTAAGGTGGAGACTCCTGACCACACTCCAACACCAGCACCCCACACCACAGAGTAGTGTAGCAAAGCACCTTCGACGGCTCCCTGCTTGGAGTATAGCAAAGCACCCATTGGTGGCTCCTTGCTTGTAACACGAAACGTGCTGGGAGGTGGGTGGAGTTAGTTTTACATTACAAGGAGCGGGAAGAGTTTAGGATTAGAGGTCAGTTGGTTAGAAGATTGGAGAGGAGAAGATCCCCGGAGAGAGGGATGGAAGGATGGAGGTGCTGCAGCAGATCCCAGTGATCTGGGTCTGCTGGCATGGGAGAGGAAGAGAAAGAGCAACATAGACTGAAAGCCTGATTCTCCATAGAAGGAAAGATTAGCACGGAACGTGAGTAGTAAGAGAGAACAGAGGATGTGGGTTTGAAGAGAACCCTTCGTAGAAGTTCTAAGCACAAGGCCGGGGCCCGGTCTCCGAGGTTGTATGGATACTAATGGTCCTGCAGCAGACACCAGAGGAACAGAAGTAGAGACCACTTTATTCCCACACAAGACTTGGGGGCACAACAGCAACTGGATAGTGAGCCGGGACTTAGTAGCATGGAGTCCCCGAAGCAGGCTACAGCTGTCTGTCATACAAATAGAGTTCATAGGAACATCGGACAGGATGAACTCCAGTGTAACTCGGTACTAGGAGTACTTCACTTAAAGGCGCTATAAGAGGAGACGTTCAGAAAAGCACATATTGGCGGAGTGTTGGAAAGGAGTATTCCATCTGGCCTGGAGGTTGACTGAGTCCCTGACCCAGAGGACAAGGCATGGAGGCAGGCACCTGTTTGTACAACAGACTGTGAGTAAAGCTTTGGAACTACATGCTCTGGTGTCCTCCACTCATTCCTGCGCCAACCTGCCCAGCACTGCTGCATCCTCTGCGCCTAACACTACACCATCTGCGTGTCACCTCCCCTACACTGCCCTGGAACTACAGTCCTGCCTGTGGAGGGCTATAACATCATTGCTGCACCACACCATCTGTCCCAGAAGAACTGTCTGCAGCGTCGGCTTACATCTTCATTGCCGAACACCACAGGTGGCGTCACGAATCACTTATAAACTTTCACTACCACAAGCACACTGAAACAACCCCCCTTTTACAATGGGTGCCCAGGGCCACGGGCTGGGTCACAGCTGCCGTGACATTTCCCATTGAAGCTCATAGGGCCCGGTACCGAGTACTCCACAGCCCTGGGTGTGAGGGCGTCCAAGAAGCCAAGTTAAATTGAATGGCTGAGAGTGCCGCCAGTTTCTTCACATTTTCTTTCACCAAATCCCCTGCTTAAAATGTATAGTTGGCACCTGAAGATCTTAGTCATTGTGCTTCCACCTCACCCCCTTAAAAATAATCTAAGATGTCTGAGCCCCAAGTCATGCAGCAGCCTCTTCTGCTGATTGATGGAGTCCACAGGCTGGGGCTCCATGGCCCATCCACCTGTCCCTGCCTCAGAAATGGAAGAGAATGTGTGCACTGATGCCCAACCACTCATTCTGTCAAAGGATGAGTACATGGGAGGGCCAGTGCACAAGGTCAGGTACTGCCGCAGCACATCTCTCGAGATGAGGAGACACAGATGCCAACTGCTGCAGCTTTCTACAGTGTGCTGAAGTAGGAGGCAAGGGTCAGGACTGGGTAGAACATGATGAAGAGGACGATGAGGTGATGAGGAGCAGGGTGAAAAAGCACAAAAGCTGGCCAATAGCCAGTATGTTGTCTGTTACTACCTCCCATGCCAAGTGAATGAGCCCTCAAAAGCCAGTTCAAAGGAGCTCCCTGGCATGGGACTTTTTAACTCACTGTAATGAAGACAAGCAGCAGGTCATTTGCACGCAATGCCATCTGAGCCTCAAGCGAGACATACATTTTCTAAACCTGAGCACTACCTCCACGATCAGGAATCTCAAATCCAAGCATTAGGTGCAGTGCAGTACACATCTTAAAAAGCATGACAAATCATAGACTCCTGATTCCTCCTCAACAGGGCTAGAATGAATATGAGAAGCTGGAAATATACCAGGGCCTCAAAGGAGAACTGGAGAAGATGTGGAAGTTGAAGGCAACAGTGATTACAATGGTAATAGGAGCACTTGGAGCAGTTACCCCTAAGTTGGAAGAATGGCTGCAACAGATCCCAGGAGCAACATCTGAACTCTCTGTCCAAAAAAGCGCAATGCTCGGAACAACTAAGATCCTGCTCAGAATCCTCAAACTCACAGGCCTCTGGTACAGGACCCGAGAAAGAAAAAGGACAACAAAGACCACCCCCATTGGGGGGTGAGAAGCAAGGTTTTTATATATATATATATATATATATATATATATATATACGTCTCACAAAATTGGAATATCATCAAAAAATTAATTTATTTCAGTTCTTCAATACTAAAAGTGAAGCTCATATTATATAGTGTCATTACAAACATACTGATCTACTTCAAGTGTTTATTTCTGTTAATGTTGATGACTATGGCTAAGAACCAATGAAAACCCAAAAGTCATTATCTCAGTAAATTAGAATACTTTATAACACCAGCTTGAAAATTGATTTTAAAATCCGAAATGTTGCCCTACTGAAATGTATGTTCAGTAAATGCACTAAATACTTAGTCGGGGATCTTTTTGCATCAATTACTGCATCAATATGGTGTAGCATGGAGGCGATCAGCCTGTGGCACTGCTGAGGTGTTATGGAAACCCAGGTTGCCTTAAAAGCAGATTCAGCTCTTCTGCATTGTTGGATCTGGTGTCTCTCATATTCCTCTTGACAGTACTCCATAGATTCTGTCAGAGGTTAAGGTCAGGCGACTTTTCTGGCCTATCAAGCATAGTGATATAACTGTTTTTAAACCAGGTATTGGTACTTTTGGCAGTGTCGACAGGTACCAAGTCCTGCTGGAGAATGGAATCTCCATCTACAAAATGCTTATCAGCAGAAGGACGCATGAAGTGCCCTGAAAATTCCTGGCAGACGGCTGCGCTGACTTTGGTCTTGATAAAACACAGTGGAACCTACACAAGCAGAAGACATGGCTCCCCAAACCATCACTGATTGTGGAAATTTCACACTAGACCTCAAGCAGCTTGAATTGGGTACCGCTCCACTCTTCTTCCAGACTCTGGGACCTTGATTTCCAAATGAAATGCAAAATTTACTTTCACCTGAAATCAACTCCCTGGACCACTGAACAACAGTGCAGTTCTTTTTCTCCTTGGTCCACATAAGACACTTCTGGAGCTGTCTATTGATGATGAATGGCTTGAAACAAGGAATGAGACACTTGCAGCCTATATCCTGGATACGTCTGTGTGTGGTGGCCCTTGAAGCAATGACTACAGCAGCAGTCCACTCCTTGTGAATCTTAACGCCCAAATTTTTGAATGGCCTTTTCTTAACAATCCTTTCAAGGCTACGGTTATCCAGGTTGCTTGTGCACCTTTTTCTACCACACTTTTTCCTTCCACTAAACTTTCCATTAATATACTTGGATACAGCACTCTGTGACCAGTCAGCTTCTTTAGCAATGACTTTTTGTGACTTACCTTCCTTGTGGAATGTGTCAATGACTGCCTTCTGGACATTTGTCAAGTTGGCAGTCTTCCCCATGATTGTGGAACCTACTGAAACAGACTAAGGGACCTTTTTAAATGCTTAGGAAGCCTTTGCAGGTGTTTTTTTGTTAATTGTTCTAATTTACTGAGATAATGACTTTTGGGTTTTCATTGGCTGTAAGCCATAATCATCAACATTAACAGAAATAAACACTTGAAATAGATCACTCTGTTTGTAATGACTCTATATAACATATGAGCTTTACTTTTTGTATTGAAGAAGTGAAATAAATTAACTTTTTGATGATATCCTAATTTTGTGAAAAGCACCTGTCTATATAAATAATTAAAAAACTGTGTTGACTACCTCCTTCTTATTGCACGTGCAACACCACATCCACCTCCATTTGGACTTCAGCCTTTTTTCCTTTTATTTTAAGTAAGTGCCCTATCCCCATTTGTAGAGAGGTGTAAGAACCTTTGTCCATCCTCTGACAACAGAACCCCTAATTTCCCTATCCACATTTATTTTCAGGGCAAATGTCCTGCTCTTACCTCCATTTTGCTTCATTTTCAGCACCCTACGGCCTTCTACCACCTTTTTAAAACACAAAATTCCAGGCCTTCATTCTTGGGGTGAAATTTTAATCAGCATCTAGGGGGATATCATTCCCCATGCTCTGTGGTTGACATATTTAATAATCTTATGTGTGGGGTATTGTTTCCCATGCTCTGAGGCTTAAATTTGTTAAAATCCTCTAGTGTGGGAGTATTGATCCCCTTCTTCTAAGGCTGACATTTTTAAACTTCTTCTGTGGGGTTATTGTGCACCTTGCTCTGAGGGTTAAATTTTAAGGGGCCAAAACAAAAAGTTTGCATAATCGTCTAATCCAGACTAGTGTTAAAGGATATAATTGAGGTGTGGTTGCCTGCTTTGAATACTAATTTTTTCAAGGTAAACTCATTGGGAATCGGGACCTGCTAGTCTTTCCTTAAATGCATTTACAATACACAGTATTGGAGCATACTGTTTTTTTACATTTGGGGTATCATGCCCTATGCTCTGTGGCTGACATTTAGTAATCTTATACTGGGTAATTGTTCCTCATACAAAAGGGGCTGACTTTTTTAAATCTGCACTGGGGGTATTGTTCCCAATGCTCTGAGGTTGAATTTTTTTTTAAGTATTCTGTCGAGGCATTGTTCCCCATCGTCTGAGGCTGAAATATTTGAAAAAAAATTCATGGGGGTATTATTCCCTATGCTCTAAGACTGAAATTTGTTAAAATCTTGTGTAGTGGTATTGTTCCCCATGCTCTGAGGTTGAATTTTTTTAAAACCTTCAATGGGGGTATCGTTCCCATGGTCTGAGGCTGAAATTAGTTATAATCTTCTGGGGGATATTGTTCCCTATGCTCTGTGACGTAATTATTTTGAAGTCTTCTGTTTGAGGCTGAAATTTTTAAAATTTTCTGTGGGGGAATTGTTCCTCATGCTCTGATGCACTGAAGTTGAGATTTGTTAAAATCTTTTGTTGGGGTATTGTTACCCATATTTGAGGCTGACATTTTTTTAAATATTCTGTGGAGGTATTGTTCTCCACGCTCTGTGGCAATAATTGAGTGTAATATTATGTGCGGGTATTGTTCCCCATGATCTGAGGCTAAAATTTGTTAAAATCGTCTGCAGGGTATTGTTCCCCATGGTCTCTTGTTGAACTAGTTAAAAAATCTTATGCAGGGGTATTGTTCCACATGCTTTGTGGGTAAAATTGTAAAATTAGAATCAGCTTCTGTGGGGTACTGTGCCCCATGGTCTGGGGGTGATGGGAGTTTGTAAGCTTCTTCTGTGAGGATACTCTCCATAATTCACTGAGTGTAATTTTTAACTGGACTGGCAGTAGCAAACCTAAGTCTCTATATGGTCACTGTTAATTTTTTTATGTTATTAATTTACAGTACGTCCTGTTTTACCATGAATGCTATTGTTAAAAAACCATTTAAGTTATTTTCCTATCCACATTTGTTTGCAGGGCAATTGTTATGCTCTTACTCACATTTTGATTCCTTTTACAGCCTCCTAGCCCTAACCTACGACCATTTTAGAGTCATTTTACAGCTCTGAAGTTTTGGTCCCCATTGAGTTATGTGGAGCTCAGGGTCTGGGTTCAAGTTCAGATAAAGTTCGCGAGCGAAGGCAGACTTTTAAAAAAAAGTCAGCCCCAACCAGCTGAACATGGACATCCACATGTTCGCTCATCTCTTGTAAGGAGTGGTTATGGATGACTGTGCAACAGCTTTTCTTGTAGAGAGCGAACAATCTTGATAGTTACATAGTCCTATCTGAGGCAATAAGCTTGATGGTTTCAAAAATCTATCTAAGAATTAATAGGTTGACTAGAACAGAGGTATTTATATACCGCTCAAAAAAATAAAGTGAACACTATAACATAGGATCCTATGTTATAGTGTTCCCTTTATTTTTTTGAGCAGCATAGTAACAAGCTGATAGTTCCAACACTTTTCTGACACCTTCAATACTTTTAAGACACTTGCGACAGTCTGCTACTAATAATTTTCAGCAGCAGACTTTCCAATTTGTTTCATTCTTAGTGCATCTGAATGCTCACAGCTTGTTATAGCATCTTTCTCTGTCCTCTCTCTTGCCAGCAGTAACCTGCAGTATCCTGTGTAGCACTTTGCACCTGTAGTTGTTGGCAGATATGCAACAGATGCAGACTTATTTGCGTGCAGGAGGAAATTACACTTTTCTGACTGTAGATGGCGATGTTGTTACTGTTATATGCTTAGTTGAATGTAATGCATATACTTGTTGTACTTTGGCTTCATTTTCTCTCTGGTAAGAGGTCTTTTCCAGACTTTCCTGTTAAGCTGTATTAAGAAGCTGATGCATGTACCTCATGTTCTGTGAATGACACCATATAATCTACTCTCACAAGTTTCTCCTGCGACCAAACTATGCAACAGTAGTGCCTAATTGCAGGGAGCCAACTGCCAATCAGAAGAGAAGGAGGTGCTCTATCAACATGAGGTCAAAACAAGCAGAATTACCACCTGACCCAAGAGAGACCATCACATGGTAGAACAGGCAGGTGGCTAGCAACTGCCTTCCAGTAAATCAGAGCTGTCAGTGGGATTTCCTCCTAAAAAGGGATTTCCTATGTAAAAGAAAATCCTTTTATAGCCATAGTTTTAAAGAATATTGGAAATGAATCGTTATGTCAGAGTTAATCACTTTGGGATATTCTTCACTGTTATGGCTATAAAGGGATTTACACTAGCATATGGAATCATTCTGTTAGCAGTAATCCCTTGGCAGGAGAGAATACATATTAATTGCTGGCACCAATATATATTTTTTATTTATTGAGAGATGTTAGATGTAACATCTGTTCATGTGGAACAGTAGTGCATGCATTATACTTCCAAAAAACACAACTACATCTGGTCCTTATTATTTTTAAAGCTGACTAAGCAGAAGTGTAGGGGCCCCTCAGGAACTAGGGCTTATCTTATTTATTTTTTTAAAGCGGAGGCACTGCTAACTGCACCTTAGGGCTACGATGGTTAAAGGAATGGCCCCACGGCAAAATATGTACTGTAAATATACACTCACTGGCCACTTTATTAGGTACACCATGCTAGTAACGGGTTGGACCCCCTTTTGCCTTCAGAACTGCCTCAATTCTTCGTGGCAGAGATTCAACAAGGTGCTGGAAGCATTCCTCAGAGATTTTGGACCATATTGACATGATGGCATCACACAGTTGGCGGAGATTTGTCGGCTGCACATCCCTGATGCGAATCTCCCGTTCCACCTCATCCCAAAGATGCTCTATTGGATTGAGATCTGGTGACTGAGGAGGCCATTTGAGTACAGTGAACTCATTGTCATGTTCAAGAAACCAATCTGAGATGATTCGAGCTTTATGACATGGCGCATTATCCTGCTGAAAGTAGCCATCAGATGTTGGGTACATTGTGGTCATAAAGGGATGGACATGGTCAGCAACAATACTCAGGTAGGCTGTGGCGTTGCAACGATGCTCAATTGGTACCAAGGGGCCCAAAGAGTGCCAAGAAAAAATTCCCCACACCATGACACCACCACCACCAGCCTGAACCGTTGATACAAGGCAGGATGGATCCATGCTTTCATGTTGTTTACGCCAAATTCTGACCCTACCATCCGAATGTCGCAGCAGAAATCGAGACTCATCAGACCAGGCAACGTTTTTCCAATCTTCTACTGTCCAATTTCGATGAGCTTGTGCAAATTGTAGCCTCAGTTTCCTGTTCTTAGCTGAGAGGAGTGGTACCCGGTGTGGTCTTCTGCTGCTGTAGCCCATCTGCCTCAAAGTTCGACGCACTGTGCGTTCAGAGATGCTCTTCTGCCTACCTTGGTTGTAACGGGTGGCAATTTGAGTCACTGTTGCCTTTCTATCAGCTCGAACCAGTCTGCCCATTCTCCTCTGACCTCTGTCATCAACAAGGCATTTCCGGCCACAGAACTGCCGCTCACTGGATTTTTTTTCTTTTTCGGACCATTCTCTGTAAACCCTAGAGATGGTTGTGCGTGAAAATCCCAGTAGATCAGCAGTTTCTGAAATACTCAGACCAGCCCTTCTGGCACCAACAATCATGCCACGTTCAAAGGCACTCAAATCACCTTTCTTCCCCATACTGATGCTCGGTTTGAACTGCAGGAGATTGTCTTGACCATGTCTACATGCCTAAATGCACTGAGTTGCCGCCATGTGATTGGCTGATTAGAAATTAAGTCTTAACACACAGTTGGACAGGTGTACCTAATAAAGTGGCCAGTGAGTGTATATACTGTATATACAGTATGTCATGTCGTTCCTTACCTATTACACCACCAAGAGCAGCACAGTCTAGCCTTGACCGCGCTTCCAAAGGTTAAAACAGTTATTATTTCTATATTTTGCTGCATGTAACAACCAGGACTTTCCTCTAACAATCATGGGTGGAGTGAAGTTACACCCATGATTGTTAGTTTGTTAAATTTACCATCTGACAGGTCCTGCGACTTCATGGCCAATGAACTCACTTCACTTTTTTATGTCAATGTGAGCGCCGTGGGAAAATTTGCCACAGCGATGGCGCTGACGTCACATAGGTGAAGTAAGTTGATTGGCCGTGATCTCGCAGGACCCGTCAAATGGCACCGCGAGCAGAAGAACTTTCTCACGCTCGCAGTGCCCACAGACAGGGAATAGCAGTGTCTGCTGGATGACAGACTGCATGGTCGCATCATGCAACCTACCATCTAGATGTAGCAGAGCTACACCCTTTGTGGGACAAATGGATTAAAAGCATCTCTGCGGAAAGTTAAAGAATATTGTTGCTTGTTTTTTTACCTCTTTTGCAGATGACGAGAGCATTGGGGGAATAGGCAAGGTCGTAAGTATGGTTTAATTAAGATTATTAAAGGAGTCTGCGTCTTTTTCAATTAAATGACTTTTTTTCTGGGTGTCTTTTTCTTACAATGTGACAAAGGTGTTAGTATTGGGGGTGTCTTAATGATGCCTCTCCATTCCTAACCTCAGGGTTTGATGTCACCTGACAATACAAAGGTGGCATCAACCCCTCCCAAATATCACCCCAAATGCCACCGCTACAGGGCAAGCGGGAAGAGCGAGGCTAAGAGCCAGAATTGGCGCATCTTAGAGATGTGCCTTTTCTGGGGCAGCTGAGAGCTGATGTTTTTAACCTGGGGGGCCAGTATTGATGGCCCCTTCCTAGGCTACTAATATCAGCTGGAAGCTGTCTGCATAGCCTTAGCTGGTTATTAATTATAGGGGAACGCTACATCATTTTTTGCGGTTCACCATTTTAATAGCCAGTAAAGGTTAAGTATATAGTTGCGAGCTGATATTAATAGCCTGGGAAGCTCCATGGGTATTACCCCCTTCCGGCCCCCAGCCATTGGCTTTCCCTCTGCTAGTTATGAAAATTACGCTGGAGCCGACACCTTTTTTTCTGAAAACTAATCTGTTATTAGTTAAATATATGTACAGTAAGCTGCACAAACACTGTACTAATTGTATTTGACACTGACATCTGTATATCTACCTATTCTATTTGCATTTACTGTATGTAATCCATCTCTTCTATCCTGTCGGCTTCTCCAGTGAATTTACAAAACACGGCAGATGAATTGCCAGCTTTTCTTCTCTCTTTCTATGTAATATATATACATTATGTGTCACTGACTTGTATATATATCTAATATATAAAGCTCAATGTGTGTGTGTGTGTATGTTTGTATGTGTGTATGTTTGGGATTGGCATGTGCACCGTCGCAGCTACAGCCACAAAATTTTGCACAGTCACACATCTGGACCCGGAGAGCGTCATAGGCTATGTTGTGAGGCAAAATTTTAACCCCGCGCGTTCCAATTCACCAAACAATTTTGCAACAGGAACATAATGGGGGAAAAGTGTATGTATGTACAGTATGTATGTGTGTATGTCCGGGATTGGCATGTGCACCGTCGCAGCTACAGCCACAAAATTTTGCACAGTCACACGGCTGGACCCAGAGAGCGTCATAGGCTATGCTGTGAGGTGAAATTTTAACTCCATGTGTTCCAATTCACCAAACAATTTTGCCTATTATTCTTGTCATTTCTATGGTGTTATCGTCCTTCTGTAAAGCTGGAAATAACACAATTTATTACCGTGCCAACACAGACCACCCTCTGACACAGACTGCAGGGGCAGCCCAGTATTACACAGAATAGGATTAGATACACGGCTCAGCAGTCAGTATCACACAGGATAGGATTAGATACACAGCTCAGCAGTCAGTATCACACAGGAGAGGATTAGACACATGGCTCAGCAGTCAGTATCACACAGGATAGGATTAGATATACAGCTCAGCAGTTAGTATCACACTGGATAGAATTAGATACACAGCTCAGCAGTCAGTATCACACAGGATAGGAATAGATATATGGCTCAGCAGACAGTATCACACAGGACAGGATTAGATACACAGCTCAGCACACAGTATCACACAGAATAGTATTAGATAGACGGCTCAGCAGACAGTATCACACAGAATACGCCTCCAGTTTCCAGTTCAAACAGAATAGGATTAGATACACGGCTCAGCAGTCAGTATCACACAGGATAGGATTAGATACACGGCTCAGCAGTCAGTATCACACAGGATAGGATTAGATACACAGCTGAGCAGTCAGTAACACACATGATAGGAGTAGGTACACGGCTCAGCAGTCAGTATCACACAGGATAGGGTTAGATACACAGCTCAGCAGATGGTATCACACAGGATAAGATTAGATACACTGCTCAGCAGTCAGTATCACACAGGATAGGATTAGATACAAGGCTGAGCAGTCAGTAACACACGATAGGATTAGATACACAGCTCAGCAGATATTATCACACAGGATAGGGTTAGATACACAGCTCAGAAACAGGATGTGCCAAAGGAGAGGACATTTTCATTCCAAGAATTCCAAGAATTCCATCTGATTTGTTTTTTATTTTAAACGCCTCCAGTTTCCAGTTCAACTGCTATTTGCAATGTCCATTAACAATGCTCAGGGACAGTCCATGAAAGTAGAAGGGATTGATTTGCAATCTCCATGCTTTTCTCATGGTCATCTTTACGTGGTCTGTTCAAGAGTTGGAACTGCCAAAAATCTGTTCATCTTTGCACCGAAAAGAAAAACCAAAAATGTTGTTTATCAAAAGGCTCTTGAATAAATTAAAAATAAAATACTATCAATACTTGGGTAATCGTTTAGTTAATTAGTTAATTTGTGTTGCAAATCTGTAATGTTGAATATATGATGTGAAATGTTTTTATGTGCAATATAATCATTATAATTTCTTTTAACTAACCACAGCTGGTTACTATGCCCAGGCAATGCCGGGCTCTTCAGCTAGTATATATATATATATATATATATATATATATATATATGCATTCTATATGTATATATATATTCTATTCTAACCTACCTAATTGCCGACTTTTATTCTATCTTTTACCAAATGTTACCGACTTTTTCCGATTTTAAGAAAAATGCTCGTGTTATCAATCACGAATCTGAATGTACCATATTTGTGCAGAATTTATGTCTGACGATCATTTTTGAACATATTTGCTCATCTCTAGTTGTGAGGTCCCCTGTTCCTTGTTTCCCTGTGTCCTGAATCTGCACGCCTGGTCCTGGTGTGGCCAGAACTGTATCTGAGGGCCCCTAGTCCCTGTAGTCCTATAACAATTTTCCCCTGGTCCCAGAGTGGCCAGAGCCTGAAACTTGTCCCCTGGTCCCGGATCGGTCAGTCCTGAACCTCGTCCCCTTGTCTATGAGTGGCCAAACCGTGATCCAGTATCCTTGACCGGTGTGTGTGTCTGAACTGAGCCCAAATCTGTGTCATTAACTGTTTTGTAGAGGTGCCAGAACTTACTAATCTGAACGGAGACCTAGCCCTAATCAGTGTCAGTGTACCTGACCCATGGGGTTAGCAGTTGCAGTAACAGGCTTTAATCAGGAGTAGTGTTGAGCATTCCGATACTGCAAATATCGGGTATCGGCCGATATTCGCTGTATCGGAGTTCCGATACCGAGTTCCGATATTTTTACAATATCGAATACCGGAATCGGAAGTTCCCATAATGCAATGAGCCAGTTGTGTTAGCCATGTTAACTAATGGCATGGCTGTGATTGGCTACTGAAATGATGTCATCATGATGCGCGGTCTATGCGGGCCTGCCGGGGGTCTGTGCGGGCCTGTCGGGGGTCTGTGCGGGCCTGCCGGGGGTCTGTACGGGCCTGCCGGGGGTCTGTACGGGCTTGCCGGGGGTCTGTACGGGCCTGCCGGGGGTCTGAGCGGGCTGCCGGGCGTCTGTGCGGGCCTGCCGGGAGTCTGTGCGGGCTGCCGGTGGTCTGTACGGGCCTGCCGGGGGTCTGTGCGGGCTGCCGGGGGTCTTTGTGGGCCTGCCGGGGGTTGGTGCGGGCTGCCGGGGGTTTGTACGGGCCTGCCGGGGGTCTGTGTGGGCTGCCTGGGGTCTGTGCGGGCCTACTGGGGGTCTGTATGGGCCTGCCGGGGGTCTGTGCGGGCTGCTGGGGGTCTGTGCGGGCCCACCGGGGGTTGTGTGTGTGTGCAGGCATTGTCCGATGGGACTACAAGTCCCATCGGGCTATGCCTGCTACAATGACAGTGATTGACACATTAGCCAATGATGGGACAGTAGTAGTCCCATCATCCGGTTAATGTGTTGAATGTAAAAAAAAAAACATACATACTACATACATACTACATATATACAACATTCATGCAGCATACATACATACTACATACTACATACATACTTCATATATACTACATTCATACAACATACATACTCATACATACTACATTCATACAGTATACATACATACATACTACATACTGTATATACTACATTCATATAACATACATACTACATATATACTACATTCATACAACATACATACATACATACTACATACATACTACATATATACTACATACATACAACATACATACATACTACATAATACATACATACTACATATATACTACATTCATACAACATACATACATACATACTACATATATACTACATCCATACAACATACATACATAAATACTACATACTTACTACATACATACAACATACATACTACATGCTACATACATACAACATACATACTACATACATACTACATACAATGCAATCATACATTCATACAATACATACATATAGACATACAGTACATATAACATAGAGTACATACTCACCATCACTTGTCACTTTGATCCAAGAAGCCAGTGTCATCTCACTGTAAAAAATATTAAAATAACAAACAACCAATATACTCCCTGATCCACAGAAATCCACGAGTGTCTCACGACGATCTCCTGCAGTGCATCACTGAGAGGTTACTATAGTTCAATGTAGTTGAATGTAGTTGAATGTAGTATATATGTAGTATGTTTGTATTAAGTAGAATGTATGTATGTTGTGTGAAAGTAGTATATATGTAGTATGTATGTACTATGTATGTAGGTTGTATGAATGTAATATATATGTAGTATGTATGTAGTATGTATGTATGTTGTATGAATGTAGTATATATGAAGTATGTACGTAGTATGTATGTATGTTGTATGAATGTAGTATATATGAAGTATGTACGTAGTATGTATGTATGTTGTATGAACGTTGCATATATGTAGTATGTATGTAGTATGTATGTTTATTTTTTTTTTTTTTACATTCAACACATTAGCCGGATGATGGGACTACTACTGTCCCATCATTGGCTAATGTGTCAATCACTGTCATTGCAGCAGGCATCGCCCGATGGGACTTGTAGTCCCATCGGACGATGCCTGCACACACACAACCCCTGGCAGGCCCGCACAGACCCCCGGCAGCCCGCACAGACCCCCGGCAGGCCCGTACAGACCCCCGGCAGGCCCGCACACACTCTGGCAGCCCGCACAGACCCCGTCAGGCCTGCACAGACCCCTGGCAGGCCTGCACAGACCCCTGGCAGCCCGCACAGATCCCCGGCTGGCCCACACAGACCCCCGGCAGGCCCACACAGACCCCCGAGAGGCCCGTACAGACCCCGCCTGCACACACACACGCAGAGTCTCAGCCCACGCACCGCCCACACTCTTCCCCCCTCCCGAACTGGATGTGCAAGGAAAGAAAGGGTTTATTTTCATTCCGATATTTGTGTCCCATTGACTTGCATGGGTTTCCGATATCGGAATCGGTGATACCCGATATTTTTGGGGTATCGGTCCGATCCAATCCGATCCGATATTTCCGATAATTCAAGTGCACCATTGTGGGCGTAACAGTTTGCTTGGTCATAGACTCTGCTGTTCCCCAGTCCCTTCTGCACTCACAGCTGTGTCAGCAGCTGTGCTACCAGCAAGAAAGACAGGAAAAATTTTTGTTTCATCTGATGATATTTGATGTCTGATTGGAAGCCCTGATGTCTGGACAACCTGGAACTTAGGCTCCCGTAATGGAACCTGTCCTGTCTGATCCGCCTCAGTTTTATGGGATCCAAAACAGTGCCGTGAGTTCCTGGAGCAGTGCATGCGGCACTATGAAGTTTTTAGCTAGAAGTTTTCCTCTGATCAGGTCAAGCTGGGATTCCTGATGTCCTACCTAGCAGGTGATGCCCTGGCATGACTTAACTCCCAATTGGACCTTGGATCTGCAGGCCCTCCTGGTGCCCTTCCTTATGGTCTTCAATGAGCTGAACCTAGAACATTATGCAAAAACTTTCCTTCCCGCTCCCAGGAGCAGACCAAGTAGGTGATGCATGTGAGGAGATCGTCATGTCTGGTCCTGTCCTTTATAAGACCACACATGAATCACACACAGAATCCATGAAGGTCAACCATGTTTGGAAGGGTAAGTGATATTCGGAACTCAGTTGTGAGATGAGGCTAGCGGTATTGTTGCGGTTGTGTGGAAATTCCTGACTGTCTTTGTCAAGTGAAGCTTAAAAACTCCAAAAGCTTGGGCCAGTGGCAGAGGCTGCCCTAGGCAGGAATATTCCCTCTCCACAAGTAACTCTGTCTGTATTGGTGGTGTCATGATACCAGTGCTGGGTGACCGGCACTTCTGGGGTTAATGTTTTGATCTCAGTGCAGACTCTTACCTGCACACCTGGGACCTATTATGGTGGCCTCTCATTGGTTCTGGGAAAGCTTCTTATAGCCTCAGGATGCTTCCATCCCCTGTCAGTTATACTTTCGCCCTTGGCATTGTGTGGTGAACCCTGAGTGTGTTTGTGCCGTGTTCTGGTTGCTTGATTCTCTGTGTACGACTCGGTCTGTTCTCTGGATATTGCTTTGGATTCTGATTGGTACCTTCTATGTCTGTTTGGTTTTGACTTCTGCTTGGCTCTGACTATCCGTTCTGTCTTATCCCTGGTACTTTACTGATATCTCTGTGTATGACCTCCGTTTTGCCTGACTCTGAGTATTTCTGTATAGTGTCCTGCCATCTCTGAAGGCAGGACGCTAAGCCCTGCCCCCTTGCAGTCACAGGACTGTAGGTCCTGTGACTGTTTGCTAAACTTCAGCGTCCACAGGTCCTGTGTATCTGTACTTTCTGGCTGTACCTGACCCCGGGCCCCCCTACAGTGCGGGTGAGTCCCTGTTCAGCGGAGGCTGCACGCCGGCGCTGACAGGATCCTGACATTATAACTGACCATTAAGTTTTTGGGGATTTTTTGTGCAGAGAGTTATGGATCTCATACAGTCTCTGGCTGACCAGATGAAAAGTCTGACTCAGATGTTTCAGGGTTTATCTCTGGAGCAGCAAGCTCTGGCTCGTTCTCAGCAGCAGGTTTCTGAGACAGTGCGAGGGGCTTTTTCTGCTGGGTCTCCGGGGGCTGGGGTGAGGGATGTTGTTCTGGTGTCCCCGGAACCACCTGTTAAACTGCCTGACTTTTTTTCTGGGAACAAAAAGGAGTTCAGGGTCTTCATGGAGGGGTGCAAACTTTTTTTAGATTGAGACCACGTTCCTCTGGGGACAAAAACCAGAAGGTAGCATTCTTTGAGGCTCTTGGGCACATTTATGATGAACCTGACCGAGTGCGATTGGCAGAGGACATGGTGATGAGTGTCTGTCAGGGGAAACACTCGGCTGAGTGGTTTTGTACTGAGTTCCGCCGCTGGGCTGCAGAGGTCTTTTGGGACTACGCCGCACTCCGAGGACTCTTTCGCAGAGGCTTGTCCGAGCGGCTGCAGGATGCCTTGGTGTTACATCCCCCACCTAACTCTCTCGAGGACGCCATGACCCAGGCTATCCAGATGGGCCGCAGGCTGTGGACCAGAGGGGTGATGCAGGTGGAGACCCCATTGTTCCCAAGTGGAAAAGAGACTGCCCCTGAGCTCACGGATGTAGGCGCCCTCTCCCTGAAGGATGCAGAGAGGAAACGCCGGAAGGACAAGCAGTTATGCATTTACTGCGGTAAAAGGGGACATTGAAAAAGGAGTGTCCTGATTGCCCGCCTTCGACCCGGCCGGCGGGAAACGACTAGGTCTGGGTAGTCAACAGGGAAACTACTCAGACCATCAGGTACCCTTTTCCTCATTTTCTAAAGTGTTACTTCATGTGGAACTGTTTGTGGACAGTAGTTCTTTTCCCTCTACAGCCTTCGTGGACTGCAGATCATCGATTAGTCTCATTGACTCCCAATTGGTCACACACTGCAAGATAGGGACAGTTAAGCTCAAGGTTCCGATCAAGGTGGTGGCCATTGACTCCTCTCCCCTCTCTAAGGAGGGAATTCTCTTTATGTCTGACTTGTTTTTGCTCAGAGTGGGCGCTATTCATGTGGAAAACCTTAGTTGTTTTGTTCTGGACAATCTACCTGCAGGGTTGGTGTTGGGCATGCCCTGGTTACAACGCCATAACCCAGTTATTAACTGGAAAACGGGGGAGATTGTTCAATGGGGGTTTAATGATTTTAAGTTATGTGATAAATCTGCACTGCTGGTTGAACCTGTTAAATCTGTGTCTGTATCATCTGTCGAGCTGGAAGGTATTCCGGAATGCCTGAAGGACTTCGAAGATGTATTCTCTGAAAGCGAGGCCAAGACGCTACCGCCACATAGACCCTTTGACTGCGCTATTGAGCTGGTCGCGGGGGCTAAATTACCTAAAGCCCGTCTGTTTAATTTATCTGGCCCTGAGCGCTTGGCTATGAAGGAGTACATTGCTGAAAGTCTGCGCAAGGGACACATACCTCCTTTAGTCTCACCTGTGGCGGCAGGTTTCTGTTTTGTAAAGAAAAAAGATGGCGGGTTACGTCCCTGTCTCGATTTTCGGGAGCTTAATCTGATTACTGTACGGAATACATACCCCCTTCCGTTGAGTCCCGACTTGTGTAACCAACTATCGGGGGCAAAGTGGTTTTCTAAACTGGATCTTCGGGGGGCATATAATTTGATAAGGGTCCGAGAGGGGGATGAATGGAAAACTGCGTTCCTCATGTCCGAGGGACTGTTTGAAAATTTAGTCATGCCGTTTGGTCTTACCAATGCCCCAGCCATATTTCAGAATTTCATCTACGTGGTATTCTCAGATCTCATTGGTCGTTTTGTCGTTATCTACTTAGATGATATTTTGATATACTCCTCCGACAGGCATTCTCATCTGGAACATGTACAAACTGTTCTCCAAAGACTGAGAGAAAATCATCTGTATGCCAAATTGGAGAAATGTGTATTTTGTGTGCAAGAATTGTCTTTTTTGGGATTAATTGTATCCTGTGAGGGTTTTCGCATGGACCCCAAGAAGGTGCAGGCCATTGCGGATTGGGTGCAACCCCGAGATCTTAAGGGTCTTCAGCGCTTCTTGGGGTTCGCCAATTATTACCAAAAATGTATCCGGGGGTTTTCGCAGGTGGTCAAACCTCTCATGGATCTAACATGCAAAGGTGTGGATGTGAGAAATTGTTCCTTGCTTGCAAAAGGGGCCTTTGCGACGCTGAAAAAATGTTTTATGACTGCTCCTGTGTTGGTACAGCAAGATCCGTCCAAACCATTTGTGGTGGAGATGGATGCCTCCGAGGTGGGGGTGGGGGCAGTGTTGTCCCAAGGGCCTGCCACTCTAACCAACCTCAGGCCATGTGCTTTCATAGAATAGAATCATAGAATCGTAGAGTTGGAAGGGAACTCCTGGGCCATCCGGTTCAACCCCCTGCTCAAAGCAGGATACGCTAAATCATCCCAGTCAGATGTCTGTTCAGCCTCTGTTTGAAGACTTCCATTGAAGGAGAACTCACCACTTCTCATTGCAGCCTGTTCCACTCATTGATCACTCTAACTGTCAAAAAGTTTTTTCTAATATCTAATCTGTGTCTCCTCCCATTCAGTTTCATCCCATTGCTTCTAGTCTTTCCTTGTGCAAATAAGAATAAAGATGATCATTCTACAATGTGACAGCCCTTTAGATATTTGTAGACAGCTATTAAGTCTCCTCTCAGTCTTCTCTTTTGCAAACTAATCATTCCCAAATCCTTTAACCTTTCCTCATAAGACAGGGTTTGCAGACCGGTCACCATTCTGGTCGCTCTTTTCTGAACTTGCTCCAGTTTGTTGATGTCTTTTTTAAAATGTGGTGCCCAAAACTGGACACAATATTCCAGATGAGGTCTGACCAAAGAGGAGTAGAGGGCAATAATGACTTCACGTGATCTAGACTGTATGCTTCTGTTAATACATCCTAGAATTGCATTTGCCTTTTTTGCTGCTGCATCACACTGTTGACTCATATTCAGTCTGTGATCTATTAGTATACCCAAGTCTTTTGCACATGTGATGTTGCTTAGCACTATTCCTCCCATTCTGTATATGCTTTTTTCATTTTTATTGCCCAGATGTAGTACTTTGCATTTTTCCCTGTTAAAAACCATTCTGTTAGTTGCTGCCCACTGCTCCAGTTTATTTATATCTTTTTGAATCCTCTCTCTCTTCTCTAGTATTAGCTATCCTTCCAAGCTTTGTGTCATCAGCAAATTTAATCAGTTTACCCTCAATTCCTTCATCTAAATCGCTGATAAAGATGTTGAACAATACAGGGCTCAGGATAGAGCCCTGTGGTACCCCACTTGAGACATTCTTCCAACTGGATGTGCAGCCATTTGCGACCACTCTTTGGGTCCGATCACTAAGCCAGTTATGAATCCACCTAACAGTTGCATTGTCCATTCCATACTTAGTCATTTTTTTTAAGGATTGTATGAGATACTTTGCCAAAGTCAAGATATACTATATCTACAGCATTTCCTTGATCCACCCAATCAGTGATTCCATCATAGAAGGAAATTAAGTTAGTCTGACATGACTTATTAGTTACAAACTCATGCTGACTCTGTTTAATCACTTCATTCTTATCCAGGTACTGACATAAATGTTGTTTAATAATTTGTTCAAAGATCTTTCCTGGTATAGAAGTCAGACTCACCAGCCTATAGTTGCCTGGGTCCACCTTCTTCCCCTTTTTGAAGATAGGAACAACATTTGCTCTTCTCCAGTCTTCTGGGACTTCTCCTGTTCTCCAAGAATTTTCAAAGATTATGGAGAGGGGGTTCAAAAATTTCTTCTGCTATCTCCTTGAGTACTCTGGGGTGTAATTCATCTGGACCTGGAGACTTGAATTCATTTAGGTTAGCTGAGTGTTTCCTCACTATCTTTCTGTTTATAGATATCCTGGATTCTTCTATTCCTTTAATAGGACAGTGAAGAACAGTTGATGTTACATTTCCTTTCTGAGAGAAAACAGGTGCAAAATAGGAATTTAAAAGTTCGATCTTCTCAACGTCCTGTCTTACCATTTCATCATTTTCATCCTGTAAAATTCCTATAGCATCTTTGACTTTTCTTTTACTTTTGACATATCCCCAAAATCCTTTATTATTGCTTTTGACATCTCTTGGAAGCCTCAATTCATTGTCAGCTTTAGCTAATCTGATTTGTGCCTTGCAGGTTCTGCAGACATCATTATATTCTTCTTTAGATATGCCTCCCTCTTTCCATTTTATAAACATTTCTTTCTTCCTTTTTAGCATGTGCTTAAGTTCTGTGTTCATCCATCCTGGTTTCCTTAAATGCTTCCTATTCTTCCCTCTTTTCGGAATTGTTAACAATTGTGCTTTGAGAATTTCATCTTTCAAGATTTTCCATCCTTCCTGGACATTTTTGTCATTAAGGATATCCAGTCATTGGATCCCTCCAATTCTCTTTCTGAATCCCTTAAAATCTGCCTTTCTGAAATCTTACCTTGAAGTCTGAGTCTTCACAGGTCTTCCTCCTCTAGTTATCCAAAATTCTAAAATAGCATGGTCGCTACCTCCTAGGGTCCCAGTCACTTTTACCTCCTCAACCATTTCCTCCCTGTTTATAAGGATTAGATCCAAGGTAGCAGTTCCCCTTTTTTTCTCCCCTACCTTTTGGAAGATAAAGTTGTCAGCAAGAGAGGATAAGAATTTCCTTGACCTGTTAGTTTTGCCTGAGATTCCCAACAAATGTCTGGATAGTTGAAATCTCCCATGACAACTATGTCATATTTTTTGGAGAACTTGGCCATTTGATGCATAAAGAGTTCATCCATATCTTCAGCTTGCACAGGCGGCTTGTAGTAAATGCCTACAATGGTGTCCTTTCCATTGTTCTGTCCTTGTATTCTTACCCAAACAGTTTCCACAGAACTCCCAGTCTCTGAAGCTTCAATCTCTGTGCAGATATACACGTTTCTAACATACAATGTGACACCTCCTCCTCGTTTTTCTTTTCCAGGAAGTTCTCAGCTGCTGAAAGAAATTATGATGTAGGTAATAGAGAGCTTCTTGCGGTCAAGTTGGCATTTGAGGAGTGGAGGCACTTTTTGGAGGGGGCCAGTCACCCAGTTACTGTGATCACTGATCACAAAAATTTGTCATACATTGAGTCTGCTAAAAGATTAATGCCCAGACAGGCCCGTTGGTCACTTTTTTTTTCTCGTTTCCAGTTTACTATTACATTCCATCCAGGGTCAAAGAATGTCAAGGCTGACGCCTTATCTCATAGTTTTCACCCTGTGTCTGCCCCGAGCCACCGTCTTCCATTCTGCACCCTGGGGTGGTGTTAGCAGGGATCTCGTCTGAATTGGAATGGGAAATTGAGGGGGCCCAGTCGCTGGCTCCTGCGGCGAAGCCAGGGGGCAAGTTGTTTGTCCCAGAACAACTTCGCCTTAAACTCTTGCAAGAGTTCCACGAATCCAAGTTGTGTGCTCACCCTTGTATATCAGCCATGCAACTGGCGGTGGCTAGGATCTTCTGGTGGCCTACCCTTGGTTCTGATATAAAGAAATTCATTTCTGGTTGTGGGGTCTGCGCTCGTTCTAAAAGCTCCCATAGCCGGCCAGCGGGGCAGCTGATGCCCTTGGAAGTTCCCGAAAGATCATGGACCCACCTGTCCATGGATTTTATTACCAATCTTCCCTCTTCCAGGGGTAATACGGTGGTATGAGTAGTGGTGGACAGATTTTCAAAGCAGGCTCATTTTGTTCCCCTGTCCGCATTACTTTCAGCTGAGACCTTATCCAGATTGTTTGTGCAGCATGTGGTCCACTTGCATGGGGTACCCCTGAATGTGGTGTCTGATCGTGGTGTGCAGTTTGTGGCTAAGTTTTGGCGTGCATTCTGCAAAAAATTAGGGATATCTCTGTCCTTTTCGTCCGCATACCATCCTGAGAGTAATGGTCAGACGGAACGCACTAATCAGTCTCTGGAATAGATCCTCAGATGTCTGACTTCTGCTAGACAGAATGACTGGTGTGATATACTGCCATTGGCTGAATTTGCCTTTAATAGTCGGGTGAGTCAATCCACTGGTATGTCCCCTTTCTTGATCAACTATGGGTTCAGTCCTCATTTTGGTGAGTTTTCTCGTCTGGATTCGGGGTGTTCCGGGGCTGAGGACTCTGTTCAGCGGTTAAAAGATACATGGGCAGAAGTCCAGCGGCGCATATCTAGGTCTCAAGGCAGGTATAAGTTTTTCGCGGACAGGAAACGAACACCTGTTCCCATGTTTCAGGTTGGAGAGAAAGTTTGGCTCTCCACGCGAAACATTAAGTTAAAGATTCCGTCAGCCAAGTTGGGCCCCAAATTCATTGGCCCGTACAAGATTGTGGAAAGAATCAACCCAGTAGCGTACAGGCTGTGCCTTCCACCCTCTTTCAAGATCCCTAACGTCTTCCATAGATCTCTACTGAAGCCTTTTGAAGCAGTCGGGGGAGAATCCGAGTCCGCTGCTCCTCCGGTTTCAGTTGAGGGACATGTGGAATTTGAGATTGGTCACATCGTAGATTCTAGGTTGGTACGGCGGTCAGTACAGTACCTAGTTCCTTGGAAGGGGTATGGGCCGGAGGACAGGTCATGGGTGCCGGCCCGGTTGATGCATGCGGATCGCCTGGTTCGGGCTTTCCATGCTAGGTACCCGGGGAAGCCTGGGGGTCCAGAGGCCCTCCGTTGAGAGGGGGGTACTGTCATGATACCAGTGCTGGGTGACCGGCACTTCTGGGGTTAATGTTTTGATCTCAGTGCAGACTCTTACCTGCACACCTGGGACCTATTATGGTGGCCTCTCATTGGTTCTGGGACAGCTTCTTATAGCCTCAGGATGCTCCCATCCCCTGTCAGTTATACTTTCGCCCTTGGCATTGTGTGGTGAACCCTGAGTGTGTTTGTGCGGTGTTCTGGTTGCTTGATTCTCTGTGTACGACTCGGTCTGTTCTCTGGATATTGCTTTGGATTCTGCTTGGTACCTTCTATGTCTGTTTTGTTTTGACTTCTGCTTGGCCCTGACTATCCGTTCTGTCTCATCCCTGGTACTTTACTGATATCTCTGTGTATGACCTCCGTTTTGCCTGACTCTGACTCTGAGTATTTCTGTATAGTGTCCTGCCATCTCTGAAAGCAGGACACTAAGCCCTGCCCCCTTGCAGTCACAAGACCGTGGGTCCTGTGACTGCTTGCTAAACTTCAGCGTCCACAGGTCCTGTGTATCTGTACTTTCCGGCTGTACCTGACCCCGGGCCCCCCTACAGTGCGGGTGAGTCCCTGCTCAGCGGAGGCTGCATGCCGGCGCTGACAGGATCCTGACAGGTAGTAAGTGGAGGCTTTGGTTTGGTGGGAGAGTTTGTGCTGCAAGCCGTGAAGAATTGGTGTCAGATTCCAATCCAACAGCTCCAGAATCTGGTGAGGGTATTGTCAAGTGAATAACTAGGCCCGCTCGCCAACAGTCAGGTCATGTCTAAACAGCTTGGCTTCCAGATAGGAGCGTTATAGACGGGGAAGATCACCATCTATCTGCTGTCTTATTGCCATCTGTCGACCAGAGCTGAAAACTCAAGTTCCCATTCTAGTCTGGAGACCCCATGTGGTGCTTTATTGGGGATTGTTGAGTCGCAAGAGTTGTCTGGTCCCCAAACATAAATAGTCAGCCTGCAGTGTTGTCATCTTCTTCACCAGGTCTGCTAGATGCCGAGTCACTCTGTGCTCCAAAGAAAGGGAAGCAGAGGCGATGCACCCACACAGCCCTGATGATTGTACCAATGATTTGTCCCCAGGAACCTCCATGCTTTGTGGTTGTGTCATCATGAAGACCTGGCTGAAGACGGACCCAGAGCAGGTATATTCCGTCTCTAGTAGGTATGGTAAATAGAACATCAAGGCGCTGGCATTTTCCAAGTCTCTGCTCTCCACCAACCAGGCAGAACTCCTGTCAGTCCTTGACTCCTCCGAAGTAGTAGCTGATCTCTTCAAATGGAGAGAGATGTCCCAATGTCCGGTTCCTGGTAATATGCCTCCTTCATCCTATGCTTAGGATGGCTTGATAGAAGCATCCTAATCATGAAGATGGGGAGGACTGTCCCTTTTTTTCTAGAGGAGAGAAGAAGTTGTGTTCATGAAGAGGTATCGGTCTTCATCATCTCTGCAGATAGTCCTCACGGAATTGAAGAAGAGCTGGTGTATGATAGGGTATACTGTAGCGCTATATGGTGTCCACCTTTCCCTTCTGGCAGAAACACCAGCTTACTCACTGCTCTTGCCCTCGGTGAGACTCCCCGGCGTGCTCCTGCTACTTCCTGGTGTACGCACTACAGTTCCCAGCAGCACATCTAGTAAGAGCATGCGCTCTGCTGCTCTTAAAGTGGCAGCACATGCATATAGTAAATGCCCTCAGCCTGCATCTGTGGGGCATTTAGTATAATGTGTTCACTTCCTTAGGGAGTCAGCAAGCAACATGTTGAATAATTATTGAGTTAGGTGTACTAAGGAACCTCAGCTCCTGGTTCATGACTGGCCAATGATCGAACCTCATTTCCTGGTTCCGAAGCAGCCAGTCCTGTATCCGTAGTCCCCTTGTCATGGAGCCGCCTGTGACTGAACCTCGCCCCCTGGTCCGTGAGTGGCCAATGCCGGAACATTGTCCCTCGATCCGTGAGCGGCCATACTCTGATCCAATATCCTAGACCGGCATGTCTGAACTGAGCCCAAATCCATGTCAGTAACAATTTTGTAGAGGTGCCAGAATTTAGTAGTCTGAACAGAGACCTATCCCTAATCAGTGTCAGCGAACCCGACCCCCAAGGTCAACAGCTGCAGTATAGGGCTCGGCCCAGGGGTGGTGCTACCTGCAGCCCAGTCTGTCTCCACCATCAGGAGCTCCATCAGGAGCTCCAGTGAACACCAGGTAGCCGTTTAGCTATACACCTTCCTGGGTAGGCCTTGATCTGTGGCACAGTGGTCCACAAGTCTACATGTACCTGCACTGGGCATGACAAAAACCCATGATTGCCAATTAATATATAAATCAAATTGTGACGTTGAGTCGCTTCTCATCGACAAGCCATGAGTTGGAATAGTTGAGGAATCCGAGGTTAATTGCTAAGAGGGTATGTCATAAACAGAGGGAAAAGAAAGTGGTTATCAGGTAAAAAGGGTTAAACAGATAGATGGTAAGAATGAGATCCAAGGTCAGGCAGCAATCCATCAACAAGCAAAATACAAGGCACAGAGTACACAAACCACATGAAGCAGAAGCTATAGCTGTCAGCTATCTGGGCCTGCCAGCTCACTTAAATAGCTGAATAATCAAGGGAATTGGGAGCACCTGACAAGAGCTCAGAACTTCGCAGTCTCAAATTAGATCACCAAGTAGACAGTTTAGCATAGACAGTTTAGCACGCCCCTGCACCATACTGGACAATTTAGCAGTCAATCACTGCACAGACAGCTCAGGACTGAAGGGTGGAATCATTACACAAATGTCATAGGAATCAAGAACCAAAAATACAAAAAGTATATGTTAAATGTATTTTCTCAGCATCATATATTGCAAAGTGGTTAAACAAGGAGCTTTGGAATTTGCTTGCTTTTAAAAATGTCTTTTTTCATAATGGAAGAATTTTTAGTTTTATTTGCTGCTTGTGCTTAGGCTTACAGTCATCTCTGCAGTCTATCATCGGTAGCTAGTTTCATAGGCAAGGAGCATAGTACTTAGTAGTTCTTTCCAATAGGCCAGATTCAGTCCCAACGTGCTCATTCAATGGTTCAGTGGCTAAGCTACCTCTGCCTGAAGCATTAGAGAGCGCAAAGTTTTGTACTGCAATAACCCATAGGGAGAAAAAGCCAGGAGTCAGGTAAAGGCTACAGTTCTGAAGATATATAAGTAGAACAACCCCTTCATCCCCAAACCTGTTTTCACCTTCCTGACTAGGTCAAATTTTACTATTCTGACCAGTGTCACTTTATGTGGTAATAACTCTGTAAAGCTTAAACGGATCCCACCGAATCTCAGAGGTTTTTTTTATGACTTATTGTACTTCGCGATAGTGGCAAAATTTGTTCAATATGACCTGCATTTATTTATGAAAATATCAGAAATGTGGAAAATTTAGCAATTTTCAATATTTTTATGCCCTTAAACCAGAGGGTTATGTCACACAAATTAGTTTGTGTACTTTACATCACCACAATTTTTGAATCATTACTTTTTTTTGTTAGGATTAAAAAGGGTTAAAAGTTGACCAGCGATTTCTCATTTTTCCAACAAAATTTACAAAACAATTATTTTCTGGATCACATAACATTTGAAGTGACATTGAGAAGCCTATATGACAGAAAATATCCAAAAGTGACACCATTCTAAAAAATTGCACCCTTCAAGGTGCTCGAAACCACATTCAAGAAGTTTATCAACCCTTCAGGTACTTCACAGAAATTAATGGAATCTGGAAGGAAAAAATAAACTTATATTTTTTCACAAATTTTACTTTAGACCCATTATTGTTATTTCTTCAAGGGTAAAAGGACTAAATGAACTCATAAATTTGGTGTGCAATTTCTCCTGAGTACACTGATACTCCATATGTTGAGGAAAACTACTGTTTTGGTGCATAGCAGAGCTTGGAAGGGAAGGAGCACCATTTGACATTTTGAATGTACAGTTTGCTGTAATAATCAGCATGTCACATTTGGGGAGCTCCTGATGTGCCTAAACAGTGGAAACTGCTCACAACTGACACTATTTTGGATCTAGACCTCTCAAGGAACATATCTAGATGTGTGGTGGACACTTTGAGTCCCCCATGTGCTTCACAGCAGTTTATACCATTGAGCCGTGAAAATAAAAAAAATCAAATTTTTCAGAAAAAAAATGATTTTTAGCCCCAAATATAGCATTTTCATAAGGGTAGCTGTAGAGATTTCACCATGAAATCTGTTGTGCAACTTGTCCTGTGTACCCAATAAATAGAGGAAAACTACTGTTTTGGCACACATCTGGGCTCAAAAGGGAAGGCAGTACATTTGACTTTTTGAATGTCAAATTTGGTGGACTAATTATTGGACACCATGTTGCGTTTGGAGAGCTCCTGATGTTCCTAAAAAGTGGAAACCCCCCACAAAAGATACCATTTTGGAAACTAGACCTCTAAAAGGAATTTATACAGATGTGTGGTGAGAACCTTGAACCCCCAGTTGCTTCACAGAAATTTATAACATTGAACCGTGAAAATAATAAAATCATATTTTTTTCCCAAAATGTACTTTTAAATCTACATTTTTTAATTTTCACAAGATTAACAGGAAAAAAAATGGACCCCCTTAATTTTTTGTGCATGTTCTCATAAGTACACAAAAAACAACAGGCACAGAACAAAATGCTGAAGGGAAGAAACGCCATATTGAAGTTCAAATTTGGCTAGACTGGTTTGAGTGTGCCATGTCACACTGATAGAGCCCCTGTGGTGCCAGAACAGCTGAGCCTCCCATAATTGACTCCATTTTACAAAGTACACCTCTCAATGAATTCATCCATGAGTGCAGTGATCATACTGATACCACATATGTGTCACAGAATTTTATACAATTGTGCAGTGAAGAAAAATATATTTTTACCACCAAAATTTTGTTTTAGCCCTAGATTTTACATTTTCACACTGGTTAATAGGTAAAAATGGCTCCAAAATGTGTCCCATAATTTTTGCTGAATATGGAACTACCCCATATGTTCCAGTACAGTACGACGAGACTCAGGAGGGACTGAGCGCTATTTTTCTTCTAGAGCACAGATTTTGCTAGAATAGTTTGCGGACTCCATATATAGAGCCTCTAATTGCTAGAACAGCAGATTCCCCCCTCAAGTCACCCTATTTTGGAAATCATACTCCTTTGGGAATTTATGTACAGGTGTCCTGACAATTTTGCCACCATTCGTGTTTCCCACAAACAAGCAGAAGTGGATGTTAATAAATGAAAATTGCAAACTGCCATTGTCCTGCCCAGTAGGTTGCAGTCACCAGTAGGTTATAGTGCTCAGTATGTTGTGGTGCCCAGCTCATGATTCTGGACATATGCATTTGTAAATTAGGCAGGCTGGAGGCTGCCATTGCGACAGAAATGACAAACATGTGGACGCTAAATGTGGTTTAGGCACACTGTGGGGCTAAGAAGCGAGAGGGCCATTAGGATTTAGGAGTACAAATCTTGCTGAATTTCTTTTTGGTGAGTGAGGAGCTATAGTGCTTTTCCAGAGCTTTTCTACCACCAGTACTGTGGACTTGAGTGGGGACTTGCTTTTTTGTGGATTGCATTGAAGCTTTTGTTGGGAACATTTTACATAATAATTGAGATCACATTTACCCAGCTCTCTATGCTGAGCACTTACATCTAAATCTCCAAGTGACGGGATTCAGATTAAACCCACTAGGGATCCATCCACTATGATGAGGCAGCAGAGTTACTATGAACTCCATCTGGCCCCTGTTCATCTGCGTTATTCTTTTCTGAGGTGCACAAAACTGTGTCTGACTGCGCTTTTATGCAATCCTAAAAAGACGGACACCAACAGATCATAGGCGGCCAGACAGCGTCCACATTGCCTCTATGTGCCCCTCATTAAAGGGAAACACCCATCGAGGGTTCCATCTGAATCTAGCACTGATTGTGGGTGTTGTTGTGGGGTGCCAGCTCTCAAATAGAACTGACACCCTCATTTAATCACGACGGCACTGAGCGTGAGTCCGCGCAATCATGATGTTGAATATGTATTTCTCTTTGCAGGAACACAGCTCTCGCAGAGCAGTATACAGTATATTCAGCTCATGTTGGGAAGGGGTTAATCCAAACTTGTCTCACAAAATCTAAAAAATAAAATTCATAGTTTTATTACATTTTGTACAATTGTTGGTCTATTCATCACTTTCATAAATATCCCAAAATATCCCAAACTAAAAGATATAGATATGATATGTCTTAATTGAGCATTTTTGGGTGTGCTCGAAAAATTTGTCCCAGTCGTCGCTGCTGCATGTCTCGCTGCTGTTTGACAGCCTCAACACATGCAGGAATTGCCTGTTTGTTGTCATTCTAAACAATAGATAGAGTACCGAGTCCAATGGCTAATATTCCTGAGGCAAAGAGGAGGTTTTTGATGTTTAACATGTGCATTTAGCGCCACTCATGGACATGCTAACAGTCCACCATTTCTCATTGGTGATGGCTCCTCTGCTTCCATCCATCCATTTGTTTCTGCTGCATATTGCACCTTCCATGCATGCTATTGAATATAATCTATTTGAAGAGTTTTTGAATAACAAATGCTCTTTAAACTATGACCTACCTATAGATGTATATTGTGTGGGCATGCGAGAAATGGGCTATTTTGGCACTTATTTGACAGTTTTTCATGCTAAGGCCGGGGTCACACTAGAGAGGAATACGGACCAGCGAGAGGCGTTAAAAGCACGCATTACACACGGACAAATGATTCTCTATGGGGCAGCTCCCAACAGCCGTATAATTCTCGCCCGTATTCTACGGTCCATGCCAATCGCAGCATGCTGCGATTGTCAGCGTACTACGCCCGTAGTACGCCAATGCAAGTCTATGGGTGCACTAAAAATACACATTACACACGGACCAGATGTGTAACTTGAGAGAAATGCGCACCCAGTGTCCTTTAGAAAAGCCAGCAATTCAGTGCGCGATACAGTAAAATCACACTGACAGGTTTTATAACGCAAACGAAAGAATAGATATAGACACATAGAATACATGCATATATGTCATTGAGACACATATATATATATATATATATTTATATTTCACAGAGTTCTTCATAGCAGAATAGCCGCTAGTTCAATTGCCGGCTTTTGTCATATCATTCCCCAACCCGACATGAAATGACACATGGTTTACATACAGTAGACGATTTCATTTCATGTTTTGTTTTGTATGTCTTTCATTAGTAATTAGATGAGGGTTGATGTGTAAAATTTGGGAGGTCTTAATTTAAGGGGTTAATTCGTTGTAAAAAAATGTGTGGGCTCCCGCATTGACAAATTACCGCGGGAGCACACACATTTTTTTACAACGAATAAACCCCTTAAATTAACACCTACACCTCCCAAATTTTACACATCAACCCTCATCTAATTACTAATGAAAGACATACAAAACAAAACATGAAATGAAATGGTTTACTGTATGTAAACCATGTGTCATTTCATATCGGGCTTGGGAATGATTTCACAAAAGCCGGCAATTGAATTAGCGGCTATTCTGCTATGAAGAACTCTGTGAAATATATATATATATATATATATATAAATATGTGTGTCTCAATGACATGTGTGCATATATATATATATATATATATATCTATTTATATATATGTATTCTGTGTGTCTATATCTATTCTTTGGTTTCTGTTAGAAACCCTGTCATAGGGCTCCATTATATGTCCATTTTGCAAGGCGGCGAGAAAATCTCGCCATACAGATTGCATGCGGATGCCATACGGATTACATACGGATGCAGACATGCGCAAAATATGCAACCACACCTTGCTTACGGATGGCCTACGGAGCACTATTTAGGGGTCATTCGTCCGTATTACGCCTGTAAACTACGGACCATATTTTGTGTCGGTTAGTGTGACCCCGGCCTAACTGTTTTTTATGCTTATAAAATACTAATTAAAAATATAAATGACAGAATTTCTCTTTTCTATTAATGAAAAATTTTAATAAAAATAGATGTCAAAAATGCCCTTTTTACTTTATAAAATGTTACACTTTTTAAAATGAATAAAAATAAATAGGTGACAAATATTTTCTTTTTATCAGTTTAAAATGAAATGCTTGTTACTATACATAATGTGACACATCATAAACTAATTGAAAATAAATAATTCTGTAAATGTAAATATTATATTAAAAAATTCCCAAAAATACAATTATACCAGATAACATTGCTGTCATACTTTGTATCATATTATAATCCTTACCTTTTTGTATTTTCAATTTGATAGGAAGCAGTATTCTGCCATATTTACCCTATACATTAGCATTCTTCCGAGAGGAATAAATGAATGAACAAAGAATAAATAATGTAATTCTCTCCTGGAGTAGATCGTCTTCTATTTAATGCCTGGAGAGAAACAGGAGAGACACATAATTAAGGTTCTGTAAATGCACATGGAAATGTGACATTTTCCATGACTGACACCAACAGCAAAGAGAATAAAAGATTTTTCACTTTCTGTCAAATAAGATTTTGGTTGCGGTCAAAATTACCAGTCTAACGGAACATGAGTCTAATAAATATTCTTCATCAGCTGGCATGTTTATTGCTCCGAGGAACAAATGTACACACAAGTCAACGCGAATTTAGAGTTCCAAAGAAATTCATATTGTGAGCTCATTCACTAAACCACATTGTGGTGTCTATAATCGCATTTTATTCATCTCCGCCATTATTTTGGCAATGCCATCATTGTAATGTTACAAGACAGATTAATGTTAACATGAGCCACTGTATGTAAAAATGTGCTATTTGCGAAGACAAAAAAGGGCAAATATAGTAAGAATGGGCCCTATTACACACCTGTCCAAGTTATCGCGGACTCCGATTCCTTACCCTGAGTCTGCTGCACTCTGTTGTGCTCCATGTCGGGTTTTGCAAGTTGTTTGGCAAGGAGGTCCCTTCCAACTCTACGATTCTATGATTCTATCCCCCTAGACCTATTTAAGTCCCATTTAGAGACACACGTGTCTTGGGATTATGACTTCTAGTCCTGTATTAGGTGTGCTTCAGCATTGCATTTTATGTTCATGCATGCATTCCTGTTGGATTCCACATCTTCCATCCTAGTGATCTGGAAATTTCTGGTGAGCCTTTACGGTCCTTGCTGCCCAAGTGCCTTCCTGCTTGCTGCATCGATGCTTGGGTCCGTGTGCCCACCCAGACCTAAGGCTAGAGGATCCACTTTACATTGTTAGCCTTATCAGACCCCTTGATGCTTTCAGGCTAAACTATCAAGAGGAAGTAAAATTTGATTATACACCACTCTTCCTCCATTCAGGATTCATTCATATAGTGTAATCTATCTACATTTAGTCATTTATGTAAAGTACCACTGCAAACAGCTGATACAATATAGGATTAGACTTTTTTAGACCCTGACTATCTTAATTATTATGCCACAAATACTGAAAGTGCATGTAAAAATTATGACCATAGTTTCTGCACATAGTGGCTCACCATGATTTTTTGATAGCGGAAGAAATCGTTTTTGGCCACATAATATTGTTACTACATAATTTCTGCATATTCTTTCAACTCTTTGTTAGACGTTGGGTTTCTCTCTCGCACAGGAGGAATCCCGAGCCTTGCCTTCTGCGGTATCCCATTGTTCCCCGACCGCAGAGGAGGTTGCTCAGCAGAGACGTCGATCCCGGTGTCTTGCCCAAGCCAATGTTATCGGTTTGGTTGCTGCTGCCAGCTCTGGTCCAGCTATAGCAATCCACACTGGCCAGCAGTGAGCAGCTCCTGGAACTAAGTCCCTCTTTCTGTCCACTGAGCATGCCTGTGTCCTTGGGGCAGAGTCCTGTGACTGCACACCAGCGCTCACCTTGCCGAGGTCTGTGAGCATAACAGGCCACAGTGTTTATGTTTCACGTTGGCGCGACTCTGTGATGCAACAGAGTCCACCTCTGTACAATAAAACCTAATTGAAAAGGAACAGCCATTTTAAGTAATCAGAAAGTACAGTAATCTCTGCAACCATGTAGGTTGCAAATTTTAAGACGACGCAACCATAATTCAAACAAATCTCTGCCAAAGCCAATGATTGTGAAGCAGAATTGTACAGCCATAGCCAAAGTGTAAGCAGGTGATCTGAATGCAACAGCGGATACACCAGGCAGGGATCAGCAAATGTATGGATGGGCAGTCCGCTGTCTCGTTGATACCGGCTCCTAGGTGACCACCATGCCAGGGACTCATTTCAGATGTCATTTCTCTGAGGCGACACGGCCCGAATGGGGCCCAGTGATTAAGTTAACAGCCGCCAATCAATTGCCCATCCTGGTTGCAGTGGTGGTCTGAATACATATTACCGCGTACGTGGGCTGGAAAGGAGTATTTTTAACTGCCAGAGACTCAGGCAATGGCCCCACCATGACTTTGGGGATGAATGTATTAAAAGAACTCAGGACTCTTCTGATCAGTGATATTTTAAGAAACTCGGCACTCAACTTAAGTGATCAGATAATTTAATGTTGTCGACACTAGTAGTAAACAAAATGTTTTGGTCTTACATCAGACCTTCATCAGTTACTACAAACAAGATACAAAAATTAGGAAAAAACAAAATAAACAAAACAAAGTATATACAATAAACAGAGACATGGTCAAAAATAGATTACACTAGTAATTAAGATCAATGTTAATGAACATTGTAGCTATTGGAGCGCCTGGGGCGTGCGGTGATCAGGGCCGTGGGGTACTCAGTACCAGGCCCGTCGACTTCAACGGGGGACGGTGTCATGGCGGCGGCGACCCAGTCCGTGGCCCTGGGGCGTCCATTAACCCCTTCCTGACATCCAACGTACTATCCCGTCCATGGTACCCGGGCCCGTATAACCGTGGACGGGATAGTACGTCTACCGCGATCAGCGGCGCCCACGTGGTGAGCGCCGCTGATCGCGGCCGGGTGTCAGCTGATTATCACAGCTGACACCCGGCACTATGTGTCAGGGGCGGTCACGGACCGCCCCCGACACGTTAACCCCTTGCACACCGCGATCAAACATGATCGCGGTGTACCGGGAGTTAAAGGGAAGCATCGGCAGGGAGGGGGCTCCCTCCGTGCTTCCCTGAGCCCCCCACGGCAGCGCAATGTGCAGCGCTGCTGCGGGGGGCTCCTATCCTCCAGGCCCCCGAATCCAAGATGGCGACAGGGGCCTTCGGGGACCTGAGGAAGCTGGCTTCCTCAGTGCCTGCAAAGCGCAGGCAAGAGGAAGTCTGCTTCAATGCCTGTGACAGATTGCTGATCTGTCACAGTGATCTGTGATGCGACAGATCAGCGATCTGTCACAGGACAGTGATGTCCCACCTGGGACTATGTAAAAAAAGTAAAAAAAAATTTAAAAAAAATTTAAAAATAAATTAAAAAAAATCGCCAAATAAATTAGAAAAAAAAAAAATATATTCCCTCAATAAATCCATTTTTTGGAAATAATAAAAAAAAAAACAATAAAAGTACACATATTAGGTATCGCCACGTCCGTAATGACCCGCCCTATAAAACTGTCCCATTAGTTAACCCTTTTAGCGAACCCCTTAAAAAAATAAAAATAAAAAACCAAGCAAAAAATAATGATTTATTATCATACCGCCAAACAAAAAGTGTAATAACGCGCGATCAAATAGACGCATATAAATATCCATGGTACCTCTGAAAATGTCATCTTGTCCCGCAAAAAATTAGCCACCACACAGCATCATCAGCGAAAAAATAAAAAAGTTATAGCTCACAGAATAAAGCGATGCAAAAATAATTATTTTTTATATAAAATAGTTTTCATTGCATAAAACCGACAAAAACATAAAAAAACGACCTAAATGAGGTATCGCTGTAACCGTACTGACCCGAAGAATAAAACAGCTTTATCAATTTTACCGCACGCGGAACGGTGTAAACGCACCCCCCCAAAAGAAATTCATGAAACGCTGGTTTTTGTTCATTCTGCGTCCCAAAAATAGGAATAAAAAGTGATCAAAAAATGTCACGTGCCCGAAAATGGTACCAATAAAAACGTCAACTCGTCTCGCAAAAAATAAGACCTCACGTGACTCAGTGGGTCAAAATACGGAAAAATTATAGCTCTCAAAATGTGGTGATGCAAAAACTATTTTACAATAAAAAGCGTCTTTTAGCGTGTGACAGCCGCCAAACATAAAAACCGCCATAAATAGTAAGTCAAACCCCCCGTTATCACCCCCTTAGTTAGGGAAAAATAATAAAACTAAACAAAAAGTATTTATCTCCATTTTCCCGTTAGGGTAAGGCTGTGTGCACACGCTGCGGATTAGGTGCGGATTCATCCACGCGGATTTTGTAAAATCCGCAGGTGAAACCGCAGGTCAAAAGACCTGCGGTTTTACCTGCGGATTGCTCTGCGGTTTTGTCCTGCGGTTTTTCATCTCCTCAATAGAGGAGATGGCAAACCGCAGGAGAATCCGCAGAAAGAATTGACATGTCAATTCTTTCTGCGGATTGAAAACCGCAGATAATCCGCGCGGAAAATTCCGCACCGTCTGCACTGCGGTTTTTGATTCCCATAGGGAATCATGGTACTGGGGTCCGCAGCAGCCAAAACCGCTGTGGAACCGCAGCAAAATCCGCAGCGTGTGCACACAGCCTTAGGGTTAGGGCTAGGGTTAGGGCTAGGGTTAGGGCTAGGGTTAGGGTGAGGGTTAGGGTGAGGGTTAGGGTGAGGGTGAGGGTTAGGGTGAGGGCTAGGGTTAGGGCTAGGGCTAGGGCTAGGGCTAGGGTTAGGGCTCAGATTAGGGTTAGGGGTGTGTTGGGGTTAGGGTTGGAGTTATAATTGGGGGTTTCCACTGTTTGGGCACATCAGGGGCTCTCCAAATGCAACATGGCGTCTGATCTCAATTCCAGCCAATTCTGAGTTGAAAAAGTCAAATGGTGCTCGTTCCCTTCCAAGCTCTGCCATGCACCCAAACAGTGTTTTACCCCCACATGTAGGGTATCAGCCTACTCAGGACAAATTGCAAAACAATTTTTGGGGTCCAATTTCTCCTGTTACCCTTAGGAAAATAAAAAATTGGGGGCAAAAATATCATTTTTGTGGAAAAAAATGATTTTTTTATTTTCACGTCCGAGTGTTATAAACTTCTGTGAAGCACTTGGGGGTTCAAAGTGCTCACCACACATCTAGATAAGTTCCATGGGGGGTCTAGTGTCCAAAATGGGGTCACTTGTGGGGAGTTTCAATAGTTTAGGTACATCAGGGGCTCTCCAAACGCACATGACACCCGCAGACCATTCCATCAAAGTCTGCATTCCAAAACGTCACTGCTTCCCTTCCGAGCCCCGACGTGTGTCCATACAGTAGTTTTCTCCCACATATGGGGTGTCAGCGTACTCAGGCCAAATTGGACAACAACTTTTGGGGTCCAATTTCTCCTGCTACCCTTGGGAAAATGAAAAAATTGGGGACTAATTGATCATGTTTCTGGAAAAAATACGATTTTTTTATTTTCATGCCCTGGCATTATAAACTTCTGTGAAGCACTGGGGGGTTCAAAGTGCTCACCACACATCTAGATAAGTTCCTTGGGGGGTCTAGTTTACAAAATGGTGTCATTTGTGGGGGGTTTCCACTGTTTAGGTACATTAGGGGCTCTCCAAAGGCAACATGACACCCGCAGACCATTCAATCAAAGTCTGCATTCCAAAACGTCACTACTTCCCTTCCGAGCCCCGACGTGTGCCCATACAGTAGTTTTCTCTCACATATGGGGTATCAGCATACTCAGGACAAATTGGACAACAACTTTTGGGGTCCAATTTCTCCTGGTACCCTTGGGAAAATAAAAAAATGGTGACTAAAAGATCATGTTTGTGGAAAAAATACGAATTATTTATTTTCACGCCCGGGCATTATAAACTTCTGTGAAGCACTGGGGGGGTCAAAGTGCTCACCACACATCTAGATAAGTTCCATAGGGGGTCTAGTTTCTAAAATGGTGTCATTTGTGGGGGGTTTCCACTGTTTTGGTACATCAGGAGTTTTCCAAACGCGACATGGTGTCCGATCTCAATTCCAGCCAAAAACGTCAAATGGCGCTGCTTCCCTTCCGAGCTCTGCCATGCGCCCAAATAGTGGTTTACCCCCAAATGTGGGGTATCAGCGTACTCAGAACAAATTGCACAATAACTTTTATGGTCCTGTTACCCTTGGAAAAATAAGAATTGAGGGTGAAAAGATCATTTTTGTGGAAAAAATATGATTTTTTAATTGTATGGCTTTATGTTATAAACTTCTGTGAAGCCCATGGGGGTTCAAAGTTCTCACCACACATCTAGATAAGTTCCTTAGGGGGTCTAGTTTCCAAAATGGTGTCATTTGTGGGGGATTTCCATTGTTTTGGTACATCAGGGGTTTTCCAAACGCGACATGGTGTCCGATCTCAATTCCAGCCAAAAACGTCAAATGGCGCTGCTTCCCTTCCGAGCTCTGCCATGCGCCCAAATAGTGGTTTACCCTCACATGTGGGGTATCAGCGTACTCAGGACAAATTGCACAATAACTTATAGGGTCCTGTTACCCTTGGAAAAATAAGAATTGAGGGTGAAAAGATCATTTTTGTGGAAAAAATATGATTTTTTAATTGTATGGCTTTATGTTATAAACTTCTGTGAAGCCCATGGGGGTTCAAAGTTCTCACCACACATCTAGATAAGTTCCTTAGGGGGTCTAGTTTCCAAAATGGTGTCATTTGTGGGGGATTTCCATTGTTTTGGTACATCAGGGGTTTTCCAAACGCGACATGGTGTCCGATCTCAATTCCAGTCAAAAACGTCAAATGGCGCTGCTTCCCTTCCGAGCTCTGCCATGCGCCCAAATAGTGGTTTACCCCCACATGTGGGGTATCAGCGTACTCAGGACAAATTGCACAATAACTTATAGGGTCCTGTTACCCTTGGAAAAATAAGAATTGAGGGTGAAAAGATCATTTTTGTGGAAAAAATATGATTTTTTAATTGTATGGCTTTATGTTATAAACTTCTGTGAAGCCCATGGGGGTTCAAAGTTCTCACCACACATCTAGATAAGTTCCTTAGGGGGTCTAGTTTCCAAAATCGTGTCATTTGTGGGGGGTTTCCACTGTTTTGGTACATCAAGGGTTTTCCAAACGCGACATGGTGTCCGATCTCAATTCCAGCCAAAAACGTCAAATGGCACTGCTTCCCTTCCGAGCTCTGCCATGCGCCCAAATAGTGGTTTACCCCCACATGTGGGGTATCAGCGTACTCAGGACAAATTGCACAATAACTTTTAGGGTCCTGTTACCCTTGGGAAAATAAAAATTGGGGTGAAAAGATCATTTTTGTGGAAAAAATATGATTTTTTAATTGTACCGCTGTACGTTATAAACTTCTGTAAAGCCCTTGTGGGTTCAAAGTTCTCACCACATATCTAGATAAGTTCCTTGGGGGGTCTAGTTTCCAAAATGGGGTCACTTGTAGGGGGTTTCCACTGTTTAGGTACATCAGGGACTCTCCAAACGTGACATGGCGTCCGATCTGAATTCCAGCCAATTTTGCATTGAAAAAGTCAAACGGCGCTCCTTCCATTCTGAGCTCTGCCATGCGCCGAAACAGTCGTTCCCCCCCACAAATCAGGTATCAGCGTACTCAGGACAAATTGCACAATAACTTTTGCAGTCCAATTTCTCCTGTTACCCTTGGTAAAATAAAAAAAATTGAACCTGAAGTATTTTTTTTTTAAAAAAAGTTAGATGTTCATTTCTTTTTAAATATTCAAAAAAATTCCTGTGACGCACCTAATGGGTTAATAAACTTCTTGAATGTGGTTTTGAGCACCTTAAGGGGTTCAGTTTTTAGAATGGTGTCACTTTTGGGTATTTTCTATCATATAGACCCCTCAAAGTGGCTTCAAATGTGATGTGGTCCTAAAAATAAAATGTTGTAAAAATGAGAAATCGCTGGTCAACTTTTAACCCTTATAACTTCCTAACAAAAGAAAATTTTGGTTCCAAAATTGTGCTGATGTAAAGTAAACATGTGGGAAATGTTACTTATCAAGTTTTTTGTGTGCCGTATCTCTGTGATTTAAGGGCATAAAAATTCAAAGTTGGAAAATTGCGAAATTTTCAAAATTTTTGCCAAATTTCCATTTTTTTCACAAATAAACGCAAGTTATTTGAATGAAATTTTACCACTAACATGAAGTACAATGTCACGAGAAAACAATGTCAGAATCACCGGGATCAATGGAAGCGTTCCAGAGTTATGACCTCATAAAGGTACAGTGGTCAGAATTGTAAAAATTGGCCCGGTCATGAACGTGCAAACCACCCTTGGGGGTGAAGGGGTTAAATAAAAATGATGAAAGGGAAGGTGTAAAGTTGTTGGTGATGTTGTTAGATGGGGTAAAAATTAAGATAAAGTTTGCAGATGATTAAATACGTGACGCCACCTGTGGTATTCTGGTCAGAGGTGACCAGCGCTGCGGTGTTGTTCCCCTGAGACTATTGATGTGGTGCAGCTGAGGTGAAAATAGCTCTCCACAGGTAGAGCAATAGTCCCAGAGCAAAGATGTTAGATTAATAATTAAGATGGCTGTGAACGTTGGGGTGCAGAGAAATGAGAGGAGGACACAGAGAAGTGCAGTTTCTTTACCTTTTACTGGCAATTGGTTGCAATCCGGAGTACCACATACAGGTGATGGAATGAGTCCAGCTCACCTGGAGGCATTCAGGGGATCCACCTTGCCAGGTGGGGGTTTAGGACCTTCCTTCTGCGCTTTGTGTGTGGGTCTCCGCTGTTTATAACTATGCTGTGACCCTCAATTGCGTGATGATTTCACTAACCTGTACGGCTGTCAACATGAGCCTATTCCACTGGTATCATCCTTTACACTATCAGCCCCGGGCTCCTTATCTGCTGCCGTGCCCTCAGGTGCTCAGTGTTGCAGAGGAATTTATAATCCCCTGTACTTTCAGATTCGGCGATCAGGACATACAGCTCCTGACCACCAAGGACTCTGACGTCCCTTTTCTCTCTATTAACGCTTCGCTCTGGGGTCTGCTATATGCAGTTTTTTAGCTTCCCCAGAGCCTCTCCATCTCTGCTCTTGTCTTTTCCCTTTCTGCAGATCAGCTCCCTGTCTTGAACTGACTGGATCTTCCAGAAAGATCTTTTTTATCTCACGTTTAACTGTCTTGTCATTTTCCTCACAGCTCACAGCTGCTCTCGTTTCCATGACAACCCCCTCAGCTCACCTCTAGCTGACTCACCAACCCCCTCTGCCAGCCAGAATTTATAAGGCAGCTCCCTTTTCTGACCTGCAGCAGGAATTGTGATTTAATCTATGTTACCTGGCATGGGAGTCCCCTTTCTGCCTCCAAGCATGACTTCACCTCTTACACTGTGACAACCGGTCTCTGGGGTGTCACATTCCCCCCCAGTTAAGTTTAGTACTCCTGGACTGAGGAAACATAGCAAGAATTGTTAACAACAACATTTAATGAAAATCTACTAAGTCATAAAAAATTATCAAAAACCAGACAAGAAAAAGAAACAATAGCACATTTACTGCAGTGACCAGTCCTTGGTTGGTGGGAACCACCTTAACCGACTGTGTGTCGTCCTTGGGTGTGGCTACAGGGCACTCTGTAGAATGGCCTGTTTTTCGGCCACGCCGGCGGCTTATTTTCAAGGCCTTTTTGGAGTAACTATTTACAAATACAGTTCTGACCACACATAGTCCTGTGGCCCAATTGTCCTTTAACTAGTTATTGCGAATAATTAAAAAGGTTCATACAGTAAGTCTCTGTAGGCTCTCATGCTTAACGGTTACAACTATACATTCTTATTACTTTATTTACATTATGTAATCTCTGTAACGGGCATGGATCTGACCTCGTGGATCTACGCAGTATAGGTATTTCTGATGACCTAACCTGTTCACTGATGTCTACTGTTGGTGCATGAAGTCACTATGCTATAAGTAGACTTGTGTAAGATAGGTATTTGAGACTACCTTCTCTTTACTCCTAGACTCACCATGAAATTGTCAGATTCGTTGTTAGCAGGGGACAGATTTCCGCATTCCACTGCAGATATGGTATCTGTTACTGGAGCCATTTCATTATGAGTCTCTTCTTCATCTGGTGCAGTAGCCTGATGAAAAGTTAGTACTGGTACTACTATTGCCTGATTTACTTGTGTCCACGTCCCAGGAAATTCTCCAAGTATAGTTTGAATCTTTTCTTCCACCTCTACTATGGGTTGTGGAGCATCTTGGACTTCTTTCTTGTCCTTCAATTGATCAGGGCACATCTTTAGATGATCTCTTGAGACTGCTTCTAAGGTTTCTCCTCCATCTTTGCTGATGATACATACTTTGGTGTTATTAAAGTCTGAAGGTATCATGGTATATGGCTCTGCCTCCCACTGGTCATCTAGTTTGTTAACTCGTCTCTTTCTTTTGAGTACTTGTTCTCCTGGTGTCAAGGGAACTGCAGGGGAGTGTTGATTGTAATTTCTTTCCTGCCTCTGTCTTGCTTGGGACAAACTTTTCTCAACACAGTCTTGTACCTTGCGGTATTGTTGCTGTCGCTCTGTATCTCAGTCTGCATCTGGTGATGTTGTCTCTGGTGTTAAGTCTCCCATGTCTAAATCAATGGGTAACTTGCCAGGTCTTGCTCTCATCAAGTAGGCCGGACTGCAATTTGTAGAGTTTACCGGTATATGATTATATAGATCTACCAGATCTGGCAACTTCTCTGGCCACTGGTATCGTTCTTCCAGAGGTAAGGTCTTCAATAAGTCAATTACCACCTGGTTCATCTTCTCACACATGCTATTTGTCTGTGGATGGTACGGCGTCGTTCTGATTTTCTTGCAACCGTACATGTTACAGAACTCCTGGAACACTTCTGCCACAAAGGCTGGACCTTGGTCGGTGAGCACTTGTTCAGGGTATCCGTGCGGTCGACAAAAGTGTTGCTAAAATGCCTTGGCTGCTGTCTTCGCTGTTTGGTCTTTAACAGGCATAGGTGTAGCCATTCCTACTCGGAGTTAACTTCATGTAATCCAAGGCTACCAGTTCAAGTGGCTGTTTTGTGATGATTGGCTGTAATGGGGCTCGCTGACTGTTTTGGTCTTTTCTGCGCAGGTTGCATGGGCCACATTCTCGGCACCACTTCTCAATGGCTGTCCTCATGCCAACCCAGTAGAACCTTTCACGAAGTAGGACCTCCAACTTCTTCCAACCAAAGTGTCCTGCTCCATTGTGGTACACCTCCAAGACCATTGGCGCATCCCTCTTCGGGACTACCACCTGCCAGACCAGTTCGTGTGTGCGCAGTTGATGTTCCTCCAACACAGTTTTCCCCCGTAGATAAACAGCTTGCCTCTCTCCTTCCATAGTTGCTGTGCTTCCTGTGGGTCATCTGGACCAGGGTGTGCATCAGCTTGTGCCAGCCACTCCTTTGCTAAGTGAACACCTGAGTCACTGTCTTGTGTCTCTGCCCACTCATGACGGGGTAAAGGGTTGAACGTTACCTCTTGTACGATAAAGCGCTTATTCCTTACTCCTTGGGAGCGCTGGGCTGCAATTGTACGGTGGAAGGCTGGTAACTCGATTTCTTTGAGTTCTTTTGGATCTTCTCCCCGTCTGGTGAATTGGGCATCCGGGACAATGCCTCCGCATTAGCGTTCTTATGTCCTGCTCGGTACTTGATGGTGAACTCGTAGTTGGACAGCCGGACCATCCATCGCTGCTCAAGTGCCCCGAGCTTTGCTGTTTCAAGGTGGGTTAGCGGATTATTGTCTGTGTAGATGGTGAACTTTGCGGAAGCCAAGTAGTGCTTGAAGCGCTCTATTACCGTCCAGACTATGGCGATGAACTCCAGCTTAAAGGAACTGTAGTTGTCGGGGTTCCTCTCAGTGGGACGAAGCTTCCTGCTGGCGTAGGCAATCACTCTCTCTCTGCCTATCTGCACTTGCGACAGCACTGCTCCCAATCCCACGTTGCTGGCGTCAGTGTAAGGTACAAATGGTTGGTCATAGTCAGAGTAGGCTAGGACCTCATCTCCCGTGAGGGCCAATTTCAACTTGGTGAAGGACACTTCTATCCTTTTGTTAAACTTGAGTGGAAGATTTTTGTTCTTCGCCTTCTTGGATTGGCCCACTAGAAGATCTTGCAGCAGTGCTGCTATTTTGGTGAAGTCCTTGATAAATCTTTGGTAGTAGCCTACTAACCCAAGAAACTGCCTCACTTCATGTGCTGGGTCTTTGCCAGTCCGGGATAACGGTGACTTTGTCAGGATCGGGTGCCACACATTCCGCGCTCACCACATGGCCTAGGTACTGCACCTTGGGTTTCAAAAGGTGATATTTGGATGGTTTTATTTTCAGGCCAAAGTTTGACAGGGCTTCGAATACCTCGGCCACGTGCTTCAAATGGTCTTCCCAGGTCTTGGAGAAGACGATGATGTCCTTCAGGTACATCAGAACGGTTTCGAAGTTTTTATGTCCAAGGCAGCATTCCATTAACCGCTGAAATGTTCCTGGCGCACTGCTGAGTCCAAACGGCATGTTGTTAAATTTTCAGAGGCCCAATGGTGTTGTAAACGCTGTCTTCTCTTTGTCTGCCTCTGCCACAGGAACCTGCCAATACCCACTGGTGAGATCTAAGGTTGAGAAATAATTAGCAGTTCTCAGTGCGGCTGGTGATTCCTCAATTCTAGGCAATGGGTAAGCGTCTTTATGTGTAATGCTGTTAATCCGCCTGTAGTCTACACACATTCTCATAGTACCATCTTTCTTTTTAACTAGGACTAATGGAGCTGCCCAGGGGCTGCAACTATCTCTGATTACCCCAGCCTCCTTCATCTCCCGTAACATACTCTTGGCACATTGATAGTGTGCTGAGGGTACAGGCCGGTGCCTCTCTTTAATGGGTGGATGATCTCCGGTGGGGATATGATGTTGCACCCCTTTTGCCTGCCCAAAGTGTAGAGGATGCTTGCTGAAGATCCGTTCAAATTCTCGAGCCACCCGGAAAGCCCCATGCTTTTGGTGCGAAAGGGTGGAGTCAGTGCCTACGTGTAGTTGCTGACACCAATCCTCCTGCTGCTCTTCAGAGCCATTCTCTTCCACCTTGTCAGATGGAAGCAAGGGTTCTAGTGCCTCTATTGCGTTGTTACTGACAGTGAACAATTTAGCAAGGGTGGCATACCGGGGTAACTGGACCTCTCTCTCCCCACAATTTAAGATGCGTATTGGTACTTTCCCCTTGCGGACATCAGCTACCCCTCTGGCTGTCAGGATAGTGGGCCTACTATCAGAGTACATGGGTTCTACCCGGCCTTGGTAATCTTGACCCCTTAGGCCTATTGCTGCCCGACACCAAATTAACATTTCAATTCTGGGAGGTACTGCAGTGGGAAAAGGATCACTTACTCTGACACTGCCGACTTCTCCACCAGACAGCTCTACCTGTAGTCTCTGCATCAGGGCTCTGATTTCCTTTTGCAGAACCCGTTGCTGACTGGAGCTGGTGGTCTCGGCTACCTGTTGTAACAAAGCAATAATTTTTCCAAGACAATTTTCAATTACATTAGTGCCTAAAGTGATCATAGTATGGCATTCTAGTTTGTCAATATCAACTATTATCAAACCTTGTGATTGCAATTCTACTCGGCCAATCTTGATGGTCACCTCTTTATATCCCATCTGAGGCAAGGGCTGACCATTGCTGGCAAAAATGGTAAGGTCTTTGTCTGGGCTATGAGTAATGTCTGAATCTGCCCAGTACTGCTTAAAGAGAACATATGGTATCGTTGTCACCTGGGAGCCGGTCGTCCTCCTACGTACTTGTCTCGCTAATTTGGTGGGCCTGGTCGTCTTACTCCTGAGGGTTGGCCCTTTGCCCCAGGGCTTGCTTGTTTAAATGACAGGATCTGGCTAGGTGTCCTGCCTTGTTGCAGCGATGATAGATGGGCTGTCCATCCTTGTCGTAACGATCACTGTCTCTCCCTCTGGTCTGTGGGATCCTCTTCTGCTGTCGCCACGGGACATCATCTGGACTGGAGGCCAGCTGGATCTTCTTCTTTGGAGTCACTTGCAGGGACTGCACAGTTTTTGTGAGTGCTGCCACACTTTTGGTTTGTTCCTTGACTTGGAGACGTAAGTCTGCAGCAGATTCATCATCTTGGGACGGCTTGTCAGTCTCAATAGAGGTCTTTGGAAAGGATGCTGTCTCCTGCTGTTATGTAATTGCAGGATGCTTAGAGGGCTCTGTGCTGCTAGGATTCAGTTCACGTAGCACCCGTATGGCTCTATCCTTAAAGTGTGCAAAGTCCAATTCAGGATTTTGTAGTGCCATTATGCGCTGCTGTGTCCTTTGTTTGTTAGACTGGAGTCCCTCTATGAACTGTTCTGTTAGTAATCTATCTTCATCTTTCATGCTCTCAGGGTCAATCTGCTTTACGGCCCGTAGTACCTCCTGAAGATTAAAGGCATAGTCCCGTATACTGTCCTGCACTATCTGTTTGCACCCAAAGAATCTCATTTTTATCTCTTTTGCAGTGCGGGTATCAAAAGTGTTCTTCAGTCTGGCCAAGATTTGTTGGACAGTCCCTTTATCAGTGTCCGGCCAGGATTTTCCTTCCCTCTGGGCCACACTAGTTAACTGGCCAATATGGATACTGACTTTTTGGCTTTCTGACAGGGGGTACACTTTGAACAAACTACATAGTCTTTCTTTAAAATCGCTCAGGGTGTGCGACTCCCCTGAGTACTGAGGTAACTAGGCTGCTCCTGGTATATATGGCATTGATAGCGGCATTATGGAGGCTGCGGCTGCGACCGCCGCTGAATCTTCACCCGAGTTGGGCATGTTTCTTCCTGATTTTCACTTTCTCACAATAGAGCGCAGCGCCAGCTTCACTGGCACACCCCTCTCTGCTCGCACGCACTGTGTGATGCAGTTTTGGCGGTTTTTTGAAAGTTCAGTTAAGTCTTTAGCACTCAATTTAATAAAGTCTATGGCGCACATTACGTAGCTTTGCCAGGCTCCTTTACCCAGCTTTGCTAGGCTCGCTAAATCCTGTTCGTGATGCCAGTTGGAGGGCCCGAACAGGATTTTTTCATTGAGTCCAGATGGATGAACTGACCCAATTGTCCATATCCATCTGGACTCAAGTTGGGCCAATTTCCTAGAGATCCCAACCCCACGGATACCCATCTCAACCATGTCGATACCCCTCACCCTGAGGAGGCCTCCGTCACAGCCATGATATTTTCTAAAATGGCGGGGAATGGTCTTTAATGATGTTATATCCTCTGCGGTCGCTGCCGCCTCTATGCCCAAAACATGTTTGCGCACTCGCACCTTTAGCTGTCTGGTAGTCATGCCCACGTAGATCATATTACATGGGCAGACAGCATAATATACTGTACTACATTTTTACTGGTGCATGTAATATTTTTTTTATTTTGAATTCCCGAGATCCATCTTGGGTGCCAAAAACCTTGGTACAATCCATGTTTGGGCAAGCGACGCAGCGACCGCATGGAGTACTACCACAACGAGCCGCCATTTGATCTAAGAAAGTGATTACTGGTTCACCCACATAGTGGCTTCGAACCAGCTTGTCTCACAAATTTCTTGATCTTCTGGCTGCAATAGCAGCCCTAACAAGGGTATCCCTAAGCATGGTAAACAGGGTCTGGAAAATTCAGGGACGTCCGGGTGTGCCACGTGGAGGAGAGGCCAGTGCTTACGAATAATTTTATGAATTCTGTAGGCGAAGGGGTGATATGACTGAACAAAGGGAATTCTATCTATTTTAGTACGGGCTGAGGTGGATGTTGCTGAAGAAGCTGGGTGAAATGCGCGCGTCGGGGCAGGAGGCTGGAAGTCCTGTCAGCAGCACTAAGTATACAAACAGCAGCACATAGGTGTTTCATCACATTTTATATGTTCCTCATATACTGGATCACTTGCCTATTTATTTAAAACATTATTTACTTGTCTTTTTTGTGAATATACAGAAGGCACCACGAATACATATTATGTTATTATAGTGTGACAAAGTTATAGTGATGGCATAGTGTAATACTAATTGTGCCAATTTTTATAGTGCTTGCTTTTGGCAATATAGCGGTATAGTCTACCTTTTGATATATTCTTGTATAGATAAAAGATTGGTTTAAAATTAAACACATTAATATATGGCAAAAGCACCGTCCGGTGGCCTATTGTTTAAATAGCTACTGCTAAACACTATTATGGTTATATCCACTTAGTAGATACAATAACAGCACTTTTTATGCATTTAAGAATTTTGAATTGTGATAACGTTTACAAAGTAATCAAAAACCTTATTCACTTTTTTTGCATTTGCACTTTGAATTGAGATTTAGCCAAGTTTTTTATAAAAAAAATATCATTAATCAATTGTGAAAGTATTTTGATTGATTGCCAGGAAAAATCATTTGGATGGACTTTATAAACAGCCTCATTTTCCATTACCGTTTTTTCCTGTATTTTAAAGATTTTTGATGAATTAATACATTTCAGTATTTTAAATGAGTTTTTGTCACTTCAATTAATTTTTGTTCCTCCAAGATTTTATGAGGATACAAAAACGCAAGTATATAAAATAACCACAGACAAAAAAGAAGATGGCCGTGAATTACTTTGTGGGATCATTTTCTTAATAATGGGTGAGCAAGGTCTAGTGTGGGGGAGTCTTTAATCAATTATTTTTTTTTCTCTGTGTGTTTATTTATTTTTACTACTGGGTTAGCACTGGGGGTGTCTGACTGAGACCTTTCGATTACTGACCCAAAAGACATTTACCCTAATTGCAACCGCAATAGGGCATCCAGGAACAGCTTAGGCTAGTTTCACACTAGCGTTTAAACAACGCGCGCACGGCGCCGCTAAGCCACGCCCCCTGCTGGCTCCCTGCCCGCCCCTTCCTGTTATCGCCTCCTCCGAGCGCAGAGGGCTGCATGCGTTATGCGCACCCTATCTTTAGCATAGGGTGCGCAGGCCGTGCGCAACTATGAATATAGCATGCACTGCGCATTTTTGGAGGTGCGCCGTGCGCGCCGAACGCAGCATGTTGCATTTTGGCGCGCACGACGCACATTCAAAAATGCGCAGCGCATGCTATATTCATAGTTGCACACGGCCTGCGCACCCTATGCTAAAGATAGGGTGCGCATAACGCATACAGCCCTCTGCGCTCGGAGGAGGCGATAACAGGAAGGGGCGGGCAGGGAGCCGGCAGGGGGCGTGGCTTAGCGGCGCCGTGCGCGCGTCGTTTAAACGCTAGTGTGAAACTAGCCTTAGACTGATCGCTAGAATTTGCGCAGCAAATATGATGCGCCACTTATGGGACGGCTGCAGGCTGATATTTGTAGGTTTGGCGTTGCCAAATAACCATGATAATTTCTAGCTTATTAATATCAGCCATTTTTTTACTACTAATAAATAAATTAAATGCGAAAGGAGTGAAGCTAAACAGATCTAGAACATCGATAGATCTTTATTATAATCAACATTAAAGTGCATAATATTATAGTGAAAAGGCGAAATGAACAAGAGCAGAACAGGAATAAATAATAAATAAATGGTGCCCTTTCCACTGCAGATATGAACAAGTTTAGAAGTGAAGTTGATAAACTTCTTACTACTGGGAAAAAAGAAGTACAGGACACTAAAACTAGAAAATTTCAGCATAGTGTTGAAAAATCAAAAAACATTTATTAGATTACGTATAATGACGTAAAATAGCGGGAAAAACAACAATGTAGATAACAGAATAAAGCTATAAAATAGTCAATAAAAACAAGAATGCATATCCAGAACAGTAAAAAACTGGATATAGAAGAGCCAAATTGTCAGATAATAAATTGATACATATATTTGTATGAAAAAATATATAAAAATGAATTATAAAATAGATATAAGTATTGAATACATCAGAAAAAGTGAAAAAAAATCACAAATGTATGTAAAGATGGTAAATAAATAAGAGAAAAATCAACATGAAACAAAAATGTGCAAATAATAAATGGCATCCTCCCCAACGTGCGTTTCAGCATGCTGCCTTTGAAGAGTGCCGAAATGACGAAGGCAGCGTGCCGAATGCCAAATGGATCCGCTTTAAGGATGACAATTTTGTCATTTGACATGGCTCGGAATCCGACCTATTAACTTTTGTTGGACTGTTGAACCAAAACGATATGAATATAAAACTCACAGGAATGACATGGACTGCAACACTACCATCTTTTAGTCTGTTTCAAAACACAAACCCAGAGCAGGTTTTCCCTTAATCTACCTTGGACAGCCAGCATGTCCAAGACCTATACTCACTTTAGCATTCTATATTGCAATCACAGTGACGCCTGTGACTGCAACGCACTCTCATGGCCTCAATACATCTCCGTGCGCCTCCAGGGGGAGCATGCAGTGACTTTCACATTAATCTCATAGTCCTATTTAAACCAGGCTAGATGCACTTCAGATTACTAAATAATATATATACTGTTAAGGTGAGGTGCCATAGCTGTAGGAAGTGACGAGTGAAAAAGAATGGAATAAAATAATATCTTTATTGAATATAAAAGTTAAAAAATATGTATTAAAAAGACAAGGGAAAGGGGAAACCTCCAAAATAAGGGAGATCAGCAAGTCCCAGAGAAAAGCACCTGCATTATAAACCAATGATATTGATAAGTATAGCCTGCAGAGCGGATAGTAAGGTTATATCATCAAAATGCATATACCACTACAAGAGTTGACGATATAAGAATCCCATGGGTTTGAAAATGTGACTTTAATAGCTCAAAAGAAGTATATTATGCCAGTGCATAGAGAAAACCCATGGAGAAAATGTATTGTAGAGTAAGATGCCTAAATATCAAAGTATCCTATTGTAATGCTTCATTCAGACTAGTGTGCAGCAGACAACAAAAAGAAAAGACATCCCTTATGAGGGTTTTGTAGGAAAAAATTACCTGATGTGTTGTTGTTCCTGAGATATAGTGTGGCTGGGGAACGTGATGTATCCAACCCCACGCTCGATGAGTGCCGTTTCGCAGGTAAGCTTCTTCCAGAGGGGGCTTACCAGCGAAATGGGTATAGATATATATTTACAAATAAATCTATGATATCCAGCGCAAATGTCATAGATTTATTTGTACTTTGACCAATTTGGACAAAGTTGTGGTATTGCTCCATTATTCGCAGCAAGGCAACCTGAAATACGCCAGAGCCTTGGTTTTTTCATAGAATCATAGAATCGTAGAGTTGGAAGGGACCTCCTGGGCCATCTGGTCCAACCCCCTGCTCAAAGCAGGATTCGCTAAATCATCCCAGTCAGATGTCTGTCCAGCCTCTGTTTGAAGACTTCCATTGAAGGAGAACTCACCACTTCTCGTGGCAGCTTGTTCCACTCATTGATCACTCTGTCAAAAAGTTTTTTCTAATATCTAATCTGTGTCTCCTCCCATTCAGTTTCATCCCATTGCTTCTAGTCTTTCCTTGTGCAAATGAGAATAAAGTTGATCCTTCTACAATGTGACAGCCCTTTAGATATTTGTAGACAGCTATTAAGTCTCCTCTCAGTCTTCTCTTTTGCAAACTAAACATTCCCAAATCCTGCAACCTTTCCTCATAAGACAGGGTTTGCAGACCGGTCACCATTCTGGTCGCTCTTTTCTGAACTTGCTCCAGTTTGTTGATGTCTTTTTTAAAATGTGGTGCCCAAAACTGGACACAATATTCCAGATGAGGTCTGAGCAAAGAGGAGTAGAGGGAAATAATGACTTCACGTGATCTAGACTGTATGCTTCTGTTAATACATCCTAGAATTGCATTTGCCTTTTTTGCTGCTGCATCACACTGTTGACTCATATTCAGTCTGTGATCTATTAGTATACCCAAGTCTTTTTCACATGTGCTGTCACTTAGCCCTATTCCTCCCATTCTATATATGCTTTTTTCATTTATATTGCCCAGATGTAGTACTTTGCATTTCTCCCTGTTAAAAACCATTCTGTTAGTTGCTGCCCACTTCTCCAGTTTATTTAAATCTTTTTGAATCCTCTCTCTCTCTTCTCTAGTATTAGCTATCCCTCCTAGCTTTGTGTCATCAGCAAATTTAATCAGTTTACCCTCAATTCCTTCATCTAAATCGTTGATAAAGATGTTGAACAATACAGGGCCCAGGACAGAGCCCTGTGGTACCCCACTTGAGACATTCTTCCAACTGGATGTGCAGCCATTTACGACCACTCTTTGGGTCCAATCACTAAGCCAGTTATGAATCCACCTAACAGTTGCCTTGTCCATTCCATACTTAGTCATTTTTTCAATAAGGATTGTATGAGAGACTTTGTCAAATGCTTTGCTGAAGTCAAGATATACTATATCTACAGCATTTTCTTGATCCACCCAATCAGTGATACCGTCATAGAAGGAAATTAAGTTAGTCTGACATGACTTATTAGTTACAAACCCATGCTGACTCTGTTTAATCACTTCATTCTTATCCAGGTATTGACATACATGTTGTTTAATAATTTGTTCAAAGATCTTTCCTGGTATAGAAGTCAGAATCACCGGCCTATAGTTGCCTGGGTCCACCTTCTTCCCCTTTTTGAAGATAGGAACAACATTTGCTCCTCTCCAGTCTTCTGGCACTTCTCCTGTTCTCCAAGAATTTTCAAAGATTATGGAGAGGGGCTCAAAAATTTCTTCTGCTATCTCCTTCAGTACTCTGGGGTGTAATTCATCTGGACCTGGAGACTTGAATTCATTTAGGTTAGCTAAGTGTTTCCTCACTATCTTTCTGTTTATAGATATCCTGGATTCTTCTATTCCCTTAATAGGACAGTGAATAACAGTTGATGTTACATTTCCTTTCTGAGAGAAAACAGATGCAAAATAGGAATTTAAAAGTTCAGCCTTCTCAACATCCTGTCTTACCATTTCATCATTTTCATCCTGTAAAACTCCTATAGCATCTTTGACTTTTCTTTTACTTTTGACATATCCCCAAAATCCTTTATTATTGCTTTTGACATCTCTTGCAAGCCTCAATTCATTTTCAGCTTTAGATAATCTGATTTGTGCCCTGCAGGTTCTGCAGACAGCATTATATTCTTCTTTAGATATGCCTCCCTCTTTCCATTTCATACTATAGATATATATTTATTTTGGGGTTGCTTTCCCCTTACACAAGTCATTATTGTTTTCTTTTCTTGTGCATATTACACACTCTTATATATACACATATATTTCTGTTTGATCTAGTTTCACATTTCATTCACACATTCATGTTTCCCTAGTTATGCAGCCACACTGTTCCCAACATTCAGAACTCACTGCCCTTTTCTGCACTGTCAACCTACATACATTTGCAGCCACTCCTCCTGGTGCCTAGCGTTGTGCGCTCATTCAGATTGGCTGGATCGGATTTCCATGGTAATGCGATACTTAGCATCATCCTCTCCTCTCACCTTCTGACATGTTGGAGGTGGGCGGGGACAGTTAAGGTGGAATGCAGGATGCACCACTTCCAGTTCCATGTCCAGTTGTGAAGAGAGCCACTAACGCTCAGACACCATGGTGTATATATAGACTGCAGTACCACATCTCTACACCTACGGTCCCAGGAAGAAGCGATTGCGAAATGCTCATCGGGGTCCTTGCCAGTCACATTTTTCCAGGTATTCTGTCTTTATTCCCCACAGAGCCTTTGTGCATTTGATTACCTTTCTACTATTTGCAAATTGGGTATGTTCCATTTTCTCTTGACTACCTTCTTATCAGCTATTTTTTTGCATTCAAGCTATCCTTTCAGCATAAGCACTTTATTTAGATGCATTTTTGCAGTGTTCTATATTCAACTTTGCACCTATTGCACACAATTGGGTTGCTTATATTGGTCATTTGTAACCCATTTCAGCGCTTTGACACTGTTAGTACCATTTGAAACATGCACACAGCATTTGATGTGACAATTGCAATATGTACTTTTTTTTATCTAACCTGTGCAATAATGCTCTGTATTACCTATTTATTCTATACTTTTTTTGCTGCTCTTTGTTTACATCTATTTCAATGCAGAAGCACTTATCAATGTAGATCGTGCTTCGGATCATTATGTTGAATGCTTAAAGATTTGCTCATTATATGGCTCTAACCACATTAAATTGGTTGCTGTTCTTGTCTATGGAGCTGTGTTCTCTGAATGGAGCTCCAAAAACAGAATGAAGAGTACTGAGATCGTCATGGGACCTCGATATTTTGGATTACGGCAGATCCTGTGTATTATTTTTTTGTAATAAATGGGGGAAATAGGAAAATTGTTGGGGAGTTATTTTTTCAAATAAAGATTTTTATTTTGGTATGTTTTCTTCTCTTTTTACTTATTAGTTTAGTGATGGGGTTGTCTGATAGATGCCTCTCCATTACTAACCTGTGAGCTTGATGTTAGCAGATATTACACAGCTGACATCAATCCCACAATCCTATTACTATTGCAGCTGCACCAGGGCAATCCGGAAGAGCAGAGGCTTCTGGAAAGCTTTGAATTTTCTTCTGCATTCTTGTTTATATATAAAATGTCAGCGTCACCGGGCAACTCATAATGTCATGTAATTAAGTGCTTTGTCTTTTGTGAATAGCTGGCTGTCATATATAGCAGTTTAGATAAAGATGATGGATAAATATATAAGACGTTCTAATGAGTCTGACATTTATTTAGACAAGCTTAAGTATGAGCAAGTACATCCGGCTTCATTAAGAAAAATGCTGGGTACAGTTAAGGTTGAAAAAAACAAACAAACAAAAAAATTTAACTTTTCATCCATACTTATAAGTTCCTTTATAAAGCAGCATATTTTACAATTACACATTTATCCTGTACATTGACTTTTAAAAGAATAACAACTTATATCAAAAGCATGAAAAAAAAATCATTTTATCTTGGTTTAAAAAGTAGCGCTTCTTCATCTAGCAGTTGTGTGACTGGCGCAACATCTGCACAGATATACAAATGTGACTACCTGTAATTTACGTCATTCTGCTGTTGCCATGTATAATCAAGCTGTGATCTCGAAAAATATGGCCACACATTGCTAGATGCAGTGAATTTGTACTTAAGACATTTGTAAGGGTACTTGTGGAAAATAAAGACAGTATTTTTTGGTTTCATAAACATAATGCATTCATGATGAAAAATGGTGACGTTATGGGACGTAGATGTGGTCTCCTGTGGTGGAGCCCGTGACAGATCCGAAGGTGACTATCTCGTTCTAGGTTCCTGTCAAACTTTAGTCAGCACTCTACACCACTGACGAACCCAGACAAGTGCGAAGATGTTGTAGGCTGGATGTCAGACAAAGGCTCCAGCGTGTTGACAAGCAGCACCACAAAGTCTTCCAGTCTCAGCAGCCAAGAGACTCGGCCTCCGAATCCTCAACCTGGCCCTTCTTCCTCCCACCATCAAGAGTCCCAAGAGACATATGCCCCGTACACTGGCCACTCTGAAGAACTATTTTTGTTCCCTTGTAATTTGTCAGGCCTCTCAAAGTGCACCATTAAAGAGGGTCATGAGGAGATGGAGTACAGTGATGCCCAAACATTTGAGCATCTATGGCCAGGAGAAAGCCACTTTGGGGAAGGTAAATCCATGTCTGAAGAGGTGGAGTATATTCATGAGGCACAGTTGCCATCAAGTTATCCTCAAATCACAACTCACAAAGTGATCTCATAGAGTAATATGAAGACAACGTGGTCAATGATGAGGCCACTGATCCAACCTTGTATGGTAGCACACCTAGCAAAAGCAGTGAAGAGGGGGATGGAACCATAGCAAGAAAACAGGCAGAAGTGGTAGTAGTTTGACCAGAGGTAGAACTTAGTCAACTGTTCCACAGAGCCCCTTAATCGGCTAAATAACAGGCCAAGGGTGCATTTTTCCGCTGTATGGCATTTTCTTTTATAAAAGGCCTTACTTATTTGCCAAACCAAGCTAAGAAGAGGCAAGAACACTGCCAACCTGAGCACCACCAGCATGCAAATGCACATGGCAGCCAAGCACCCAAGCAGATGCGCAGAACACGTGGGTACAAAATCTGTGTCTGAGGGTCAAACCATTGCCCCTTACCCTGTGTTACGGCCTTTGCAATCTACTGACCATGAAGCAGGGGCTGATGCCTCCTGCCCACAACTAGCAGTTGCACACACAACAGTCAGCAACCATGTCCACTTTGTTGTCCCTGCTCAGGGTTCAGTTGTCCCTGCCCCAGACATTTACAAGAAAGCAGAAATATCCAGCCACCCACCCATTGACCCAAACACTAAATACCCACACTGCTAGATTGCTAACCCTGGAAATGTTGCCTTTTCGACTTTTGGGAACTGAGTATTTTCGCGAAATCTTGGCGTGGCAGTCCCTTGGCACGTGATTCCCAATTGCCATTATTTTTCCTAGTGAGACGTCCCCGCATTATTACATAAGTGCGTGTTACACAATATCAGATGTGCTCTGGAAAACATAGTCACAGGGAAGTTTGACCTAACCACAGACACGTGGACAAGTTCTTGTGAACAGTGACAATACATTTCCCAGATGGCACACTGGGATAACCTGGTGGAGTCTGGGACAGAGTCAGATGTTGGGACATCACACATCTTACCCACACCAAGAAGAGCAGGTCCAACATCCATCAGGGTTTCAGTCTCCTCGTATTCCAGTTGCTATCTCTCCTCTTCCTTGTCATCCTCAGCGGAACTAGCCTCCCCATCACTCCACAGCTGGGAAATCTGCAGCAGTGCCTTGGTAATGAAGCTAACAATGCAGCCGAGCGGTTGAAAGGGATAACAGAACAGTCCGATCAGTGGCTCTCCCCCCTGAACTTCCAACCAGGTCTGGTTGTGTGCGATAAAGGGCATAACTTGAGGGCGGCTTTAAAGCTCAGCAAGCTGGTACCCATTGTAGGCATAGCACACGTGCTCAACTTGTTTGTACAGCATTTTTTAAAAGCATACCTGACTTGCCTGACCAACTTGCCAAGGTATGCAGTGTCAGCGCACATTTCCGAAAGTCATCCCAGGCTTTCACAAGTATAGTTTCACTGCAGCAGTGCTTTAATTTGCTTCATCACCAACTGATTTGTGATCTGCCCACACTCTGTAATTCGACCTTCCATATGTTGTCAAGGCTTAGTGAGAAGCAGAGGGCAGTCTCTGAATTCCAACTTCTCAATGCACATCAGCGTAACACTCAGCCTCCACACATAACAGCTGCCAAGTGGGTGTGGATCGCTGACCTATGTGAGGTTCTTCAAAACTATGAGCACTGCACTAAGATGGTGAGCGCTGATGATGCTATTATGAGCATAACCATCCCACTGCTCTGTTTATTAAAAAGTTTGCTTTAGAAGCTTAAAGAGGAAGCTTTGAATGCATGGCAGGTGGCTATGGAGCAAGATTGTACAGTGGCTGATAACACACAGCCCAGCCTCACACAGTATTCTCAGGCCACATTGGGTGATGACGAGGAACAGGCCTGTGTCCGGGAACTTGAAGACCAGTACGTTGGGTTAGCGCGCAAGCCCACCTGGGCATAAAAATGAACAGCGCAGGACAAGGAAGCTAAAAAGTGCAAAATTTGCATGTTGTGTGCAAGCGCAGTGGTGCTCTAAAGTGTATCGTCACAATACTATACTGGGAGGTCAAAAATTATTACCAGCAAATAAAATTATGCAAGATAAGATAATCCTTTAATCGTCCCACCATGAGGAAATTCAGAGCATTAGAGAAGCAAGGCAGGAACAAGTACAGATACAGATGCATAAAGGCATTACATTGACAGTAGGTAGGTACATATTTGAAAAAAAAATATATAACCGGACTATCACAATTTTGGATCTATCAGTTCACTGTTTGGGTCGTTCTCCGTTTTGGACAGTGCTGGTTATACAGCCTAACTGCAGCAGGAAGGAAGGACTTTCGATAGCGCTCCCTCTCACATTTAGGATGAAGTAGCCGGATATATGTATATATACAGATATATATATATATATATATATATATATATATATAATTTTACTTGCTGGTAATAATTTTTCACTTCCCTGTATAGTATTGTGACGGTACACTTTAGAGCGCCATTGCGCTTACAAACAACATGCAAATTTTGCACTTTTTAGTTTCCTTGCCCTGCGCTGTTCATTTTTATGCCCAGGTGCACTTGCACGCTATCCCGGCGCTCTGATCTTCAAGTTCTCAGACACAGGCCCGCAGTGCGCACGAGTCATCTCTTTGACGACTGTGGTGTGTGTGTTCCAGCTCCTTGAACTGTAAGTTCCTGATTGTAGAGGTCGAATGTAGCTGTGCAAGCACTGCTTAGCTGGTTTGTCATTTCACTAGCAACGGATGTATTGCAGTTTCCTATTGGATGGGCTTGATGCAAATAGATTGCAAACTCATTGCCCAGTACACGCCTCCAAGGAAATCATCATTAAACGTGCGTTGGGGCAGCAGGTACGCTCTGGTCACCATGCACATTATGTAAGTTATTTCTTTCCCCCTTGCTCTGTCCATATTTAGGTCTTTTCATGACCAATTTATTTATAGTGTAGCATTGGGATTTATCGAAGCACTGGCTTATTCTGTTTAATACAGCTTTTCAGTCCTAATTTTTTGCACATGTTTAGGTCTAAGCATGGCCATTTTTCTGATTTACACTGTAGCTTTTGTTGCACTTTGAACTTTTATGGAGGATGCTTAATAGGATGATTATTGTATAGTTTCAGGTATTTGTTCATGCACTATTGCACTTTATTTTGCTAATTTATCCTTTTAGCTAAGGTGATTGCTGTATTTCTATGCAAAATTTGTACCTCATTTGGTGACTTGTCCCTTTTACTGGCACACAGCAGTTTTTGTTTGATTATAATAATAAAATATTCAGGATTATACTCTATGGTATTGGTCATGTGTGTTTGAATATACATTTGAGTTTTTTCCTATGAAATTTCATTGGGACTTTTTGTGTTCATAAAATGTACCAAATATTCATGATTGATTCTTGGTCTCCTTAACAAGTTATCACAATATTTTTAAGAAGACATCCACTGAGTACTTTATTATACTGAATATTTATATTATTAATATTTATCAATTTGAATAATTTACAATTATCATTTCCACATACAAGAGAGTATATTTGCATAACAGAAATACACTGATCTGTAGAAAACTATATTAAAATGTGGGAAAAAGTTTAAGCATCAAAACTTTTCAAAACAGTTTTCTAAAGAAAGAATTCATTTCGGTATATACTGTATGAGAAATAAGGCAACAAAAGAAGTGTATACGCTAGCCATATACTGAATAAACATAGCTACAAATCTGCGTTATACGTACCTGAACTCAGCTGGAAAAACATTGTACTTTTAGTGTTTTCATCGACTTCTGACTGAGATGATTCACAATAAGAAAACTCTGCTTAATAGCTGCAATAATCTGGAAACAGAACAACAATTCCCATGACCAAGATTGCTCTCTTAAGACTGTTTGCAGAATCAAGTTTATGGGACTAATAGTTTTAGTTAATTCAATCCATGTTTTGCTTCCAACAACAGAATTTCTCACTGTTGCTTTGATTGTTCCTAAGTTTCCAATAATTTCAACTTTATGAGGGGGATGCTCAATTTTAAAGCTAGAAGTTCTGTACTAGGTAGAAGGCAGTAATAGTGCATGCATATAACTAGAGGTGTGCCTGATGCTATCACATCGGGAGGGAAGTGTGTGTGTGTGTACATGTGTGTGTGTGAGTACATGTGTGTGTGAGTACATGTTTGTGTGTGTATGTACATGTGTGAGTGTACGTATGTGTGTCCCACAGCTGCCCGTCCACCCACCTCCGTGCAGTCACAGCCGGCAAAAAAGAGGGTGGTTTGTGGCCTGTGCTGGAGATGTGAGTATATGTGTGTGTAAGTGAGTATGTGTGTGTGTGTGTGTGAGTACGTATGTGTATGTGAGTAAGTGTGTGCATTTGAGTATGTGTGTGCATGTGAGTACGTGTGTGTGAGTACGTGTGTGTATGTGTGTATGTGAGTACATGTGTGTGTGTATATGTGAGTATGTGTGTATATGTGAGATGTGAGTATATGTGTGTGTAAGTGAGTACGAGTGTGTATGTGTGTGTGAGTAAGTGTGTGTATGTGAGTATGTGTGTTCATGTGAGTACGTGTGTGTGAGTACGTGTGTGTATGTGAGTATGTGTGTATGTGAGTACATGTGTGTGTGTATATGTGAGTATGTGTGTATATGTGAGTACGTGTGTGTATGTGAGTACATGTGTGTATGTGAGTACGTGTGTGTATGTGAGTACGTGTGTGAGTGTATGAATACGTGTGTGTGAGTAAGTGTGTGTATGTGAGTATGTGTGCGTGTATATGTGAGTACGTGTGTGTGTGTATGTGAGTGTGTGTGTGTATGTGAGTACATGTGTGTATATGTGAGTTTGTGTGTGTATATGTGAGTACGTTTGTGCATATATGTGAGTGTGTGTATATGTGAGTATGCGTGTGTGTATATGTGAATACGTGTGTATGTGAGTACGTGTGTGTATGTGAGTTCGTGTGTGTGTGTACGTGTTTGTGTGTGTGAGCACGTGTGTGTGTGTATGTGAGTATGTGTGTTTAAATATGAGTACGTGCGTGTGTGTATCTGTGAGTATGTGCGTGTGTGCGTATGTGAGTACGTGCGTGTGTGTATATGAGTATGTGTGTGTATGAGTACGTGTGTGTATGTGTATGTAAGTGTGTGTGTATGTGAGTATGTGTGTATGTGTGTGTGTGAGTACGTATGTGTATGTGAGTAAGTGTGTGTATGTGAGTATATGTGTGCATGTGAGTACGTGTGTGTGAGTACGTGTGTGTATGTGAGTATGTGTGTATGTGAGTACATGTGTGTGTATATGTGTATATGTGAGATGTGAGTATATGTGTGTGTAAGTGAGTACATGTGTGTGTGTATGTGTGTGTGTGAGTAAGTGTGTGTATGTGAGTATGTGTGTTCATGTGAGTACGTGTGTGTGAGTACGTGTGTGTATGTGAGTATGTGCTGGAGATGTGAGTATATATGTGTGTGTATGTGTGTGTGAGTATGTATGTGTATGTGTCATGGTATGCCTAGGTTACTTTAGGCAAAAACCCCGGGACCCCTGTGATGTCCCTCAGACTAGGGGAACCCTGTCTGTCCCTCTACCCAGGGTTTACACTGAAGGTGTGCCTGCCTGAGCCTCCACCCTGTCCCTGTCTCCTGTCCAGCCCTAAGCTGAACCCACCACCCTCCACCCAGTGAGGGGACCAGACACCAGACCCCACAAATACGTATGGACAGGGGTAAAAGAAACACCACACAGTTAATACACAAGGGAATACAATAATGTGCAAGGGCAACCAAATATATATATAACAGATTGGAGAAAGAACCACTGAGGGATATACTGCACCAGATATCAGACGCTCCAACACCACCACTGCTGACCGGTATTGCTAGCACTAGGCTAAAGCTATAGTCGGCGACGCCCATAGTCAGGACGAACTATTTAAAGACCAAGGGCGTGGCCCAGCCCTCAGCCAGCATGACAACCTGGTTAACCCTATCCCGACTGGAACAGAATACCCAACAGGGTATTACCGCTGTCTGCCGGACACCCTGGTGTGAACAGTGTCCGACATGACAGTACCCCGCCTTCTACGAGGGACCTCCGGAACCTCACCATGTCGAGGACCTGGCTTGTCCGGATGGCGACGATGGAACATAGTAACCAGTCGATCAGCATGAATGTCAGAGGCCGGCACCCATGTCCTCTCCTCAGGACCATAGCCACGCCAGTGGACCAGGTACTGTAGAGTGCGACGCACAACCCTAGAGTCCACCACTTTGGACACCTCAAATTCCAACGCGCCATCCACCAAGATGGGAGGTGGTGGCCCGGGGGAACCATCCACCAAACCCACGACCTTCTTTAGCAATGCTTTGTGAAATACATTATGAATCTTATACACAGCCGGCAACTCCAAACGAAATGCCACTGGGTTGATCACTGCGGAGATTCTAAATGGGCCAATGAACCTGGGACCCAACTTAAGTGACGGTATCTTGAGCTTAATGTTCCTAGTAGATAACCACACCCAATCACCCACACACAGGTCCGGACCTGGCACACGTCTGCAGTCAGCCACCCGTTTGTACCTGGAACCCACCTTCAACAAGCGCTGCTTGACTCTCCTCCAAACAGACGACAATTGAGCTCCCAACTGGTCCTCTTCAGGGACGCCAACTGAGCACCCCTGACGCAAGGTGCAAAATTGAGGATGTTGACCATACACACAAAAAAAAGGAGATTCCCCAGACGATTCCTGGCAATGGTTGTTTATTGCGAATTCTGCCAGAGGAAGAAACGCTGACCACTCTTCCTGATTGTCGGAAATAAAGCAGCGCAAGTATTGCTCCAGGTTTTGGTTCATCCGCTCAGTCTGTCCATTCGACTGAGGGTGGAAAGCCGATGAATGAGATAATTTGATTCCAAGGCGAGAACAAAAAGCTCTCCAAAACTTTGCCACAAACTGCGTACCTCGATCAGACACAATGTCAGACGGGACACCATGAAGTCTGACCACCTCGCGAATAAATATCTGAGCAAGAGTCTTAGCATTGGGCAAAGACGGTAAAGCAACGAAATGTGACATTTTGGAGAACCTATCAACAATTACCAAAATGACCGAGTTCCCTGCCGAGGCGGGCAAGTCAGTAATAAAATCCATGGAAATCTCAGTCCATGGCTTACTGGGCACCCCGAGAGGCTGCAAGCTACCAGCGGGACGGGAACGAGGAGTCTTGACCCGTGCGCACGTGGTACAGGCAGCCACATATGAGGCCACATCCTGCCGGATTTTAGGCCACCAAAAATGACGCGATACCAGTTCCAGAGTGCTCTTAACCCCTGGATGACCTGCCAGTACCGTGTCGTGATGTTCGCCCAACACTCTAGAGCGTAGATGTAGCGGCACAAAAGATTTATTAGCAGGCAACCCCGGCGGTACCACCTCCTGAGCCTCCGCAATCTCTGCCTCAATCTCTGTCGTGATGGCAGATACCACCACACCCTTTTGGAGAATAGGCACCGGCTCTTCACATAACTCTCCACCAGGAAAACACCTGGATAAAGCGTCTGCCTTAACATTCTTCGACCCAGGTCGATAGGTAACAATGAAGTTGAACCGGGTGAAGAATAATGCCCAGCGAGCCTGTCTGGAGGACAGGCGCTTAGCAGATTCTAAATAAAGCAAATTCTTATGGTCGGTTATCACAGTAATCTGATGAACAGCCCCCTCCAAGAAGTGTCGCCACTCCTCAAATGCCAATTTGATGGCCAATAGTTCCCTGTTGCCAATATCATAATTACGCTCCGCAGGCGACAGCTTCTTGGAGAAGAAGGCACACGGATGCAACTTGGCCCAAGAAGGGCCCTGAGACAGTACAGCCCCCACTCCAACCTCCAACGCATCCACTTCCACGACAAACGGTAAGGAGACATCGGGCTGCACCAGAATGGGCGCTGAGGCAAAACTATTCTTGAGGAATTCAAACGCCTGTACTGCAGGCTCAGACCAGTCAGAAAAGTCGATACCCTTCTTAGTCATGTCAGTCAGTGGTTTGGCAATCATAGAGAAGTTCTTAATAAATTTCCTATAGTAATTGGAGAAGCCAAGAAATCGCTGAAGCGCCTTAAGATTATCAGGCCGATCCCAATGTAGTACCGCCTGCACCTTTGCGGTGTCCATCTTAAAACCTGAGGCGGAGATTATATAACCCAAGAATGGTAGCTCCTGTACGAAAAACACACATTTTTCAAGCTTGACATAGAGCCTGTTCTCTCTGAGCAACTGCAGAACCTGTCTAACATGCTCTATATGTGTATCATGGTCGCGAGAGAAAATGAGGATGTCGTCAAGATAAATTATAACAAACCTCCCCAACAACTGAGAGAAGACATCATTAATGAAGTGTTGAAAGACCGCCGGTGCCATAGTCAACCCAAACGGCATTACCAAACTCTCAAAGTGACCCTCAGGGGTATTGAACGCTGTCTTCCACTCATCCCCCTGACGGACTCTTATAAGATTGTACGCCCCCCTGAGGTCCAGTTTGGAGAACCACCTGGCACCAACCACTTGGTTGAATAAATCGGGTATAAGTGGCATAGGGTAAGGATCACGGACCGTAATCTGGTTGAGTTCTCTGAAATCCAGACACGGGCGTAAACCGCCATCCTTCTTTTTAACAAAGAAGAAGCCAGCAGCCAGAGGAGAAGAGGAAGGTCTAATATGACCCTTGCTCAGGCTATCCGCAATGTATTCCTTGAGAGCTAGCCTCTCGGGACCTGAGATATTAAACATTCTAGCTTTAGGTAACTTGGCCCCTGGTTTCAACCTAATAGCACAGTCATAGGGGCGATGCGGTGGTAGTTCCGAACAACCCTTCTCAGAAAATACATCCGCATAATCCAGCAACGGCTCCGGGATACTGGGGGTCAAAGCGGAAATACATGTAGCCAGGCACCTCTCCTGACACTCCCTGCTCCACTGAATTATGTCCTGGGTCTTCCAATCAATAACAGGATTATGCATTGACAACCATGGAAAGCCCAGAACCATCTGAGCCGGTAAGTTACTAAGCACCTTACAAGTTACCCGCTCTGAGTGTAATACTCCGATGTGGAGTTGTATATCCAACACACACTCTGTGATCTCCCCTTGAGACAACGGGGAAGCATTGATGGTAACCACCCGGATGGGGTTCGGCAATTTCTCCACCGGAAATCCCGCTGTATGCGCGAACCTCTCATCAATGAGATTGGCAGCTGAGCCACTATCAATAAATACTGTAATAGAGAGCATTTGCCCCCCAAGTACCACCCTAGCAGGGAGCATACACTGGGAAACCATGACGGAGGATACACAAAGGCTCAGACTAGACTCCTCCAAACCCTCTGAGCCTATCAGTTTTCCGCCGGCGCGCCCTTCTTAGGTACCAGGGGGCAAGCGTTAATAAAATGTCCTCCTTTGCCACAAAAAAAACAGAGCCCCTGCCTTCTGTGCCAAGGACGTTTAGGCTTGTTACTCGGTGACTGTGCTATACCAGCGATCTGCATGGGTTCCACGGATTCACCCGCGGCAACCTCACCGACCACTCCCCCACCTCCCGGAGGCAACGAAACCAGCGCCCCCTGACGGAGACGTCGGTCTATGCGTACTACAAGTGCCATCGCAGCCTCCAGAGAGGCGGGAGTCTCGTACATTAGGAGAGTCTGTTTAACCCTTCCAGAAACCCCATGCAAAAATTGACTTCTAAACGCAGGGTCATTCCACTGCGTGTCCACCGCCCAGCGCCGGAATTCCGTGCAGTAATCCTCAGCTGGTCGATCACCCTGTAGCAGTGAGCGTATCTTAGACTCTGCTAAGTTTAATCTATCCGGATCGTCATAGATCAAACCCAGAGCAGAGAAAAAAAAATCTACAGATTCAAATGCCTGTGAGTCTGAAGGGAGTGAAAAGGCCCAGGCCTGTGGGTCACCACTCAGCAAAGAAATCACCAAGCCCACGCGTTGAGCCTCATTACCTGAGGAATGTGGACGCATACGGAAATACAATTTGCATGATTCACGAAACACCGTGAACTTACCACGATCACCAGCAAATCGTTCAGGAAGGGGAAACTTGGGCTCAGCTGCCCTGGCTGCAGCCTCAGCAGGTACTGCAGGAGCTGACAGGCCTTGTTGCTGGACCGCCCCCCTGAGTTCAGTGACCTGTATGGATAGAGCCTCCAGCTGCTTGGTTAGGGAAAGTATAGGATCCATAGTAAGTAACCCCTATATTCCCTATCTATACCTTTTTTTTTTTTTTTTCTCTCTCTCACTTTATTATTTGGGCCGACTATAATGTCATGGTATGCCTAGGTTACTTTAGGCAAAAACCCCGGGACCCCTGTGATGTCCCTCAGACTAGGGGAACCCTGTCTGTCCCTCTACCCAGGGTTTACACTGAAGGTGTGCCTGCCTGAGCCTCCACCCTGTCCCTGTCTCCTGTCCAGCCCTAAGCTGAACCCACCACCCTCCACCCAGTGAGGGGACCAGACACCAGACCCCACAAATACGTATGGACAGGGGTAAAAGAAACACCACACAGTTAATACACAAGGGAATACAATAATGTGCAAGGGCAACCAAATATATATATAACAGATTGGAGAAAGAACCACTGAGGGATATACTGCACCAGATATCAGACGCTCCAACACCACCACTGCTGACCGGTATTGCTAGCACTAGGCTAAAGCTATAGTCGGCGACGCCCATAGTCAGGACGAACTATTTAAAGACCAAGGGCGTGGCCCAGCCCTCAGCCAGCATGACAACCTGGTTAACCCTATCCCGACTGGAACAGAATACCCAACAGGGTATTACCGCTGTCTGCCGGACACCCTGGTGTGAACAGTGTCCAACATGACAGTATGTGAGTAAGTGTGTGTATGTGAGTATATGTGTGCATGTGAGTACGTGTGTGTGAGTATGTGTGTGTATGTGAGTATGTGTGTATGTGAGTACATGTGTGTGTGTATATGTGAGTATGTGTGTATATGTGAGATGTGAGTATATGTGTGTGTAAGTGAGTACGTGTGTGTGTATGTGTGTGTGTGAGTAAGTGTGTGTATGTGAGTATGTGTGTTCATGTGAGTACGTGTGTGTATGTGAGTATGTGTGTATGTGAGTACATGTGTGTGTATATGTGAGTATGTGTGTATATGTGAGTACGTGTGTGTGTGTGTATGTGAGTACGTGTGTGTATGTGAGTACTTGTGTGTATGTGAGTACGTGTGTGAGTGTATGAATACGTGTGTGTGAGTAAGTGTGTGTATGTGAGTATGTGTGCGTGTATATGTGAGTACGTGTGTGTGGGTATGTGTGTGTGTATGTGAGTGTGTGTGTATGTGAGTACATGTGTGTATATGTGAGTTTGTGTGTGTATATGTGAGTACGTTTGTGCGTATATGTGAGTGTGTGTATATGTGAGTATGCGTGTGTGTGTATATGTGAATACGTGTGTATGTGAGTACGTGTGTGTATGTGAGTTCGTGTGTGTGTGTGTACATGTTTGTGTGTGTGAGTACGTGTGTGTGTATGTGAGTATGTGGGTGTGTATGTGAGTATGTGTGTTTAAATATGAGTACGTGCGTGTGTGTATCTGTGAGTATGTGCGTGTGTGCGTATGTGAGTACGTGCATGTGTGTATATGAGTACGTGTGTGCATGAGTATGTGTGTGTATGTGAATTTGTGTGTGTGTGAGTGTGTATGTGAGTAAGTGTGTGTGTGTATGTGAGTACGCATGTGTGTATATGTGAGTACGTGTGTGTATATGTGAGTATGTGTGTGTGTATATGTGAGTATGTGTGTGTACGTGAGTGTTTATGTGAGTACGTGTGTGCATGTGAGTACATGTGTGTATGTATGTGAGTACGTGTGTGTATATGTGAGTATGTGTGTGTGTATATGTGAGTACGTGTGTGTATGTGAGTACGTATGTGAGTTTATGTGAGTACGTGTGTGTATATGTGAGCATGTGTGTATATGTGAATACGTGTGTATATGTGAGTACATGTGTGTGTATATGTGAGTACGTGTGTGTGAGAGTGTGCTGTTCCGTCTAAAGTTTTGCATATATGGTTTCATAGACTGTTATTTTCCATGCCATATATAATAGTCCTGCATTTGCTCTGCTGCCACCTGCTGTCCTTTTTCTGTATAGCAGCCTGCAGCTAATTAATTCTAGTACATGCCTTCCACTTCTGGGTCAGGTCACGCCTTTTCTTCCTGCTAACAGCCATTCTTAGTTTCATTTTCTATGGGAGAGACACGCTTGTACCGATCTGTGAAAGGCATCAGTTTTTCAACCACATTGCTGAACCACCTTGATTCACAAATTTGCTGTATCATCTTGGTTGTTACACCTGCATTTCTGCAGAAGTACTGCATTACCAACCACATGCTGTATGTCCAGATTTCCAAATAAACAAGTCTGGACTTCACAATCCCTGGTGTGTATCATCTCTCCAGACGCTGAACAGCAAAACAGCAACAATGGTCCTGTCTGCTCTGCATTGAGGAAACGGAAGGTACGATTCTCTCCCAGCCCGAATCAACTACACCTCCATTCGCCTCATGTGGGGACAGAACAGTGAGTACGTGTGTGTGTGTGTATGTGAGTACGTGTGTGTGTATGTGTGTACGTGTGTGTATGTGAGTACGTGTGTGTATGTGAGTACGTGTGTGTATGTGAGTACGTGTGTGTATGTGTGTATGTGTGTGTGAGTATGTGTGTGTGTGTGTGAGTGCGTGTGTGTATGTGTGTACGTGTGTATGTGAGTACATGTGTGCATGAGAGTACGTGTGTGTGTGTGTATATGAGTACGTGTGTGTGTATGTGAGTATGTGTGTGTATGTGAGTATGTGTGTGTGTGAGAGTGTGTATGTGAGTACGTGTATGTGAAAACGTGTGTGTGTATGTGAGTATGTGTGTACGTACGTGTGTATGTGTGAGTATGTGTGTGTACATACGTACGTGTGTGTATGTGTGTGTACATACGTACGTGTGTGTGTGAGTGTGTGTACGTACATGTGTGTACGTACGTATGTGTGTGTGTACGTGTGTGAATGTACGTACATGTGTGTGTACGTACATGTGTGTACGTACATGTGTGTGTGTACATGCGTGTGTACATGTGTGTATGTGTACATTTGTGTGTATGTACGTGTGTGTGTATGTATGTACATGGTGGCCAGCAGAGGTGGGTCCAGCGGCGGCGGTGGGGGGTTCAGCAGAGGCAGATCCAGCGGCGGAGGGGTCCTGGCGGCGGCCAGCCAGCAGGAAAGACCGTGGCTTGCGGCCTGTGCACAGGCCACAAGCCGTGGTCTTTCCTGCCGGCTGTGATGGAGGTGGGTGGGCAGGCAGCGGCGGGTCCTGCGGGGGGGGTCCGTCGGCGGCGGGGGGTCCGGCGGCAGTGGGGGGTCCCGGCAGTGTCCCGCTGGTGGTACTGTGGAGGGCCTGATACCACCAGCGGGTGCCATATTGAAATACCCATCACTGGAGTATTTCAATATAGCGGTCGGCGTACTTCCGGTGCGGCACGGTGGATTGTGGGATTCAAGGACATCCAGACGGAAGTGGATGACAGACAACTTAAGGCAATTATATATATATATATAGATATTTAATGATGGAGAAAATGGTTAGGAATCATAGAATCGTAGAGTTGTAAGGGACCTCCGGGGCCATCTGGTCCAACCCCCTGCTCAAAGCAGGATTCATACATGAACTTGATTTCTGCAGTTTATATGTGTTCTGTATGCTCACATTGTAAATATTACTGTGTGACTGGTAAGAAGAAAAGCAATTACAGTATAAGTAAAATAAAGTACTACCTTTCAGTAGCTAATTGACATTCATGATTGATAGCAATCGGGGAAAAAAAAACTAAGGCAGGACTTGTAAATTGTTGCAAAAATCTGAAAATATATTACAATGTTGCAACATTTCAACTATGCTTAAAGAGGATTTGCCTCAAAAAAGTAATTTTTAAACAGTAGATATTGGATCATCCTCGGTTGCCAGCGCTTCGAACGCTTCTCCAATTGGATGAAACTTGTCGAGACTATAGCAAGGTTAGTCCACATTGTGAGATCTTATCACAACTCACGTGGAGACAAAACTGTCCCGGTTGGCACGTCTGCCACAAACCACTCTCTACCAAGGACATTCCGGTAGAATGAACCATGAACAGAACACTGCCCTAGTACCTCGACCATTGGATTACCGTTGGGTTGGAGACAGTTTGGCCTAGTGTGGCTCCTCCGATCCGAAGATGGGTATGTTTGGATTGTCTCAGGAACTGTCTGTCATTTACTTAGTTTTGGAGTTATTATTTTATTGCATGCATATTTGTGCTTGTTTTCCAGGTTATTGAACTTTATTAAAAAAAAAACAAAAAACATTAATATAGTGAAATCCCTTACGGAATTTCAGATGGGGAGTGTGCTGTTCTGTCTAAAGTTATGCATATATGGTTTCATAGACTGTGTTATTTTCCATGCCATTTATAATAGTCCTGCATTTGCTCTGCTACCACCTGCTGTCTTTTTTCTGTATAGCAGCCTGCAGCTAATTAATTCTAGTACATGCCTTCCACTTCCGGGACAGATCATGCCTTTCCTTCCTGCTAGCAGCCATTCTTAGTTTCATTTATTGTGGGAGAGACGTGCTTGTACTGAGCTGTGAAAGGCATCAGTTTTTCGACCACATTGCTGAACCACCTTCTGGTGTGGCGCATGGATTGTGGGATTCAGGGACATCAAGACGGAAGTGTATGACAGACAATTTAAGGCAATTATACATAGATATTTAATGATGGAGAAAATGGTTAGGAGCATACATGGACTTGGTCTCTGCAATTTATATGTGTTCTGTATGCTCACGTTGTAAATATTACTGTGTGACTGGTAAGAGGAAAAGCAATTACATTATAAGTAAAATAAAGTACTACCTTTGAGTAGCTAATTGACATTCATGATTGATAGCAAAAGGGGGAAAAAAACTAAGGCAGGACTTGTAAATTGTTGCAAAAATCTGAAAATATATTGCAATGTTGCAACATTTCAACTATGCTCAAAGAGGATTTGCCTCAAAAAATTAATTTTTGAACAGTAGATATTGGAATAATAACACAGGCATGCAAAATCTGGGTTTATGAAAATTATTTAAAATCCAATGACTGATTCTTACGTGTTCTTACACCCTCATATTAAAAAGGCACTTCTATTTTTAACCATCATGTATGGATTTTGCACAAAACCCGGGTGAAATTATGCATAAGTTACCAGAAATATCTTTATTGTAGCCAAAAATGTACACAATATTACATATAAAAATGTATTGAACATTCATTCTGCAACGTTTTTGGATATTAATTCTTGTACCTTCTTCCTTCTCTCCTCAAAGCTTCTCTTGATGCTTTTTTTCTGTGAAGCATCCAGCAGTAGTCCTTTATTATGTTCATGTTCCTTCTACCTTGGTATTGTCATTCCATATCCTTGATATCTTAATGAAATCTTTCTCCCTGCTCTTCGCTAAGAGCACCAAGGTTTTTTGGGAAGTAGTCCAAATGGAAATGTAAAAAATGTAACTTCAAATTCATCAGACAACCCAAGGTTTTGAAATGTTTGAGCATATTCTCAACGTTGGACTTAAATTTTGTTTCTTTGTTGCTACCTAGAAATTTCTTCATAACTTATTTAAAATAATCTCAAACCCTTTTCTCAACAGCTTTCATTTTTGTTTAGAACATGTCATCTCATCCTTCTTGAATTTCCGAATACTCAGACCCACAAAAATGTCTTCCTTCAGATTTGCTTTGGAGAGAGTCCCTGAAACTTGGTTCACAGGTACTTAAAAGTTGCTCCTTCTTCCATTTTCACAAAATGCTTCATTAGTTCCAGCTTAATGTGGAATGGTGGCAGCAGAACTATACTGGGATCAACTAAACTTTGTGCAACTATGTTCTTGTGTCCAGGTTGCAAAGATGTTCTCGTTGGCCAACTTTTTTGGCTTCAGTGATGAGTCTTATCGCAGCTGTACAATTCACTCAAAAATCATGGGCACTTTGTGTATCCTCCTTTCTGCCCAAAGAGCAAAGAGCAAACTTTCCGATCACCATGTATTGACCATCCTTGATCCTCATAGTTAAGTTTCTTGAGAATAAAGTCTAAATTCTCATAGCATTCCTTGAAGTGCACAGAATTCCCTACAGGTAAAGAAGCATACTTGCTGCCATTGTGCAGTAGCACAGCTTTCAGATTTATTTTGGATGAATCAATAGTATTCCCTCACTCACATTGTATTCAATGTTAATTTTTTCCATCAGCCCAGAAACAACACTGCAATAAACTAAAGCAATATTTTGAGAAAAGTATAGAAGGAATTCTTTTTCTCTGCTTCTGTACCATGAAAAAATATTTGTAACCAAACTAATTACACTATGATCATCTACCAAAGATCACGCAAAGGGGTCAAAGTATGGTGCAAGAAAATGCCTGTACAGTCAGTGTTTGTGAAAAAACTGTATTGGATGGGATTTTTTAGATATTTTTTGCTGAGTTCAGCAATCGAAAGTGTAATAAAAATCACCTCTTACTTTTCAAACATGTTACCCTTGCAGACCTTGTTTAATAAGTCCCACAATTGAATGTGTTAAAAATAATGTTCTTAAGCTAAAAGAATATTTTAAATGTGCCACTCTATGTACCATGTAATGGCTGCAGTGTCGGAACATAGTTTGACCATATCACAGCTCCTGTGCAGGGGAGGATGCAAAAGAGAGTATGCAGTCATTACATCATGAGATCGCAGCTGATTCTTTCTGTGAGGTAAAACATTTCCGTGCCTGTATATGTTATGTTTTACCTCACAGAAACCAGAAGATACGAATCCCTGCTGTAAGGTCTGTATATTCTCTTTCATGTCCTCCCCTGTCCAGGAAATGTGATATGATCAGACCATGTTCTTCCATGGAGAAACAAAGCCGGTACACAGTACACAGCATGGGCACATTTATAAGATTATCTCAGCACTAGAGTTTAGCAAAACGGGTCAGTCAACTTCATAAGTCGCCGACTTTCGCTGAAGTCGGGTTTCATGAAACAAAACCCGACCATAGCGTGAGGTCGGCCACGAGGTCGGCGACCAGAGTGCCAAAGTCGCGTTTCAAATGATGCTTCCAGTGCCCCTTTTCAGCCAATCATGGAGGACGCACACTTTGGGCAATGCAATGACATGGACAGCGGTCACCACCATCTTTGAGAAGGGCATGTAAGTGATTGGCTTGCCTTGTGTGGCGTCACAGGGGCTATAAAAGGGCGTGCACGCCGACCGCCATCTTACTTCTGCCGATCTTAGCATTAGGGAGAGGCTGCTTCTGCTGATTCTGAATAAGGGATAGCGTTAGGCAGGGAAGAAGAACAAAAAAACTGCTTCTGCTGGTAGCGATTTTCACTGTACAACACAACAGTTTGTGTACAGTGACAGGGGAGGCTCTATTTTTGTGCATCAGCTCTGTTGGTTATTAGGTTGCCTTATAAGGCTCCCTGATAGCTGCATTGCTGATGGTGGTGGTGGTGCATCTGCTGGTAGTGGCAAAAGCACAATAGCACCTAAGGCAGGAGGTGTTGAGCCTGTGTCATCGTCTGGCTCCACAAGGCCTCGAAGGCTCCCTTTTCTGGAAGTAGGTAAACCACTTTTTAAGCCAGAGCTTCAGGAACAAGTTTTGGCTTACATTGCTGACACAGCCTCTATCTCTATCGCCTCCTCTTCTGAAGTTTCAAAAAATAAAAGCACTCAGTCGTCAGTGGAGGCTCCTGGTCAGGAACAACACCTTTCCTTGTGTCCTTCACCCTTACCAAAAGTGAAGGATGCAGCAGGCCACACTACAGATTACTCCATGGAGCTCTTTTCACATACCATGCCTGGGTTAGCAAGTCAAATCGTGAATTCCCCAGTCCAAGATGAATCTGACATGGAGTGCACTGATGCACAGCCACTGCTAGATTTTTCTGCTGGTACATTCACTCAGAGCACTACATTGTCCTCGCAGTGTACTGAGCCAGAATCTGACCCTGATGAAACTCAGGTGCCCCTTCCCGCATACTATATCACCTTACACGGTGGCACGAGGAAGGTGCACATGAAATTGAAGAGTAAGTGATGGATGACCCAGTTGTTGACCCAGATTGGCATCCATTGGGGGAAGAGGGTGCTGCTGGCAATTGCTCAGAAGAGGTGGAGGAGGATCCGCAGCAGGCATCGACATCGCAACAGCTGTTATCTGGCAGGCCCGTAGCAGTCCAAAAATGGGTTACAAAATCCAAAGAGTTGCAGGACAGCTTGGCCAGACGGTCAAATTAGCACAGCGTGCAAGGCCTCAAAATGTCTTCCATAGTAGGAAGAGTGCAGTGTGGCACTTTTTTGAACAAAATTCTAATGATCAGGCAAAGGTTATCTGTAAGAAGTACGCCAAGACCTTTAGCAGGGAAAAATCTGAGAAATTTGAATACCAGTTGCATGCTTAGACATTTAACCACCATGCACTTGCAAGCGTGGACAGACTACCAAACCCCACGTACCACATGTGCACCTGCTCCGAATTAAGGTAGTCAGCAATGCTACATCGCTTCCCCCACTGTAAGCCCACCGGTTAGCACACCACCAGCAGCAAATGTTGAGGTGTCGTCGCAAGGCCAAAGCAGTCAGGGAATCACAATGTTATTGCTACGAAAGACTGAATCTAGGCCATCAGCAAGACCACCAACACCACCATCACCAACCCTCTCTCAGTCCGCTATGTCCACCGCTAGTTCCACCATATGCAGCTCTCAAGTCAAGCTCACCCTACCAGAGACTCTGAGTAGGACAAGAAAGTACTCATCCTCTCATCCGCGTACACTGTGTTTGAACGCCCACATTGCCAAACTAATCTCGTTAGAGATGATGCCCTACCGGTTGGTTGAAAGCAAAGCTTTCCGCAAGCTCATGGCCTACGCAGTACCATGCTATGACCTACCCAGTCGGCACTTCTTTTCTCAAAAAGCCATCCCAGCCCTCCACCTGCATGTGAAAGACCGCATTGTCCATGCACTCAAGCAATCAGTGAGTGGAAAGGTGCACCTCACAACAGATGCATGTTCCAGTAGGCATGGTCAGGGCCGTTACGTGTCCATCACTGCGCACTGGGTTAATGTGGTGGATGCAGGGTCCACAGGGGACAGCAGCGGTGGGACAGTGCTGCCTAGCCCACGGTATAGGGAACAGTTGGCTGTAGGCGTTCGACCCTCCTCCTCTTCCTCCTCCAGAAGCGAAAGCTCGTCCACAGAGCGCAGTCGCACGAGCACTCCATCCGCAGCTGCCAGTGTTGCACACGAGGTGTCCCACTATCGAACAGCTAGTGGTAAGCATCAGCAGGCTGTGTTAAAGATGATGTGTTTGGGCGACACCAGACACACCGCGGAGGTACTGGCCGACTACTTGAAGCAAAAAACAGACTCATGGCTGGGCAGTCCACATCTTGAGGCAGGCAAGGTAGTTAGTGATAACGGCTGGAATTTTGTGGCAGCCATAGCCCTTCCAAAACTCAGACACATACCTTGCCTGGATCACACCTTGAACCTGGTGGTGCAGTGCTTCCTCAATAATTATCCGGAGTTAACAGCCCTGCTCCAAAAGGTGCGAAGACTGTGCTCGCACATCCGCCGGTCGCCCGTACACTCCAGTCGTATGCAGAAGCTGCAGCGATTGCTCCACCTTCCCAAGCACCGCCTAATTATTGACGTTGCTACAAGGTGGAACTCCACCCTGCACATGGTTGAGAGGCTGTGCGAACAGAGGCAGGCTGTAATGCATTTGTGGGAGGATACACGGGCAGGCAGTTTGAGGGCAGACATGGGGTTGTCTGGTGTGCAGTGGTCGAAGCTGAAAGACCTCTGTTAAGTCCTTCAGTGTTTTGAGGAATGCACACAGCTGGTAAGCGCAGACGACGCCATCATAAGCATGAGCATCCCAATTATGCGTCTGCTCATGCAAACTTTGACGCACATTAAGGAGCAGGCATCTGCAGCCAAGGAGGAAGAAGAAGAGGAAGAGGGAAGCCTTGATGACAGTCAGCCATTGTCTGCTCAGGGAACTCTCCTGGACGAGGTGGAGGAAGAAGAGGAAGAGGAGGAAGAGGATGATGGGGATGATTATTTAGGGGAGGAGGATGCTTCTCAGGGGGCAAGAGAAAATTTTGGCGTGGCAAGGTCAGGTAGAGGGTTTGTGCGTGACTGGAGGGATGTGGATTTGCCAGAAAGTGCTCCTTCACCCAGCACTCGCAGTGCATCATTGACACCTGGAATATTGGCCCACATTTTTGATTATGCCTTGCAGATCCTAAAAGGGACCCCCGTATTGCCAAAATGAAGAACGATGACGACTACTGGTTGGCCAGCATCCTGGATCCATGCTATAAAGGCAAATTCCAAAACATCATGCCACAGGAGAACCTAGAGCTAATATTGGCTAACAAACAAGCAACTCTGGTAAACCGTTTATTTGAGGCATTCCCAGCACACAGCATTGGTGATGGTTCTCTCACGAGCCGTAGGGGGCAACATGGAAGAGGTGTTCGTGCTGCACACATCCAAAGTGGCGTTGGAGACAGGGGTTTCATGACCTTTGTTGTGGACGGATTCTTCAAGTACCGCTCACACGACTTGTAATACTGCATCGATTGAAAGTGACAGGAGACAGCAGTTGTCAACTACGGTTACAAACTACTTCTCCCATATCGATCTTCTCCCTCACAGGTCATTCCCCTTTGACTATTGGGCTTGTAAACTGGACACCTGGCCTGAATTGGCACAATATGCCTTAGAGGAGCTCACTTGCCCTGCTGCTAGTGTGCTATCCGAAAGAGTCTTCAGTGCTGCTGGATCAATCCTGACAGAAAAAAGGACCCGTCTTTCGACCCAAAATGTTGATGATCTAACCTTCATTAAAATGAACCATGCATGGATTTCAAAGGATTTTGTCCCACCCTCCCCTGCTGACACGTAGATTGCCAGAAAAATGGCTCGCTTTTGTTCTCCTCTTCCTCGGACTTCTCCAATTCCTCCATTTGCAGCTGCTGAATGTCAAACATCAACATATGCCATTTTTTCAATCTCCCTAACTGGGCTGCCTCCCCCCCAGGGCCGGGATGACCACCTGGCGCACGCACCCGTGCGAGTGCCGTTGCCCTGGACAGGTGGGTGGGCCCACTCTTGGGCGACGTCACTGGCATAGGGTCCCTCAAAGTACAATCAAGTGTCTCTAATGGTGGGGGTGCACACCCACCATCAGACACACCGGTGTACTATGAGGGGCCCTATGCCAGTACCACCGCCCATGAGTGGGCCCCCCCTGCTTGATCAGGGCTCCAGCACTTTCAATACTTACCTGTCCCTGCTCCACCGCTGTGTAGTCTGGGCTATTAAATCCTTCGCTTGGACTTCCACTACAAATTTGATGAACTGATAGATGATGATTAAGATGTAGCTATGCCCTGTCCTGCTGGGCTCTATCTTCAGATGATCAATGGCTTCCATTTGTTATGGACGTCAACTCACAATGAGATGCAGTGGTGGTTTATCATCAGCTTTCATGGTTTTCTTACTCACAGACGTGTGACATTCCTGCCCACATTTTTAAATTTGTCCTCTCATGCCAATCCAATAGAATCTCCTATGGCCTGTGGCTTCTGTCTTTTGCACTCCAAAGTTACCTGAAAGATCATGATAGGCAGTGAGGACCATGTTTACATCTCTCCCTGTGATCACAATTTGATGGAGATGAGTAATGGTGATGGGATCCACGGTACTGTGATACAGCAACCCTTTAGTCACAAAGAACTGTTTTCGCTGTCTCCACAGACAAAGTAATTGAGGGTCAGCATCGCCCCTGAGAATTTTCCCCGGAGTTTTTCCCGTGATTAGTAATTCCAAAATTTCTGCAATCACTCGACTTTCCGTCTGTACTTGTATCCATCTCATTTCCTCTTGCAGAGAGTCTGGACTGACTTACTGAGACTAAAATATATATGAAGATGTAAAAATACCCCAACAGTAGTGTTGAGCATTCCGATACTGGAAATATCAGGTATCGGCCGATGTTCGCTGTATCGGAATTCCGATACCGAGTACCGATATTTTTACAATATCGAATGCCGGAATCGGAAGTTCCCATAATGCAATGAGCCAGTGTTGTGGCTGTGATTGGCTGCTGAAATGATGTCATCATGATGCACGGTCTGTGCGTATCATGATGCGTAGTTTGTGCAGGCCTGCCGCGGGTCTGTGCGGGCCTGTCGGGAGTCTGTGCGGGCTGCCGGGGGTCTGTACGAGCCTGCCGGGGGTCTGTGCAGGCTGCCCGGGGTCTGTGCGGGCCTGTCGGGGGTCTGTGGGGGCCTGCCTGGGGTCTGTATGGGCCTGCTGGGAGTCTTTGCGGGCTGCCAGGGGTCTGTGCGGGCCAGCCGGGGGTCTGCACGGGCCTGCCGGGGGTCTGTACGGGCTGACGGGGGTCTGTGAGGGCCTGCCGGGGGTTGTGTGTGTGTGCAGGCATCGTCCAATGGGACTACAAGTCCCATCCGGCTATGCCTGCTACAATGACAGTGATTGACACATTAGCCAATGATGGGACAGTAGTAGTCCCATCATCCGGCTAATGTGTTGAATGTAAAAAAAACAAAAAAACATACATACTACATACATACTACATATATACAACATTCATACAACATACATACATACTACGTAAATAATTCATATATACTACATTCATACGACATACATACATACTACATACATACTACATATATACTAGATTCATACAACATACACACATACTACATATATACTACATTCATACAACATACATATATACTACATAATACATACATACTACATATATACTACATTCATACAACATACATACATACTACATACATATTACATATATACTACATTCATACAACATACATACATACTGCATACATACAACATATATACTACATTCATACAACATACACACATACATACTACATACATACTACATATATACTACATTCATGCACCATACATACATACATACATACTACATACATACTACATATATACTGCATTCATACATACATACTACATACATACTACATATATACTACATACATACAACATACATACAACATACATACAACATACATACTACATACAATACATTCATACATTACATACATATAGCCATACAGTACATATATCATAGAGTACATACTCACCATCACTTGTCACTTTGATCCTCAAAGCCAGTGTCATCTCACTGTAAAAAATATTAAAATAACAAACAACTGATATACTCCCTGATCCGCAGAAATCCACGAGTGTCCCACGACGATCTCCTGCAGTGCATCACTGAGAGGTTACTATAGTTCACTGGTCTCACTTTATGGCAAAAGCTGCGTGGGAACTTTCTCACACAGCAATGCCAAAAGTGAGACTAGGGACTATTTTTTTATAGTGGCGGAGGAATACAGTGCGGAAGGATACCTACTTCCCGTCATTGTATTCCGGGGGCCCCTAGAGAGCGGTGGCATCAGCTGATGCTGCTGTTCTCCATGGGAGATCGTCGTGGGACACTCGTGGATTTCTGCAGATCATGGAGTATATCGGTTGTTTGTTATTTTAGGCTAAGTTCACACGTAGCGGAACTCTTGCAGAAATTGCCGTGAGAGTTCCGGAATTCCATTCCGCGGGAAAATTGCATTTTAAATTCACGCGATTTTCCCACGGAAAAACTAGCATTTTCCAAGCGTATTTAGCTTGCAAAATGCTAGCGTTTTCCAAGCGATCTGTAGCATCGCTTGGAGAACTGATTGACAGGTTGGTCATACTCGTCAAACATAGTGTTTGATGAGTGTGACCAACTTTTTACTACTGAGGCCGCCTATGCAGCATCAGTAGTAAAAGATAAAATGTAAAAAATAATTAAAAAAATAAAAAATGGTGTTATTCTTACCTTCCGACGTCCCGCGCAGCCTTCCCGCCTCTCTCCACGCTCTCGTTCCCAGTAATCCTTTGCGAAAATGCACGCAATGACGTCCGCTCTCGCGGGATCGCGACGTCTCGTGGTAATTCGCAATGACGTCACGCGAATAACCGCGAGACTTCGCGATCCCGCGAGAACGGACGTCATCGTGGGCATTTTCGCAAAGGATAACTGGGAACGAGAGCGTGGAGATAGGCGGGAAGGCTGCGTGGGACGTTGGAAGGTAAGAATAACACCATTTTTATTTTAAATTCTGTTTTTTACAGGGATATGGTACCCAAAGCCCGGAGGACAGTATCCTCTCCTCCGGACCGTGGGTACCATTCACAATTGTTCTGCTTACTTTTCGCATGGTGTGCACAGTCACATGCGGGAAGTAAGCGGAACAATGCATTCCTATGGGTGCAGGATCACCGCAATTCCGCAAAATTAATGAGCATGTTGCGTTTTTTACCGCAAAGAGATTCCGCTGCGGTAAAAACCGAAGCATTAGCACAGCATTGCGGAATCCCATAGGAATGCATGGGATGCTCATTTTTCGCATTTTCGCAGCAAAATTGAGCAGTTAAAACCGCTGCGGAAATGCGAAAAAAACGCCACGTGTGAACTCAGCTTTAATATTTTTTACAGATGACACTGGCTTCGGGGATCAAAGTGACAAGTGATGGTGAGTATGTACTCTATGTTATATGTACTGTATGTCTATATGTATGTATTGTATGAATGTATGAATATATTGTATGTAGGATGTATGAAGTTTGTATGGTGTATGTCTGTAGCATGTTTTATGTATGTTGTATGTATGTAGTATGTATGTAGCATGTACTATGTATGTATGTATGTTGTATGAATGTAGTATATATGAAGTATGTATGTGGTATGTATGTATGTTGTATGAATGTAGTATATATGTAGTATGCATGTAGTATGTATGTATGTTGTATGAATGTAGAATATATGAAGTATGTATGTAGTATGTATGTATGTTGCATGAATGTAGTATATATGAAGTATGTATGTAGTGTTAGTATGTATGTATGTTGTATGAATGTAGTATATATGGAGTATGTATGTAATATGTAGTATGTATGTATGTTGTATAAATGTAGTATATATGTAGTATGTATGTAGTATGTTTGTATGTTGTATGAATGTAATATATATGAAGTATGTATGTAGTATGTATGTATGTTGTATGAATGTAGTATATATGTAGTATGTAGTATGTTTGTATGTATGTTGTATGAATGTAGTATGTATGTAGTATGTATGTAGTATGTAGTGTGTATGGTTTTTTTTGTTGTACATTCAACACATTAGCCTGATGATGGGACTACTACTGTCCCATCATTGGCTAATGTGTCAATCACTGTCATTGTAGCAGGCTTAGCCCGATGGGACTTGAAGTCTCATCGGACGATGCCTGCACACACACACAACCCCCGGCAGGCCCGCACAGACCCCCGGCAGCCCGTACAGACCCCCGGCAGGCCCACACAGACCCCCCGGCAGCCCGTACAGACCCCCGGCAGCTCGCATGTTTAAACTATGCTATATATACCTGTTATCCGGTGATACTGTACCCTTTCTCAACTTTCTACAGCCTTGTTGAATCCATACTGGGCCTGAGACCGTCTGAGTCTGCCTCCTGATATATAGACATAGATTTTTAATGTGTAAACTCTGCTATATATACCTGTTATCCGGTGATACTGTACCCTTTCTCAACTTTCTACAATCTTGTCGAATCCATACTGGGCCTGAGACCGTCTGAATCTGTCTCCTGATATATAGACATAGATTTTTAATGTGTAAACTATGCTATATATACCTGTTATCCGGTGATACTGTACCCTTTCTCAACTTTCTACAATCTTGTCAAATCCATACTGGGCCTGAGACCGTCTGAGTCTGCCTCCTGATTAGAGATGAGCGGTATTCAAGTCGAAATGTTCGCCAAATTCAAATTCGAGCTGTTTTGGGCGGTGTTCGAGCCGTTCGTCGAACTCGAACACTTTGCTTAAAATTCGGCTGTTCGAGGTTCTGATTGAGAACGGTTCGTTCACCAAAAGCGTAACCTTATTTTCACATTAATAATGGTTTTCAATGTTAATAGACAGTTTCATGGCATAGTAGTGGTGTCTGGTAGCAAGCGGTGTAGTACACCTGTCAAGGAGCTACACCGTGTATGTTTCTAATAATTTTTCACCGCATCTTGTCCAAAAAATCCTTTTGGGCCTTGTAGCACTGCCTGCTACTCAGCAGAGGAGCCCACCCGTGAACCTACAGTAGCTATGCCGCCTGTTTATGAAAGAACCAGTTTTTGACTGCATTTAGCCCAGTTAATACTTTGGCCTAGTAACTGTGTCTGCTACTCAGCAGAGGAGCCCACCTGTGAACCAAGCTGTGCCGGCTGTTTATGTAAGAACCATTTTTTTAATCCATTTAGCCCAGTGAATACTTTGGGCCTAGTACCTGTGACTACTGCTCAGCAGAGGAGCCCACCCGTGAACCTAGCTATGCCGCCTGTTTATGTAAGCACTGTCTGCTACTCAGCGGAGTTGCCCACCCGTGAACCAAGCTATGCCGCCTGTTTATGCAAGAACTGTTTGCCAGTCAGCAGAGGAGTCCAGCTGTTAAGCAAGCTACAGCACTTGTGGTTTGGACACTTTATTTTTTCATATTATTTCTGGAATGCCGGTTAGGCCTAATTCCGGAATTCCGGATGACCTGCACTTACTGGGAAATCCTCGTTCGCGGGGAAGAATTGGAATCCCAGATCCCCATCACTAATGGGGTTCAGCAGGTTATCCGCACCTGTAAGTAACACACGCTGGTCCTTTCAGTGTAGCGCACGTGCAGCCTCGGACATGTAAGGGCATGACAGACCTGTTATTGATCGATCTCGCGTGCCAGAGCCTCATGTGTCCCTCTAGTAAGCTGGACGTGGACAGCGGGGACATGCCGGAGTCTCGTTCGTTAACGGAATTAAGCTGACAAATCGCTAGCACAACTAAAAACGGCCACGCACCACCACCCACAGAATCGAGAGAGCTTGCAATCTGTCCATCCTTTCCATGGCTGGCATAGTTGAGGTAGCCCGAGTGGAGTCCAATTAAGCCGCAGGCTCCTCTCCTGGTGGTGCCCTTCTGGACATTCCTTTAAGGTTCAGCTTTGCAACCATACTGCCCCCGGAAATCAAACACTTTGCCTTCATGGACGCTGTTCGGAGGGTTGTGGGAATAACGCCGCCCGATCGGCAGTTGGCATAATTTATGGTGGGAAGTCCGACGGTATATGATCGTCTTCGATTTCAGAATTTTAGAATTTTTTTTTATTTTAGATTTTTATTCCAGCCTTTCTTAACTTTATAAGGGCATGACATGCCTATATCTGTGTCTCCTCCTCCTTTTACTCCTCCATTTCTTTTCTATATGTAGTTCCCCTTTTCCATATGTTATTCGTGTCTTCTGAGCATTTTGTCTGGTTTGGGACACCTTTTAAGGTGTTTTGTATGTGTTTTCTATGTGTTTGTGTTTGCCTGCCATTGTTTTCAGTGGGGTTCGATGGTGTTCGTTGAATGTTCACCGAACATTCGATGAACTTGCCTCCTGTTCCACGAACCGAACTCGAACACTAGCGGGCTGGCTCAACACTAGTCCTGATATATAGACGTGCATTTTTAAGGTTTAAGCTATGCTATATAGACCTGGTATCTGTTGATACTGTACGCTTTCTGCAAGAAAGTCCTCCTCCACCCACCATGCTAAGTTTATCATTGACACCTGGAACATTGGCCCACATGTGTGATTATTAGTGTTGAGCGATACCTTCCGATATCAGGAAATAGCAGATCGGATTGGATCGGACCGATACCCAAAAAGTATCGGTTATCGCCGATTCCGATACCGGAAACCAATGCAAGTCAATGGGACAGAAATATCGGAATTAAAATAAACCCTTTCTTTCCTTGTAGGTTAATACTACATCAAGGAAAACAACTAAGAATAATGTAGAATGTATTTGGAGAGGTTGAGGAGACATTAAAGGCATAGAGGTTTATTGACTATGTTAACCTTTTTTATATTTTGTCAGATACGCATGTTTCACTACTTCCATGCTGTTCACCTGCTTTTTTACTTCTCCCACACTTTCTCCTTCATGATCCTCAGCAGCAGCATCTTTTTCATCAACTTCTTCTTCACCTTATTCATCTTCTTCTTCACCTTCTTCCTATATTCTTTTTTTTACATTCTTCATATTCTTCTTATTCAACTATTATTCTTCTTCATATTCTACTTCTTCATCTTCTTCCTATTCTTCTTCTTCATCATTTTCTTATTTGTGACAGGCATTCCTGTAGTTGTTATCTATAAAAGTTTGAAGATTACACCTTCTTTTCTGCCTGTCACAAAAGATTTACAACAGGATTTGTCCGCGTTCAGTTTGGCCTGCAGCAGCAGGCATTTTCCAGGGGCACCACGAGGAGGAACAGTCTCACCCCCATACACTGCTTAGTCTTCTTCTGCTTATAATTTAGATAATATATTTTGCTCTGATTTTTAGTCTTATGCTTAATGTTCTTCTGCTTTTTGTTCTTCTGCTTCTTGGTCTTCTGTCTCTTGTTGTTCTGTATCTTGGTGGTTGTCTTCATGTTCTTTGTCCTCTTGGTCATCTTCTTCAGCGTCATCTTTTTGGTTTTCCTTGGGGTGGTCTTCAGGGTCATCGTCTTCAGGGTCGTCGTCAGGGAGATCCAGAGTGATTACCAAAAATCATTTCAAAAAGCTTGAACTTGGAAATGTAGCAGAAGGTACAAGAAGGCTGAGGAACTGCAGAGAACCAGCTGACGGTACTGGAACCCGGATGGGCAGCAGAAGGAACAAGAGCCAATGGCACTACCGAGGAGCAGCTGATGGTACTGGTTACTAAGCAGGAGGTACCTGTGCTAGAAAGCACTACCAAGGACAAGCAGACGTTGCTGGAACTCGGATACCGAGAAGGAGGCACCTAAGCCAAAGGCACTGCCGAGAACCAGCTGACGGTACTGGAATCCGGATGGGTAGCAGAAGGTACCCCTGAAAAACAAAGTTTGCATAGCCGCGAGCCGGCCGCAGTTACCGAAACCCACAGTCCTACAGGGGGTGCTTGTCCTATTGGCACTACGGAACCAGCCTTTATTGCCAGATCCCGCTGCCCACATAGGAAGCACCTAAACTGCTGGCACCATAGAGCCGACTAACTCAACCGCCACACGACAGGACAAAGTTTTGTAGGCAAAGTGACGTTGACACTACCCGGAAACAGTTGGCGTGCTGGAACCAGGCTGGGCAGGAGGGAGTACCCATGCCAAAGACACTGCCGGGAACCAGCTGGCGGTGTTGGAACCCAGGGTAAATAATACAAACAGAGTGGAGCCAGAGGCCTAATTGGAGCAAGTTTAAAATCTACAGTTGTGCGAGTGTGGACAGAGCAGTAGAAATTGCCGGACACACAGCTGGGGATCAGCTGACATTACTGAACCCCAATAACACTGGAGCATATGTTGACTGTGCAGATGGCACTTCTGAGCAGCAACTGGCGGTGTTGGAGCCCAGGGTAAATACTAGAAACAGAGTGGAGCCAGAGGCCTAATTGGAGCAAATTTAAAATCAGTAGTAGTGTGAATGTGGACAGAGCAGGAGACATTGCTGGACACACAGCTGGGGAGCAGCTGGCGTTACTGAAACCCACTAACACAGGAGCTAGTGTTTTTCTCTGTGCAGACGGCACTTCTGAGCAGCAACTGGCGGTGTTGGAGCCCAGGGTCAATCAGGGTGTAGGCTGAGGCCTAATTGGAGCAAGTTTAATATCTGATGTTGTGTGAATGTGGACGGAGCAGGAGATATTGCCGGACACACAGCAGGGGATCAGCTGACATTACTGAACCCCAGTAACACAGGAGCAAGTATTGATTGTGCAGACGGCACTTCTGAGCAGCAACTGGCGGTGTTGGAGCCCAGGGTAAATACTAGAGACAGAGTGGAGCCAGAGGCCTAATTGGAGCAAGTTTGAAATCAGTAGTAGTGTGAATGTGGATAGAGCAGGAGACATTGCCGGACACACAGCAGGGGAGCAGCTGATGTTACTGAACCCCAATAACACAGGAGCTAGTGTATTTCTGTGCAGACGGCACATCCGAGCAGCAACTGGCGGTGTTGGAGCCCAGGGATCACAGTTCAGGTGGTAGAAACATGAACACAACTGGAAACCTGGATACTGTTGCCAACCAATTATTTAATCTGGAAGAGGACTGGCAAATTTCGGCGAGATCCAGGCCTTGTTCATTTTCAGAAAAGTAAGCTGGTAAACTTTATCGGAGGATAGTCGCATGCGACGGTCTGTTAGTACACCACCTGCGGCACTAAAGACGCGTTCCGATAATACACTAGTAGCAGGGCAAGCCAGCACTTCTAATGCATACTGGCTAAGCTCAGCGCCGTCAGACACACCGGCGTACTATTTGGGGCCCAGTGCCAGTACCGACGCCCACGAGTGGGCCCCCCTTGCTTGGGCAGGGTCCCAGCATTTGCAATATTTACCTCTCCCTGCTCCTCCGCTGTGTAGTCTGGGCTGTCAAATCCTTCCCTGGGACTGCCACTACAAATTTGGTGAACTGATAGATGATGGTTAAGACGTAGCTATGCCCTGTCCTGCTGGCCAGGCTCTAGCTTCAGATGATCAATGGCTTCCATTTCTTATGGACGTCGACTCACAATGAGATGCAGTGGTGGTTTATCATCAGCTTTCACAGTTTTCCTACTCACAGACGTGTGACATTCCTGCCCACATTTTTAAATGTGCCCTCTCATGCCAATTCAGTAGAATCGCCTACAGCCTGTGGCTTCTGTCTTTTGCACTCCAAAGTTACCTGACAGATCATGATAGGCAGTGAGGACCATGTCTACAGCTCTCCCTGTGATCAAAATTTGATGGAGATGAGTAACGGTGATGGGATCAACGGTACTGCGATACAGCAACCCTTTCTTCACAAAGAACTGTTTTCGCTGTCTCCACACACAAAATAATTGAGGGTCAGCATCGCCTCTGAGAATTCTCCCGGGAGTTTTTCCCATGATTAGTAATTCCTAAATTTCTGCAATCACTCGACTTTATGTCTGTACTTTTATCCATCTCATTTCCTCTTGCGGAGAGTCTGGACTGTCTTACTGAGACAGAAATATATATGGAGATTTAAAAATACCCCAACAGTGTATACTGGTGTATGCTCCAAAAACATTTCCTTTTTTCTACTTTTTAGATTGTTGTCTAATCCATACTGAGGCTGTGAGTGTCTTTGTCGGACTCCAGAAATAAACACAGAGATTTTAAATGTTTAAACTATGCTATATATACCTATTATCCGGTGATACTGTACCCTTTCTCAACTTTCTGCAATCTTGTTGAATCCATACTGTGCCTGAGACCGTCTGAGTCTGCCTCCTGATTACAGATGAGTGGTGTTTGAGTGGAACTGTTGGCCAAGTTCAAATTCTAGCTGTTTTGGGCAGTGTTAGATCCGTTTGTTGAACTACAACACTTTGATTAAAATTCGACTGTTCGAGTTTCCGTTCGAGAATGTTTCGTTAAACAAAAGTATATATTTTTTTCACATTAAAAATGGTTTCAATGATAATAGACAGTTTTAGGGCATAGTAGCGGTGTCTGGTAGCCAGCGGTGTAGTACACCCGTGAAGGAGCTACACCGTGTGAGTTTCTAATAATTTTTTACCATATTGTCCTGAAAATCCTTTTGGGCCCAGTAACTGTGTCTGCTACTCAGAAGAGGAACCCACCCGTGAACCGAGCTAAGCCGCCTGTTTATGAAAGAACCAGTTTTTGACTGCATTTACACCACTTAATACTTTGGGCCTAGTAACTGTGTATGCTACTCAGCAGAGTTGGCCACCCGTGAACCAAGCTATGCTGCCTGTTTATGTAAGAACTGTGTGCTACTCAGCAGAGGAGCCCAGCTGTTAAGCAAGCTACAGCACCTGTGGCTTGGACACTTAATTTTTTCACATTCTTTCTGGAATGCTGTTTAGGCCTAATTCCGGAATTACGGTTGACCTGCACTTACTGGGAAATGCTTGTTCGCGGGGAAGAATTGTAATCCCAGATCCCAATCACTAACGGGGTTCAGCGTGTTATCCGCACCTGTAAGCGATACACGATGGTCCTTTCATTGTAGCACGCGTGCAGCCCCGGACATGTAAGGGCATGACAGACCTGTTATTGGCCGATCTCGCGTGCCAGAGCCTCGCATGTCCCTCTAGTAAGCTGGACGCGGACCGCGGGGGCATGCCTTAGTCTTGTTCGTTAACGGAAATAAGCTTGCAATCTGTGCAGCTTTTTTGTGGATGGCATGGTTGAGGTTGCCCATGTTGAGTCCAATTAAGCCGCAGGCTCCACTCCTGCCCCCAGAAGCCAAACACTTTTGCTGACAGTGACATTCTGATCAAAGATCAAACGTCTGTACGCCCTCTGCCTCAACAGTCCAAGTGCAAACAGATGGAAGATGGGGACAACGAGGAGTCCAGAGTACAGAGATTCCTTAGCGAGGAGACTTATTTAATTGTTTTAAAGGTTGGGAGCAATTTTTGGGGAGCACGATACTCTGGAGAATGATATCTGGGGCCCACCATACACTGGAGCATTCCAAAGGTGGACATCAGTCACTGGAGCAGCATTTACAGGGCCCATTATACACTGGAGCATTAGAAATGGGGCCCATTATATATGGAGCATTATTTGGGTCAATAAGACACTGGAGCTTCATCCATGGTGAACAACATATACTGTAGCATTATGTGGTGCTCATCATATACTGTATTGAACATTATATGGGACCAATGATTCTGTATGGAGAAAAAAATGGGCCTCATTACTCTGTATGGCGCACTATGCGGTGGCCATAATACTGTATGGAGGAATATACTGTCTGTTTTTGGAGCTATTGTAGAATTTAAAATGGATATCAGTCATGTGATGTAAGAATTGAAGCATTTTTCATTGTACTGTACCGCTATTTCTCTGCCGTATCAAAGGATCATGAATTGTGTCATGTGTTAAAGGAGCCCAGTGACACTCTTTTGCCCTGGGCCCACAAAAATCTGGAGCCAGTACTACCCCCCAAAACTTTAGCCAAATAACCCCCAGTTTTCAATGCCTAACTATTATTATAAAGTAAATTAAGGTTGACAAGCTTAAGGAACAAGAATTGATGTTTTTGGCATTAAAATGGGCACTCTAGGTGTGTTTCCTGTCCTCAACTCACTGCCGACTTTTCTTCCCCATTGACTTACATTGGGTTTGGTGTTTCAGTCGGACTTCGACTTTTCACAATAATTGGACGATTTCGTTCGAGCCGACTTTTGCAAAAGTCGAGTTTCGTGAAACCCGACTCGACCCGAAAAAAGGCAAAGTTGCTCATCTCTAGTAGCCAGGGGTCATACACACAGCGGGCAGCGAGGTACAGGAGCAATAATCACAGAAAGGTCAATACGTAGCCAGGGGTCATACACAGGGCAGGCATAGAGGTACAGAGTAAGAATACAAGAGACGTTAACCGTGACAGGACCGAATCAAACACCAAGCAAGCATACGAAGACAGGCATGAAGCACAGACAGAACAGGGTCAGGCACACTCAGATAGGAGTATAAACGACAGGGGACAGCTCCACCATGTGGCTATAAGAACCATCCCCAGATCCATAGAGAGGCTTCCCAGATTAACCTCTGCACCGCTTAACCTGGAGCCTCAGTAAACCATGACAGTACCCCCCTTTCAACAGGGGGCCTCTGGACCCCCAGGTCTCTCAGGATATCGAGCATGGTATGCCCTAACCAGGCGATCAGCGTGGACCTATCTGGCTGGTACCCACGACCGGTCCTCTGGACCTTACCCCTTCAAGTGCACCAAGTATTGTAAAGACCCGCGAACCCATCGGGAATGTACAATGTGTTGCACTACAAATTCCATATGTCCATCCACCAGTACCGGGGTTGGAAGGGAACCTGGATCCTCCACCACTGAACCTAAAGGTTTAAGCAGGGACCTATGGAAGACATCATGGAGTTTTAATGATGAAGGAAGATGTAAACGATACGCTACTGGGTTAACCACTTCGGTTATCTCATACGGGCCAATGAATTTTGACCCTAGTTTGGCGGAGAGTAACCTTAGGCTTATGTGTCGTGTGGAAAGCCACACCTTATCTCCACACTGTAACGTCTGACCAGAGTCCTTCTTATTATCTGTGAAATATTTATATTTCCCTTGCGCTCTGGAAATATTTGAACGAACCTTAGACCACAGATCACTAATCCGATTGATACAATCCTCGGCCCCTGGACAGTTGGAATCCAGATGCGAAAATTCCCGGAAATGAGGGTTTTATCCGTAATTAATAAAAAAACGGTAACCTACCAGTAGATTGATTAATTTGATTGTTGAAGGCGAACTCCGCCAACGGTAAGGCATCGCACCAGTCATCCTGTAAAGTGGAAGTCAAACACCGGAGAATCTGCTGAAGCGACTGGTTGGTGCGCTCCGCCTTTCCAATGCTCTCTGGGTGATAAGCTGAGGAAAAAGATAGAGATATCCCCAGCTTTTTGCAAAAAGCCTGCCAAAACTTAGCTACGAATTGCGTTCCCCTGTCGGACACAATGTTCATGGGCACTCCATGAAGACGAGCAATCTGGGACAGGAAGTGTCTAGACAGGATTTCTGCTGATGGTAGCTTAGCCATAGGTACAAAGTGTGTTAGCTTGGAGAACCTGTCTACAATTACCCAAACTACAGTGTTACCCCGGGATGGAGGGAGGTTAGTAATGAAGTCCAAGGACAAAGGAGTCCACGGTCTTCTCGGAATTGGTAAAGGTACCAATTCCCCGGCCAGCCGGCAATGAGAGCTCTTGAAACGGGCACATACCCCACAAGCTGCGACAAATTTATTGATCTCTGCAGACATTAATGGCCACCAAAAAACTCTCTTTACTGCTTCGCATGTGGCTGTAATACCTGGGTGAGCACCCAATTTCGAGTCATGAAACTCCCACAGGAGTTTGGTGCGCAGATGCTGTGGAACAAACAATTTATTTACAGGTTTGGAGTTTGGAGCTAAAGATTGAGCCCCCACAATCTCCCGCTCCAACTCCGATGGCGATGACAGTTCCGCAATCACCACCCCAGGTTGAAGAATGGAGGAGGGTGGGTCAGGGGCAGACATTGGCTCAAAACTACGTAATAACGCATCTGCTTTCAGGTTTTATACTGTAGGGATTCGCTCTGGTAGGCAATAGCCGGGCGGCAGTAATGAGGCCACACACAGGCATAAAGTCCAATTCCAGTGGTTTTAATGTCACTCAGTAACCAGCAGCTTAACAGAACATAAGGAAAACAAAACACATACTCCAGCTTGGAGAACCACTGGTCCCAGACTCACCCCTTGCACGGGACGGGCATAACTAAGCGGCTGCCAGGTCCTGCTGCATCCGCCAGGTGCCATTCCCGGGGTTCTTACGAGTCTTGCTGCTATAGTCCTGCAGCACGGGAATCCTGTATACAAGTTTCAGGCTGAGGCCACACAAGTTCCTGTAGCTTCCAGAAACACACTCACACTGTGGCAATTACCAACCTCCATTCCATAGAGCCTAACCCCTCCCACCAGTGAGGTAGACTGGCTGATCACGTGACCCTGACATCATAGCAGGTCCCATCTTTAGGGAAAAACCTGGCCAAACATTAACCTGCTGGGAGAAACATATCTTCCATCCAGTAAAACACCCTTTACTGTACCACATGCCTCCCCCCTATGTTCAACCCTAGAGGGGTAGACACATGACATACAGTGAACTCTGGACAGGTCATCTGCATTCCTCTGTAGTCTGCCTGTACGATGTTCCACTGAAAATTTAAAATTTTGCAGGGACAGGAACCACCTGGTGACTCGGGCATTCCTCTCCTTAGCTTGACTCATCCACGTAAGAGGGGAATGATCTGTCACCAGCCAAAATGTTCTCCCCAGCAAATAGTAGCGCAACGATTCCAGTGCCCACTTGATGGCCAGGCACTCTCTCTCCACAATACTGTACCGAGTTTCAGCTGGGGTAAGCTTCCAGCTCAGAAAGCTAATGGGATGCTCTTCCCCGTTAACTTCCTGTGACAGCACGGCACCGAGTCCTATCTCAGAGGCATCAGTCTGCACCACAAACTCTTTTTTGAAATTTGGAGTGATCAGGACTGGTGTACCACACAGTACCCCTTTTAATTTTGTAAAGGCCTCCTCTAACTGATCTTTCCAGTGGACCATCACAGATTTTTTTCCTTTTAAACAATCTGTTAAAGGTGCGGACAGGGTTGCAAAGTTGGGAATGAATCGCCTGTAATATCCCACCAAACCCAAAAAGGCCTTTACCTGTTTTGTTGTGAGGGGATGGGGCCAGTTCTGAATTGCCTCCACCTTGTTTACTTGGGGCTTGAGAACTCATCTCCCAATGACATAACCCAAGTACCGGGCTTCCTCCAACCCTATGAAACACTTCTTTGGGTTGGCAGTTAGCCCTGCTTGTCGCAGGGAGTCTACCACTGCCTGTACCTTTGCTAAGTGGCTTTCCCAATCGGTGCTGAACACAATGATATCATCTAGATAGGCTAAGGCATAGCGGCGATAGGGACGGAGAACAATATCCATTAACCGCTGGAACGTTGCTGGAGCGCCATGCAATCCAAAGGGTAACACCTTATACTGGAACAGCCCCTCAGGTGTTATAAACGCCATTTTTCCCTTCGTTGCCTCTGTTAGGGGTACCTGCCAATAACCTTTTTGAGGTCCAGAGTTGTAAAATACCGTGCTTGCCCAAAGCGCTCTATCAACTCATCAGCCCGGGGCATGGTGTAGCCGTCAAACTTTGAAATGTCATTGAGTTTTCTAAAATCATTACAGAATCTTAGAGACCCATCAGGCTTGGGTATTAGAACTATTGGGCTGGCCCACTCACTCTAAGACTCTTCTATGACCCCTAACTGTAGCATCATTTTTACCTCTTCCGAGATGGCTTGTCGCCGGGCCTAAGGCACCCGATATGGCTTTAGTCGGACCTTGGCCTGTGGCTCTGTGACAATGTCATGTTGAGTTAGGGAGGTGCATCCCGGGAGCTCCAAAAAAACATCTGTATTTCGGCTAATGAGTTCCCGAACTTCCTGAACCTGTTTAGTGGACAAAGTATCTGCAATTTTGACCCCGGGTTGGGTTTCTCCTGCATCGCCCCGTGGTAAGGGAGCCTTTTCCATCTGAAATGCTGGCAGTGGACTATCCCCACCAAGGTGCTCTCTATCTTTCCAGGGTTTAAGCAAATTAATATGGTAAACCTGTTCTGGCTTTCTCCGTCCTGGCTGGGGTATCTTATAAACACAGAAAAAACGGAGCAGAGAACAACATCCAATAAAAAGCAATAATATTTAATTCAAGTAGTTGACAATACAAAAGTATACATGTCGATAAAGGCTTATATAGTAAAAAGGAAAAGGAGGGATACAAAGGCCAAAAACAGAGGTACACATGGTGATCCTGTGACCAAGGGTTATAAGATATATATAGCGACAATATGATACAACATGATAAATCCCAGGCAAAATACCCATACAGGGTGTAGTTAATATTGTCTAGGGCATTTAAGAAAGTCAAATGCCCTTCGTTATCTAAATAGTATCACTTACCCATGATCACCAGTGTGCCAATGTGCACATTGTGTGGCAATGTGTGGCACCAGTGTGCCAATGTGCACCTAGGGGTCATAGAGGTGCACATTGGCACACTGGTGATCATGGGTAAGTGATACTATTTAGATAACGAAGGGCATTTGACTTTCTTAAATGCCCTAGACAATATTAACTACACCCTGTATGGGTATTTTGCCCGGGATTTATCATGTTGTATCATATTGTCGCTATATATATCTTATAACCCTTGGTCACAGGATCACCATGTGTACCTCTGTTTTTTGGCCTTTGTATCCCTCCTTTTCCTTTTTACTATACAAGCCTTTATCGACATGTATACTTTTGTATTGTCAACTACTTGAATTAATAAATTATTGTTTTTTATTGGATGTTGTTCTCTGCTCCGTTTTTTCTGTGTTTATTCCTAATGGGAGCATTTCCTTCTCTTATTGTTGTTAGGCCTTGGCCTTATTTTTTGGATTGAAGTTATTTTCTTCAGTATTTATTACAGTTTATATATGCTTATTTTTGACTATTTCTTGTTTTCATTTGGCTGGTATATCTTGTAGTCTACTGACCCCACCTTCTCCATGATCTCATAGGGTCCCTGCCACCTTGCAAGAAATTTGCTATCTACGGTAGGCACAAGCACCAAGACCTGATCTCCAAGGCTAAAGGTTCTTACCCGAGCCTCCCAGTTATAGACCTGACTCTGTGACCATTGTGCTGCCTCCATATGTTCCCGGACCAAGGGTAGGACTGTCTCCATCCTATCTTGCATTTTTGCAACATGTTCTATCACACTTTTGTGGGGGGTAGGTTGGTTCTCCCAGAACTCTTTGGCTATGTCGAGTAAGCCCCGTGGATGTCTGCCGTACAATAGTTCAAAGGGCGAGAACCCCGTAGATGCCTGAGGCACCTCCCGCACTGCAAATAACAACTATGGCAATAAAAGATCCCAGTCCTTCCCATTTTTGTTTGGAAACTGCCTTTTTTAACATGCTCTTCATTGTCTTATTGAACCTTTCTACCAGACCATCTGTTTGGGGATGATAGACCGAGGTGCACAAATGTTTAACATTTAACAACCGGCAGAGTTCCTTCATAATTTTTTACATAAAGGGGGTTCTCTGGTCTGTTAGAATCTCTTGCGGAATTCCCACCCTTGAAAACATACCCATAAGTTCCTTTGCTATAAGCTTAGCTGATGTGTGGCGCAGAGGAATGGCCTCAGGATATCGGGTAGCATAGTCTAGAACTACAAGAATGTGTTGGTGTCCCCTTGCCAACTTATTGAGAGGCCCCATCAGGTCCATGGCCACTCTCTCGAAGGGTACCTCTATAATTGGCAAAGGCACCAAAGGGCTCCGAAAATAAGGCTGGGGACTGGTTACCTGGCATACTGGACAGCAGCTACAGTACCGTTTAACTTCTTCATGAACCCCTGGCCAGTAAAATTGCTGCAGAATTCGGTCGAGGGTCTTCTTTTGGCCCAAATGCCCCCCAAGTACATGCGCATGCGCTAAATCCATTACCAGCCTCCGATACATCTGAGGTACCAGTAACTGTTCTACCATTTCTCCACATATTTTCTCCACTCGGTACAACAAATCCTGGTTCAACTCAAAGCATGGAAACACTGTATCTGCTCCAGGTTGTTGGGGTTCCCCATTGACAAACAGTACATTTTCTCTGGCCCGGGCTAAAGTAAGGTCTCGGAGTTGCGCTGTACCAAAATTGTCACCTGATACATTCAAGTCTGACAACTCGGGTCCCAGCGGCAAGTCTTCCACCTCTCCAGCCAATACTTCTATGGGAGAACTCTCCCCCTCCTCCACCGAAGGGAAGGTTATTCCTACCACCAGCACTTCTTCCTCCAGGCCACCAGGTTCATGCCCCCCTTCTGGAGAATGTAACCTGGTTGCCTCTGGTGCCGGCAGTTGCTCAGTGGACGGGACAACAGACGGCCACAGCACAGAAAACAAGGGAAAGTCTCTTCCAATTATCACTTCATAATGTAAATTAGTCACCACCCTGACCTCGTGGCACCGCCTCCCTGCTGGCGTGCTGATTACCATTAGTGCAGTGGGATAGTCTTTTAAGTCTCCATGTATACACAACACCCCAATTTTCCGACCCGTATACTCGCTGGTGTGAATCCAGCTGGCTCGTACCAGGGTTACAAGACTCCCTGAGTCCAATAGGGCCACAGCTGGGGTGCCCTCCACTTCCACCTGAAACAAATGTTCCATATTGGGGCCTTTCGGGGTGCCCACTGCACACAATGGTTCGGCATAATGGGACTGGCGGTGCCCAAAATTGGTGCCCATGGGCTCAGTCAGGTGGGGGCAATCAGCTCTCATATGACCTGGTTCCTGGCACCGCCAGCAGATTATGTAGCTCCCTACTTCCCCAGATAAGTCCTGAGTGGCATTCCTGGGCTCCGCTCGCCGAACCAGGGGCGGGGACTTAGGGAACCTTCCTGTTACCTTTTGAGGGGTCCCTCCCTGTAACTCTTTGGTAGCCCCATACCTTTCTATGAGGTCTATCATCTGCATGGCATTAGTAGGGGATGCTGACCGACCCATGTCTGGAGGGAGTGGGGCAAAGCACTCCAAAATTTATCAGTCACTATGCGGTTCAGCATGGCCGTGGGGGACAACACCTCAGGCTGCAACCATTTTTGTAACAGGTGCAACAGGTCGTGATACTGGAACCGGGCTGGCTTGGAATGGGTAAACTCCCACTGGTGTACCCGCTGGGCCTGCACTAACACATTTACCCCAAGGCGTGCCAATATCTCACCCTTGACGACCGTGTAGTCCACCCTTTGCTCTGGGGGTAGGTCCTGACACGCTTTCAACGGTCCTGGGGTCAGAAACGGAGCGAGGACATCTGCCCAATGGTCCTGGGGTAGCTTCTCTCTCTCAGCGACTCCTTCGAACATCTCCAGATATACCTCCACATCGTCTGATTTCTCCATTTTGGGAATCGCTGTACGAACGGCTTTCCGAATCTCATTGATTCCCCGGTCAGCTCCTTTTGCCTGTGCTGTCATAATATGCTGTATCAACAGCTGATTGGTTTCCTGCTGCTGCTGCATAGCCTGCTGCTGCATAGCCTGCTGTTGCATGGCTTCCTGTTGCTGCTGCTGCATAGCTTGCTGCTGCTGGGTAGCCTGCTGCTGCATAGCCTGCTGCTGCATAGCCTGCTGTTGCTGTGTAGCCTGCTGCATAGCCTGCTGCTGCTGTTGCATGGCCTCTATGAGCGTTTTTACCGTGGCCTCCATTTCTGGAAAGTTCCCCGCCTGGGTCTCTGCCACTCGTTTCACCCAGGACATAGGCTGGGGTACAAATCAAAAATAAAAACAGCCTGGCCTCACTGCTTCTGCCCGCATTCTCCACCAATTGTAGGGATTCGCTCTGGTAGGCAATAGCCGGGTGGCAGTAACGAGGCAACACACAGGCATAAAGCTCAATTCCAGTGGTTTTACTGTCACTCAGTAACCAGCAGCTTAACAGAACATAAGGAAAACCAAACACATACTCCAGCTTGGAGAACCACTGGTCCCAGACTCACCCCTTGCACGGGACGGGCGTAACTAAGTGGCTACCAGGTCCTGCGGCATCCGCCAGGTGCCATTCCCAGGGTTCTTCCGAGTCTTGCTGCTATAGTCCTGCAGCACGGGAATCCTGTATACAAGTTTCAGGCTGAGTCCACACAAGTTCCTGTAGCTTTCAGAAACACACTCACACTGTGGCAATTACCAACCTCCATTACATAGGGCCTAACCCCTCCCACCAGTGAGGTAGACATCACATGGGCTGATCACGTGACCCTGACATCATTGCAGGTCCTGTCTTTAGGGAAAAACCCGGCCAAACACTAATCTGCTGGGAGAAACATATCTTCCATCCAGTAAAACACCCTTTACTGTACCACAAGACCCTGGCCGGAAAGTAATAGAAAATTGTAATCTAGAGAAAAAAAGTGACCAGTGGGCCTGCCTGGGCATTAGTCTTTTAGCAGTTTTAATATACTCCAAATTTTTGTGGTCAGTGATGACTGTGATAGGGTGAGCTGCCCCTTCCAAAAAATGCCTCTACTCTTCATTCGCCAATTTGATCGCCAGGAGCTCGATATTCCACACATCATAATTTCTCTCTGCTGGAGAAATTTTTTTTGAGAAATAGGCACAAGGCCTGAGGTTAGTCAGAGTGGCAGGCCCCTGAAACAACACAGCCCCCACCCCCACCTCTGAAGCATCGACCTCCACAATAAATGGCATTGAAGGGTCAGGTTGAATCAATTCTGGAGCAGACATGAAATGTTTTTTTAGAACAAGAAAAGATTGTTTAGCTGCAGAAGACCAATTCCTAATATCAGCCCCTTTGCACGTGAGATCAGTAAGGGGCTTAACTATCTGCGAGAAGCCTTTGATGAACCTACAATAATAATTCACGAATCCCAAGAAGCGTTGGAGTCCTTTAAGGTCCTGAGGTTGGATCGACTCCATGATGGCCTGCACCTTCTTGGGATCCGTTCGAAACCCCTGTGGTGAGATTATGAGCCCTAAAATGTTAGTTCCTGGACAAAAAATGTTCATTTTTCAAGCTTGATGAACAGCTGGCTTTTTCTGAGCCTTTGCAAAACAGTTCTGACATGCAATAAGTGAGAGTCCTTGTCGGCAGAATATATCAGAATATCATCTAAATAGACAACAACAAATCGGCCAATGAGATACGCAAACACCACATTAATGAAGTTCTGGAAGACAGCTGGTGCATTAGTAAGCAAAAACGGCATTACCAAATTTTCAAACAATCCCTCTGTCATAAGAAAAGCTGTCTTCCATTCGTCTCCTTCCCTTATTCTTATCAGGTTATAAGCTCCTCTAAGGTCTAATTTGGAAAACCACTTAGCCCCTGAGAGCAGGTTACACAAATCTGGAATCAGGGGTAATGGGTAAGTGTTCCTGATGGTAATTTTGCTGAGTTCTCGAAAGTCGTGGCAGGGATGCAGGCCACCATCCTTATTTTTAACAAAGAAGAACCCCGCTGCAACTGGGGACACTGAAGGTCTTATATGCCCTTTACGGAGACTTTCAGCGATGTATTCTTTCATAGCCAGGTGCTCAGGGCCTGCCAAATTAAACAAACGGGCTTTGGTCACTTTGGCCCCAGGAATCAAATCAATAGTGCAATCAAATGGCCTATGCGGTGGCAATGACTCTGCCTCGCTTTCAGAAAACACGTCCTCATAGTCCTTAAGGTAATCCGGAATACCCTCCAGACTGACAGAAGACTCGCAGACAGGTTTTGTGGATGTCACACAAAGAACAGATTTATGGCAACAATCAATACAATATGACCCGCAATTGACAATTTCCCTTTTTTACCAATCAATTACTGGATTGTGCCATTGAAGCCACGGCATGCCCAGTACCAGCCCTGCAGGCAATTTGTCCATCACAAAACATTTTATTTCTTCCCGATGAGATGGACCAATTTGTAGAATAAAACTTTCAGAAACATAAAGAATCCCCGAACGGGTGAGGGAGGAAGAGTCGATGGCCACAATTTTCAAGGGGGTCTCCAACCTGACTGTCCCTATCTTGAATTGGTAAACGATACAGGAGCTGACCAAATTAAGGGATGAACCACAGTTCACCAATGCTGTGGAAACAAAATGACAATTGTCTACTAATAGTTCAACTTTAAGCAAGATTTTTGTACATGAGGAAAGAAGTACCTGAAGGTATGGGCAGCCTCCTCAACCACTACCTAGACCTAGTAGCTTCCCATCACCTTAGAGGATGACGGACATGACGGACAATCCCTTCTCCAATGTCCCGATTCTCCACAGTAGAAACAAAGCTGCTTCTCCCGACGGCGTTTTTTCTCTTTCTCTTTAAATGAGGTGACGCCAATCTCCATGGGCACAGGGCTGGCACCGGCTTACTTACTGCCAGAAAATAGTGAAGTTTCCAAGCACATAACTACTCTGGCCCTTAATCGCTGATCCATCCGCACAGCTTGGGTAATGGCATCCTCCAGAGTGTCAGGTGGTGGATGCAGGGCTAAAGCATCCTGGAGGCGTTCTGACAGGCCTCTACAGAATAGCCCCCGAAGAGCGGCATCATCCCAGGAGACCTCTGCCACCCACCGGCGGAACTCTGTGCAGAACCACTCTGCTGAGTGCCAACCCTGACGTGCATTCATCGCCATATCCTCAGCCATTCGAACCCTGTCTGGTTCGTCATAAATACGACCCAGGGCCTCAATGAAAGCATCCAGTCATTAATTCCGGGGCCATGGAGGCAAGAGAGAATGCCCAGGCTTGTGGGGCACCCCAAAGTAAGGAAATAATGGCTCCCACCCTCTGAAATTCATCCGCAGAAGACCGGGGTCTCAGGGAAAAAAACAATTTACATTCTTCCCTGAAAGCCCTGAATTCTTTTTTATCCCCAGAGAAGGGGTCAGGGAGTTTGACAGGAGATTCAGGGGACATAAGGGACACATCTTTAATCTCAGGACCGTGGGACCCTGCAGCGACAACCCCCTGCACAGTGTCTGCTAGCTGCTGCTGGGTATGGGCCATAGAGCGCTGTTCCACATTCATTTTTTGGAACATTTGAGTCAAATGTTTCACTTAATCTGATAGCGCTTGCATGGGATCCATAACACTAATCTGAAAATACCCCAGACAATCTCCTTCCCTTGCAGCACAACACAAAAAAAAAACTGTACAGGTCGTTTATAATGTCAGGGGTGCTTCAGTAGCACCGCCACCTCAAGTAACAAGGACACAGATAGAGTGCACGTGGAGGACTCTGAGTCCTGGCGTCTAACGTGGGTAGGAGCAGAGTAGCTTGAGAACCTGCAAGAGGTGGAGCAACGATGAAGAGCTAGGTGCGCACAGGACCTACGATCATGTGACCGCAGGGGGTGGGGCTTAGCGTCCTGCTACTTCAGATGATGTAGTATACTCGCTACAGGAATACTGTAGTAGAGGAGAGGGGAACTCAGGTCAGACAAGCCAGGAGGTCATACACAGGGCGGGCAGCGAGGTACAGGAGGGATAATCACAGAAAGGTCAATACGTAGCCAGGAGTCATACACAGAGCGGGCAGCGAGGTACAGGAGGGATATTCACAGAAAGGTCAATACGTAGCCAGGGGTCATACACAGGGCGGGCATAGAGGTAGAGAGTCAGAATACAAGAGACGTTAACCGTGACAGGACCGAATCAAACACCAAGCAAGCATATGAAGACAGGCATGAAGCAAGAGACAGAACAGGGTCAGGCACACGCAGCTAGGAGTATAAACGACAGGGGATGGCTCCTCCATGAGGCTATAAGAACCCTCCCCAGATCCATAGAGAGGCTTCCAAGATTAACCTCTGCATCGCTTAACCTGGAGCCACAGTAAACCATGACACCGGGCCCCAGAAGGAAAAGAACCCTGCATGGCATCAGCAACCTCCCTCTGAACCTGTTGTTGCAACTGAGCCAGGGTTTGCTGCTCCACAGACAGGTTTTGCATCATTTAAGTGAGGCTATTCACTTGCTCAGAGAGAGCATGCAGCGGATTCATGATTCAAGAAAAAAAAAGTGCAAACCTCGTTTAAATGTTTAGGTCAGCTATAATGTCAGGAACACCGCACTGCACCTGCTCACTGAGCCAGTACGTGTGTCCAGAGTACAAAACTGTGCACAAAGATACCTGTGGAATGGGGCAGCAGTGGTGACGATGCATGCTCCAGGCTCACAGGACCTGAAGCATGTGACTGCTGAGGGCATAGTCTAAACTCCAGAGAGCAAGGAGCTGAGGAAAACTCCTAGAAAGGTAACTACAGGACAATATTACCAAGGGGCATAGACAGAGACATAAACCAGATCAAGCCAGGGTCAAAGCACAAGATAGCACGACAGTTCCAAAGGGTTAGGCAGAATGGATAGTCAGGACATAGCAATAGATCAGAAAACCAGAACAGGCAATAGACGGTACAATAGGGACAAACGGTAACGGAGTAACGATAGCCAAGCCAGGAGGTCAGAACCGGAAAAGACAATAATACCAAAATGAGAGACGGAGAACAGAGTGAGGGGACAGAACAGGTGAAACACGGGAAGCAAACAAGCAATGCAGTGCACACGCACACCAGGGGGGTCAGACACAGAATCAGAACAACAGTATAGCTGACAGAGAACCCTGGTAAAGAGTGAGTATAAATACCCCTCCCAGATCCAGAAAGAGGCCACGTACACTTAACCTGTGAGTGCAGGGCAAGAACACTGTCCACACCATGACAAGATCATTACAAAATAGAGCACTCGGAGCTATACCCTGTTAGACTTCACAGGAGTACAGCAAGTAATGATGCTAGTGGGGGTCCCTATAGCAACCCCCCAGGGAAGTCTAGGCTGGTGGTTGTGCTTGCTCTGACACACAGCTGTGCTAGCTGCACATGCGACTTAGGATGCCCGGTGTCAGATGCTGAACTAAGTGGGAGTTCCCACCCCACACTGCCTGTCTAGACACACACTTACAGTGCTAGTAGCGGCACACGTGCAGACAGGGTGGTAACATATCCAGCAACACACCATACACAAATGATCTTGCTCGTGGACCAATCCAGAACTACCATGTCACCCGAGCAGCTGATGACGACCACCGATGAGAGGTTGCCACCTCATGAGCATGCTCAGTAGGGTGATTTCTGGACTTAGCCTCTGGAATGTCTGATCGCCGCTGCCTATTGCTTGTTACTATAGCTTTGGCAAGAGAGCCAGCAGGTACCAAGCAAACAGCACAAACCTGAGCAAGATGCTGAGAACGATGTCTTTGCTGCTCAGCACCCACTGCGGTCGAAGCAGAATGTGAGACCACAGCGGCAGACAAGGCTTGGGATCTACCCTGTGCAGTGGGAGAATCCCGGCGCCTAACACGCACAGGCTCAATATTGGGTGTTAAGCCACACCCCTTTGAGTGGGTTATGCAGGTGACTGGACCCACCCATCTCTCCAAGTCACCTGGATGCCTTCCCAATGTATGTATAGTAAATCTCAGCAGTAGATCTGCAAAGCCAAAACAATCCCAAGCTTCCATCACAGGGCCATGCACCTCTGTGGTACATACCTCACATTAACAACATGGGCAGTCACCATACCACAACCTGCAGAATAAGCCTACTATATATCTGCAGGTAAATTTGATTTTTAGACATGACAGGCATTTAAAGGGATATAAAGCAAACCATTAACTCTTCTATATCACCTTTAAGTTGTATAACCTAAAGGTTCCCTTTCCTCCCTTGCACCAACGAATTAAATTTGATGGCCTCATAGTTGTCTCTATTTTATGGCAGAATGCTGAGTATGATGACAAACAGTGCCCATCTTTGGAAGTAAGTGTGGAACAGATTGTTTTTCTGAACCACTCTCAAGCAGCTTCTGGCATTCTTCAGACTTGGACATCTGGAACATTCCTTAAAACACCGCAAGGTATGTATATTACTAACTTCTACATTTCATCTAGCACATGCGCTATTCCCTCAAATTCAATATATGCGACTATGAGATACTTTTACCAGATGCTAATTTTATAGAAGAGACATTCTTGTCTACAGTATATGCATTATTCTGCTTATATTTGAACTATTGTCTATGATCATAACAGATAGAACTATTGGGAGACCAGCTTGCATGTTAGTAATATCTTTAGGTCAAATGGCACATAATGTCTGTTACATAAGTCAATGTTTTTTGTTTTTTTTGCCATTAAATTTAATTTTTTTGGGTTGACCAATATAATTTCCAGAATAAGCTTTCATGTGTGTTAATGAATAATAACACTATTTCTGGCCATTATATGAGTTGTATTTTTCACCACTTTTCTACTTTACAGGTTCTATCACTAATTTTCAGTAGAATATCTGCTTTTGGCTATGGCCACACTAGAAGTATTTGTTTAGTATTTTATCTCAGCATTTGTAAGCCAAAACCAGGTGATGAACAATCAGAGGACAAGGTATAATAGAAACAAGTGTACCAATTCTGCATGTTTGACCCACTCCGGGATTTGACTTACAAATGCTGATGTGAAATACTGACTTAATACTGATAGTGTGTCTGTAGCCTTTATGTCTCCCATGCACTACACACATAGATATACTAAAGTCTTGCCTTTGTTCTACTATGAAGCCCGTTTAGAAGCAGAAATATAGAGGACAGTTAACACCAGTACTGGATTGGATGTCCATCTGGATTTCACCAAGAGAGAGTTGAGCTGAATGATACATGTTTCAAGTGCAATCCGATTACCTTGGACACAGAGAATGGAGAAGATGGAGAAATTAAGTTCTTAGTCTTTTCCACACCTGTGCTACGATTCGCTCATGTGAGAGAATCGGATCACTGTAAGGTATCACTGGGCTCAAACGTCGACAGAGTTTGATGTGAGTGACATTACCATAATGAGATAACCGACAGCTGCATGAGCTTACGTTACTCTTATTATAAGGCCACCAGAAACACATAGCTGAAGATCGTGGCTGAGGCCAAGTTCACTGTAAAGTCGGCGGCCCTGCCCGCCGCCGTCCCACCGTCACCGGGTCCTGCCGCTGCATCTCCTTACCTAGCCTGCCGCGCTCCCCTCCGTTCATGCTCGCTCCCTCCTCCTTCCTCTCGGGCAGCTGTTAGCCCGCACATGCGCTTTAGGTCGCGGGCGCGTGCCCGTCAAATCTCTTAACCCTGCGGTGGGTGGCTGCCGGATCTCGGCCAGCCAATCACCTGTCAGCAGGGGATATATCAGGCGTCTCCCATAAGGGGAGGATGCCCGAGTATCGAAAGCCTTCCCTGCACTGATTTGGCCGCCTATAGCTTGTCTATAGTGTCTCCCTCTGTCTCGTGGTTTCCTCTGTCCCAGCCTTGTTTGTCTCTGCCACTGTGTGCTAGTTCCTGCCTCCCTGCCTGTCTTCCATCCTGCCTAGTCCTTGTTCCGCCACCTATGTCCCCTCTGGTCTCTGTCTCTGTTCTTTCCTCCAGTGTCTGTCCCGCTTCCTGTCCAGTTCTCCTGCCTCCTGTCTGACTGTCGTCCTAGTTGTTTCCTGGTGCTAACCGCTCCTTGCCTCTCTCCGCGCTTACCGCACGGAGTCTTGTTTCTTGGTTCCTGTCCGGTACCCCGGTCCTGCCTGTGGCCACTCCGGTCCTTCGAGCCACCCCTCTTGGTTCCAGCTGTCATGGTGTCTGACCCCCGCGGGCCTGCCCCTAACGGTCCCTGTATAGGGGTCGGCTCCACCTGGTACGCTCGACCCAGGGGCCTCAGTTCCACGACCCAGAGGGTCCTGCCTCCCTGCCTGTCTTCCATCCTGCCTAGTCCTTGTTCCGCCACCTATGTCCCCTCTGGTCTCTGTCTCTGTTCTTTCCTCCAGTGTCTGTCCCGCTTCCTGTCCAGTTCTCCTGCCTCCTGTCTGACTGTCGTCCTAGTTGTTTCCTGGTGCTAACCGCTCCTTGCCTCTCTCCGCGCTTACCGCACGGAGTCTTGTTTCTTGGTTCCTGTCCGGTACCCCGGTCCTGCCTGTGGCCACTCCGGTCCTTCGAGCCACCCCTCTTGGTTCCAGCTGTCGTGGTGTCTGACCCCCGCGGGCCTGCCCCTAACGGTCCCTGTATAGGGGTCGGCTCCACCTGGTACGCTCGACCCGGGGGCCTCAGTTCCACGACCCAGAGGGTCTACTCTTGGATGCTGCCAAATCCCTGAACCGTCACATTCACATGTTCAGTATTTATCATAACCTGACTATTTTCTCTAACTGGATCTGCAGCACACTGCTCAGTTTCATGATGAAAAAAGGCATTATGAAGAATGATACAACCACCCACATCCCTGATGAAGGAAACTGTGTTTTTTCCAAAACTAGTCAGAGAGGAATTGGTCCACTGTGCTCCCTGTAATCTATGACGTGACCGGTGACATCACGAAGGTCCTGTTGGCTCATCTCACTCCACAGCTTCACATCGTGCACACTGCACGCTGGCGCGCTGCTGGAAGAGGGGAGCGTGGAGTGTCTGTCACCGGCCGGGACGGTACTCCTGAAGAGCTGTGGTATTAACCCACATTTATCTGGCAAACAGCATTCAATCTGACTTCACATCAAGATATACAGCGCTCTTTACTGGTCCTCTGGAGTCCAGACATTCGCTCAGATTATATCTTAAGGTAATAACTACCTAACTCGGAGCAATCCAATTCATTTGTGTGTATTTTTTAGTTCCATATATATATCTATATTACATAGATTTTAATAAAATGGAGCTCTACATATTAGAACATAAAATAAATTATAAGAGCTGCAAAGATTTAAAATAGCAAGAAACATTGGCGGAAACCATTACTGTTTAAGGTAGAAAGAGATCACTGATTAGTTGCTGCTGATGCCTTCAATATTTTGCTACATTGATTTCTGACTCCCCCTGGAAACAAATGACAATTCCAAATGTTTGCCTAGAAAAAACAAATGCGACAAAGCAAGAAATGGTTTACCAATGCGGCTGATGTAATAAGCTACTGTTCAGAGTGAAGGTAAAAGTAATATACACATGCAGCTCCGTACACGTGAATTATTCAACATTTTGGGTTCTCTTAAGCCTCTGGGGTCAAATTCTTCTGCTGTGCGCAGAATGACTTATTACTCACTGTAAAATTCAATTAAATCTGACTACCTAGCATGCGATTTAAACTTGGAGATTGCTAGGTGTGCTGTGAATTGTGAGACAAGGTCTTACTGAAGTAAGTCACTGGGACTACTTTTTATGGAAAATATATCCAAAATTAGTTTACCTTACAAAATATGGCTTTAAACATTTATAAGGCCAATGTTGTTTAACCCAGAATGGAAATAAAGATATCCTTTTTTAGTTTAAAAGAACACAGAAACAAATAGGTTTTCCAAACATTTATCAAATACATAAGTTGTATTATAAAATAATGTAATACAATGTTAACTATTTTATATTATACTCCTAAAGCGGTTGCATTGTTTACACCTCCAAGCAACTCCCTGTAGTCTAAGCCCTGTGATTGGCAGAACTGCTCTAAAACTACAGGTTATTCCAGAGGCCATTCTCGCCTGCACATTGCTTGTGCCTGTATTTTCTGCTGATGTTGCTGCAAATTCTTGTACATAGCATTAGCATCACAAATATAAGTTGAAGCTTATGGGCCATAAGCCGTCAAAATAAAAAAATCAAATTTTTCCGACAAAAAGCTTTTTTAGCTACAAATTTAGCATTTTCACAAGGGTAAAAGGAGAAAATGGACCCCAATTTTTTGTGGTGAAATTTCTCCTTAGGTCACCGATCACCCATGTGTGGCTGAAAACTACTTTTGAGGCACAGTGCAAAGCTTAGAAGGGAAGTAGTGCCATATTACAGTACAGATTTTGCTGCACTTGTTTGAGGGGGCCATGTTACATTGACAGAGCCTCAGAGGTGCCAGAACAGCAGAACCCCCCATAAGTGACCCCATTTTACCATATAAACCTCTCAATGATTTCATGTAGGGGTGCATTGATTATATTGACACCACAGGTGTGTCACAAACTTTTATACCATTGGGCAGAGAAGAAAAATAATTTACATTTTTACCACCAAAATTGTGTGTTAGACCCAAGTTTTACATTTTCACACTCGGAAATTGGTCAAAATGGCACCAGAATTTGTCCCACAATTTCGTCTGAATGTAGAAATATCACATATGTTGCTGTATAGTACTACTTTGCCATATGGAGTGACAGAGGGACAGAGCGCTAATTGCCTCCTGGAGCGCAGATATTCTTAGAGTTGTTTATGGATTTCATATAAAGAGCCACTAAAGTGCTGGAAAAGCAAAGTCTCCCCTCAGGTGACCCCATTTTTGAAATGATAACCCTTTGGGAATTTACAGTGGGTGCGGAAAGTATTCAGATCCCGTTAAATTGTTCAGTCTTTGTTTCATTGCAGCCATTTGGTAAATTCAAAAAAGTTCATTTTTTCTTATTAATGTACACTCTGCACCCCATCTTGACTGAAAAAAAAACAAATGTAGAAATTTTTGCAAATTTGTTAAAAAAGAAAAACTGAAATTTCACATGGTCATAAGTAATCAGACCTTTTGCTCAGTATTGAGTAGAAGCACTCTTTTGAGCTAGTACAGCCATGAGTCTTCTTGGGAATGAAACAAGTTTCTCACACCTGGATTTGGGGATCCTCTTCCAGTTTTCCTTGCAGATCCTCTCCAGTTCCGCCAGGTTGGATGGTGAACATTGGGTGTACAGCCATTTTCAGGTCTCTCCAGAGATGCTCAATTGGGTTCAGATCAGGTCTCTGGCTGGGCCAGTCAAGAATGGTCACAGAGTTATTTTGAAGCCACTCCTTTGTTATTTTAGCTGTTTGCTTAGGGTCATTGACTTGTTGGAAGGTGAACCTTCGGCCAAGTATGAGGTCCAGAAAACTCTTGAAAACGTTTTCATCCAGGATATCTCTGTACTTGGCTGCATTCATGTTATCTTCAATTGCAACCAGTCGTCCTGTCCCTGCAGATGAAAAAAACCCCATAGCATGATGCTGTCACCACCATGTTTCACTGTTGGGTTATATTGGGCAGGTGATGAGCAGTGCCTGGTTTTCTCCATACATACTGATTAGGCTATGTGCATACGTAGTGAAAGGTGCTGCGGATTTTTCCGCGCCGATTTGGAAAAATCCGCAGGTAAATCCTCAGGTCAAAAGACCTGCAGTTTGTCTGTGGATTAGCCTGCAGTTTACCCCTGCGGTTTCACACCTCTACAATGTAGAAGGTGTTAAACCACTGCGGATTCCGCACAAAGAATTGACATGCTGCGGATTTGAACCCGCAGCAAATCCGCACGGAAAAATCCGCAGCATGTGCCATAGAAAACAATGGTACTGTACAAAGCAGCTAAATCTGCTGCCGCAGAGCCAAAAACGCTGCGGATCTGCAGCAGAATCAGCAACGTGTGCACATAGCCTTAGAATTAGCAACAAGAAGTTCTATCTTTGTCTCATCAGACTAGAGAATCTTATTTCTCATACTCTCGGAGTTCTTCATGTATTTTTTCGCAAACTCTATGTGGGCTTTCATATGTCTTGCACTGAGGAGAGGTTTCCGTAAGACCACTCTGCCTGACTGGTGGAGTGCTGCAGTGGTAGTTGACTTTGTGCAACTTTCTCCCATCTCCCTACTGCATCTGGGAAGCTCAGCCACAGTAATCTCGGGGTTCTTCTTTGCTGTATAATATGCACAAGAAAAATGCAACAGGTCTGGGTAAGGGAAGGTCTGTGTGACCAAAGGGAAGTGTGAGATCTGAAAGGGGTCTATGTGTGGAGAAGGTCTGGGAGACCAAGACGCCGACCATGACATGTAACTGAAAGAAAGGTAAAAGAGATGGAAGACGTGAGAAAGACAGCCATCCTAGGTCAGGTCCCCGACACCACGGACACCCCTGAAGGAGAAAGATGGACGCCGGCAATGATTTGAAAGGTGTGAGGCCTCGATCATGGTGTACTGGACAGTGGAAGGTGACAGGAGGGGAGAGTAGGGGAAGGTACACGTCATAGAGAGAATATGGGTGTACCTAGTCCAATTTGAAAGATGTTATCATGTGGCGTGCGCGCTGGTGAGTAGCAGTAGGCTGCTCAGAGGATGGTGCTCCCAGTATGGTTCGGCACCCGCGGGAAGTGGCTTTGGCCCAACAACTGGTCCGACAACAGAGTGTAGGTGAAGCTTCAGAACGACGAAGGCAGGGATTACGATTGCCGAGGACGACAATAGACAAAGGAAGGGGAAGTGTAAGGAAGGTGACCTGACAGACGTGCAGACTTGTCAAAATAGAGAAAGGAAGGTTTGCACAGTTTAGACAGGTGTCAGTTACAACAGTGGGGAATCAGCTGAGAAAGTGTAGTGGACGTGCAGTACCTTGGGTTGACCATTAGAGGGCAGGGAGGAGTGTGAGCAAAGGACTTGACATCAGCTTAGGGCTTAGGAAACCGATTGTCATGGGGGGCAGAGTTACAGGAAACCAGGAATGATATAAATTTGACAGGAGTAGAGTTGAGCGAAACGGGTCGAAAAAATTCAAAAGTCGCCGACTTTTGGCAAAGTCGGGTTTCATGAAACGAAACCCGACCCTAGGATGAGGTCGGCCACGAGGTCGGCGACTTACGCGCCAAAGTCGCGTTTCAAAAGTTTGTTTTGCGCTCTTTTTCAGCCAATCAGGATCCACGGACACTGTGGGCAACGTGATGACATAGGCACGGGTCACCACCATCTTTCAGAAGGGCATGCAAGTGATTGGCTTGCTTTGGTGGGCGTCACAGGGGGTATAAAAGGGCGTGCACGCCGACCGCCATCTTACTTCTGCCGATCTTAGCATAGGGAGAGGTTGCTGCTGATTCTGTAGGGAGAGCGTTAGGCAGGGAAGAAGACAAAAAAACTGCTTCTGCTGCTAGCGATTGGGCCTGCACAACACACCAGTCACTGTGTGTGCAGTGCAAGGGGAGGCTATATAGTGGTGTATCAGTGGTGTTGGTTGTTGGGCTGCCTTCTAAGGCTTCCTGACAGGCTGGCATTGCTGTTTACCCACTGCTCCGCAAACTGCTTTTTTAAAAGCAATCCAATCTCCCTTATCCTCTAGTCACTTTGGTCACAGCTGCGCCATCGAGCCTGTCACATAGCGCTCAGATATTCAATGGGCCTCAAACTGCTTTTTTAAAAGCAATCCCAATTTTTTTTTTTTGTCCTGCTGAGAAGAAAAAAAAACTGCTTCTGCTGCTGATAGCAATTTGGCATGCACAACACACCAGTCACTGTGTGTGCAGTGCAAGGGGAGGCTATATTGTGGTGTATCAGTAGTGTTGGTTGTTGGGCTGCCTTTTAAGGCTTCCTGACAGGCTGGCATTGCTGTTTACCCACTGCTCCGCAAACTGCTTTTTTAAAAGCAATCCAATCTCCCTTATCCTCTAGTCACTTTGGTCACAGCTGTGCCATCGAGCCTGTCACATAGCGCTCAGATATTCATTGGGCCTCACACAATCCAAAAGTGTCCAGTGTCCAAAAGTGTGTGCAGAGATTCAAAATCTCCCTTATCCTCTAGTCACTTAGGTCACAGCTGTGCCATCGAGCCTGTCACATAGCGCTCAGATATTCATTGGGCCTCACACAATCCAAAAGTGTCCAGTGTCCAAAAGTGTGTGCAGAGATTCAAAATCTCACTTATCCTCTAGTCACTTAGGTCACAGCTGTGCCATCGAGCCTGTCTCATAGTGCTCAGATATTCATTGGGCCTCACACAATCCAAAAGTGTCCAGTGTCCAAAAGTGTGTGCAGAGATTCAAAATCTCACTTATCCTCTAGTCACTTAGGTCACAGCTGTGCCATCGAGCCTGTCTCATAGTGCTCAGATATTCATTGGGCCTCACACAATCCAAAAGTGTCCAGTGTCCAAAAGTGTGTGCAGAGATTCAAAATCTCACTTATCCTCTAGTCACTTAGGTCACAGCTGTGCCATCGAGCCTGTCACATAGCGCTCAGATATCAGTGGGCCTCACACAATCCAAAAGTGTCCAGTGTCCAAAAGTGTATGCAGAGATTCAAAATCTCACTTATCCTCTAGTCACTTAGGTCACAGCTGTGCCATCGAGCCTGTCACATAGCGCTCAGATATCAGTGGGCCTCACACAATCCAAAAGTGTCCAGTGTCCAAAAGTGTGTGCAGAGATTCAAAATCTCACTTATCCTCTAGTCATTTAGGTCACAGCTGTGCCATCGAGCCTGTCACAAAGCGCTCAGATATCAGTGGGCCTCACACAATCCAAAAGTGTCCAGTGTCCAAAAGTGTGTGCAGAGATTCAAAATCTCACTTATCCTCTAGTCACTTAGGTCACAGCTGTGCCATCGAGCCTGTCACATAGCGCTCAGATATTCATTGGGCCTCACACAATCCAAAAGTGTCCAGTGTCCAAAAGTGTGTGCAGAGATTCAAAATCTCCCTTATCTTCTAGTCACTTAGGTCACAGCTGTGCCATCGAGCCTGTCACATAGCGCTCAGATATTCATTGGGCCTCACACAATCCAAAAGTGTCCAGTGTCCAAAAGTGTGTGCAGAGATTCAAAATCTCACTTATCCTCTAGTCACTTCGGTCACAGCTGTGCCATCGAGCCTGTCTCATAGTGCTCAGATATTCATTGGGCCTCACACAATCCAAAAGTGTCCAATGTGCAAAAGTGTGTGCAGAGATTCAAAATCTCCCTTATCCTCTAGTCACTTAGGTCACAGCTGTGCCATCGAGCCTGTCACATAGCGCTCAGATATTCATTGGGCCTCACACAATCCAAAAGTGTCCAGTGTCCAAAAGTGTGTGCAGAGATTCAAAATCTCCCTTATCCTCTAGTCACTTAGGTCACAGCTGTGCCATCGAGCCTGTCACATAGCGCTCAGATATCAGTGGGCCTCACACAATCCAAAAGTGTCCAGTGTCCAAAAGTGTGTGCAGAGATTCAAAATCTCACTTATCCTCTAGTCACTTAGGTCACAGCTGTGCCATCGAGCCTGTCACATAGCGCTCAGATATCAGTGGGCCTCACACAATCCAAAAGTGTCCAGTGTCCAAAAGTGTGTGCAGAGATTCAAAATCTCACTTATCCTCTAGTCACTTAGGTCACAGCTGTGCCATCAAGCCTGTCACATAGCGCTCAGATATTCATTGGGCCTCACACAATCCAAAAGTGTCCAGTGTCCAAAAGTGTGTGCAGAGATTCAAAATCTCCCTTATCCTCTAGTCACTTAGGTCACAGCTGTGCCATCGAGCCTGTCACATAGCGATCAGATATTCATTGGGCCTCACACAATCCAAAAGTGTCCAGTGTCCAAAAGTGTGTGCAGAGATACAAAATCTCACTTATCCTCTAGTCACTTAGGTCACAGCTGTGCCATCGAGCCTGTCACATAGCGCTCAGATATCAGTGGGCCTCACACAATCCAAAAGTGTCCAGTGTCCAAAAGTGTGTGCAGAGATTCAAAATCTCACTTATCCTCTAGTCACTTAGGTCACAGCTGTGCCATCGAGCCTGTCACATAGCGCTCAGATATCAGTGGGCCTCACACAATCCAAAAGTGTCCAGTGTCCAAAAGTGTGTGCAGAGATTCAAAATCTCACTTATCCTCTAGTCACTTAGGTCACAGCTGTGCCATCGAGCCTGTCACATAGCGCTCAGATATCAGTGGGCCTCACACAATCCAAAAGTGTCCAGTGTCCAAAAGTGTGTGCAGAAATTCAAATTCTCCCCTGTCCTATAGACACCTTGTACCTTGTTTTACATACTATATAGTTTGTTGGATTTTGTTTACATTTCTACCAAAAATGAGGAAGGCTGGTGGAAGAGGCCGTGGAATTGGGCGGGGGTTGGCAGCTGGTAATGATGGTGTTGGTGGTGGATCTGATGGTAGTGGCAAGAGCAAAATAGGACCGAATGCAGGAGGTTTTGAGCCTGCATCATCGTCTGGCTACATAAGGCCTCGAACGCTTAGTTTTCTAGGAGTTGGCAAACCGCTTTTAAAGCCAGAGCATCAGGAAAAAGTTTTGTCTTACATTGCTGACTCAGCCTCCAGCTCTATCGCCTCCTCTTCTTCAGTTGTAAAAAGTAAAAGCACTGAGTCGTCATTGGAGGCTCATGTTCATGAACCACACCTTGTGTCCTTCACCCCAACCAAGATTGAAGGATGACGCAGGCCATACTACTGATTACTCCATGGAGCTGTTTTCACATACCATGCCTGGATTATCAAGTGAAATGGTGAATTACCCAGGCCAAGATGAATCTGACATGGAGTGCACTGATGCACAGCCGCTGATGGATGATTCTGCTGGTACATTCACTCAGAGCACTACATTGTCCTCGCAGTGTACAGAGCCAGATTCTGACCCTGATGAGACTCAGGTGCCCCTTCCCGCACACTATACCACCATACACGGTGACACAGAGGAAGGTGCACATGACATAGAAGAGGAGGTGATGGATGACCCAGTTGTTGACCCAGATTGGCATCCATTGGGGGAAGAGGGTGCTGCTTCCAATAGCTCAGATGAGGAGCATCCACAGCAGACATCGACATCGCAACAGCTGTTATCTGGCAGGCCCGGAGCACTCCAAAGACAGGTTCCAAACATCAAAAGAGTTGCTGGACAGCTTGTCCAGAGGGTCAAAAGATCACAGCGTGCTAGGCCGCAAAATGTCTGCCAAAGTAGGAAGAGTGCAGTGTGGCACTTTTTTGAACAAAATCCTCATGATCAGGCCAAGGTTATCTGTAAGAAGTGCGCAAAGACCTTTAGCTGAAGGAAAAATCTGAAAAATTTGAATACCAGTTGCATGCATAGACATTTAACCAGCATGCACTTGCAAGCGTGGACACAACACCAAACCTCAAGTGCCACATGTGCAACTGATCACAACGAAGGTAGTCAGAAACGCTACATTGTTTCCCCCACTGTAAGCACACCGGTTAGCACAGCAGCAAATGTTGAGGTGTCGTTGCAAGGCCACAGCAGTCAGGGAATCCCACTGTTATATCAACGAAAGACTGATTCTAGGCCATCAGAAAGAACACCAACTCCATCACCATCATCAACCCTCTCTCAGTCCGCCCTGTCCACCGCTACTTCCACCATATGCAGCTCTCAAGTCCAGCTCACCCTCCCAGACACTATGAGTAGGTCAAGAAAGTACTCAGTCTCTCATCCGCGTACACTGGGTTTGAATGCCCACATTGCCAAACTAATCTCGTTTGAGATGATGCCCTTTCGGTTGGTGGAAAGCACAGCTTTCCGCGAACTCATGGCCTATGCAGTACCACGCTATGACCTACCCAGTCGCCACTTCTCTCGCAAAGCCATCCCAGCCCTCCACCATCATGTGAAAGACCGCATTGTCCATGCACTCAAGCAGTCAGTGAGCGGAAAGGTGCACCTCACTACTGATGCATGGTCCTGTCGGCATGGCCAGGGCCGTTACGTGTCCATCACTGCGCACTGGGTTAATGTGGTGGATGCAGGGTCCACAGGGGACAGCGGTGGTGGGACAGTGCTGCCTAGCCCACGGTATAGGAAACAGTTGGCTGTAGGCGTTCCACCCTCCTCCTCCTCCTCCAGAAGCGAAAGCTCGTCCACAGAGCGCAGTCGTACGAGAACTCCATCTGCAGCTGCCACTGTTGCACACGATGTGTCCCCCTATCGAACAGCTAGTGGAAAGCGTCAGCAGGCTGTGTTGCAGATGATGTGTTTGGGCGACAGACATACCGCCGAGGTGCTGGCCGAGTACTTGAAGCGACAAACTGAGTCATGGCTGGGCAGTGTACATCTTGAGGCAGGCAAGGTAGTTAGTGATAACGGCCGTAATTTTGTGGCAGCCATAGCCCTTTCAAAACTCAGCCACATACCTTGCTTGGCTCACACCTTGAACCTGGTGGTGCAGTGCTTCCTCAAAAATTATCAGGAGTTAACAGCCCTGCTCCAGAAGGTGCAAAGACTGTGCGCGCACATCCGCCGGTCGCCTGTACACTCCGTTCGTATGCAGAAGCTGCAGCGATTGCTCCACCTTCCCAACCACCGCCTCATTATCGACATTGCAACAAGGTGGAACTCCACCCTGCACATGGTGGAGCGGCTGTGCGAGCAGAGGCAGGCCATAATGCATTTGTGGGAGGATACACGGCCAGGCACTTTGAGAGCAGACATGGAGTTGACAGGTGTGCAGTGGTCGAAGCTGAAAGACCTCTGTAAAGTCCTTCAGTGTTTTGAGGAATGCACACGGCTGGTAAGCGCAGACGACGCCATCCTAAGCATGAGCATCCCACTTATGCGTCTGCTCATGCAAACTTTGATGCACCTTAAGGAGCAGGCGTCTGCAGCCAATGTTGATGAGGAGGAAGAGGAGGAGGGAATCCTTGATGACATTCAGCCATTGTCTGCTCAGGGACCTCTCCTGGACGAGGTGGAGGAAGAAGAGGAGGAGGAGGATGATGATGGGGATGATTACTTAGGGGGAGGAGGATGCATCTCGTGGGGCAAGTGAAAATGTTGGCGTGGCAAGGTCTGGTACAGGGTTTGTGCGTGACTGGAGGGATGTGGATTTGCCAGAAAGTGCTCCTCCAACCAGCACTCGCAGTGCATCATTGACACCGGGAACATTGGCCCACATGTCAGATTATGCCTTGCGGATCCTAAAAAGGGACCCCCGCATTGCCAAAATGATGAACGATGACGACTACTGGTTGGCCAGCATCCTGGATCCACGCTATAAAGGCAAATTACAAAACATCATGCCACAGGAGAACCTTGACCTAATATTGGCTAATAAACAAGCAACTCTGGTAAATCGGTTGCTTGAGGCATTCCCAGCACACAGCAGCGGTGATGGTTCTCACACGAGCCGTACGGGCCGGGGGCAGCTTGGCAGAGGTGTTCGTGGTGCACACAGCAGAAGTGGCGTTGGAGACAGGGGTTTCATGACAATGTTGTGGACTGATTTTTCAAATACCGCTCACACAACTGGTAATACTGCATCGATGGAAAGTGACAGGAGACAGCAGTTGTCAACCATGGTTACAAACTACTTTTCCTCCCATATCGATGTTCTCCCACACAGGTCATTCCCCTTTGACTATTGGGCCGCTAAACTGGACACCTGGCCTGAATTGGCCCAATATGCCTTACAGGAGCTCGCTTGCCCAGCTGCAAGTGTGCTATCGGAAAGAGTCTTCAGTGCAGCTGGATCAATCCTGACAGAAAAAAGGACCCGTCTGTCAACCCAAAATGTGGATGATCTAACCTTCATTAAAATGAACCATGCATGGGTTTCCAAGGATTTTGTCCCACCTTCCCTTGATGACACATAGGGTGACAGAAAAATGGCTTGCTTTGGTCCACCTCTTCCTGGGACTTGACCTATTTCGACTTTTGCATCAGCTGAATGTCCAACATCAACATATGCCACTTTCTAAAACTCCCTAACTGTGCTGCCCCCCCCCCCCATGGCCGGGGTCACCACCTACTGCACGACACCGTGCGAGTGCCGTTGCCCTGGACAGGTGGGTAGGCTGACTCTTAGGCGCGGGCACTGGCACAGGGTCCCTCATAGTGCAATCAAGTGTCTCTGATGGTGGTGGTGCACACCCGCCGTCAGACACACCGCTGTACTATGAGGGGCCCAGTGCCAGTACCGACGCCCACGAGTGGGCCCCCCTTGCTTGGGCAGGGCCCCAGCATTTGCAATCTTTACCTCTCCCTGCTCCTCCGCTGTGTAATCTGGGCCGTCAAATCCATACTGTGCCTGACACCGTCTGAGCCTGCCTCCTGAGACATATATTTTGAATGTGTACGCTATCCATACATGTTATCCGGGGATACGGTACCCTTTCTAACCTTTGTGCAATCACGTGCAATCCATACTGGGCCTAACACCGTCTGAGCCTGCCTCCTGAGACATATATTTTGAATGTGTACGCTATCCATACATGTTATCCGGGGATACGGTACCCTTTCTAACCTTTGTGCAATCACGTGCAATCCATACTGGGCCTAACACCGTCTGAGCCTGCCTCCTGAGACATATATTTTGAATGTGTACGCTATCCATACATGTTATCCGGGGATACGGTACCCTTTCTAACCTTTGTGCAATCACGTGCAATCCATACTGGGCCTAACACCGTCTGAGCCTGCCTCCTGAGACATATATTTTGAATGTGTACGCTATCCATACATGTTATCCGGGGATACGGTACCCTTTCTAACCTTTGTGCAATCACGTGCAATCCATACTGGGCCTAACACCGTCTGAGCCTGCCTCCTGAGACATATATTTTGAATGTGTACGCTATCCATACATGTTATCCGGGGATACGGTACCCTTTCTAACCTTTGTGCAATCACGTGCAATCCATACTGGGCCTAACACCGTCTGAGCCTGCCTCCTGAGACATATATTTTGAATGTGTACGCTATCCATACATGTTATCTGGGGATACGGTGCCCTTTCTAACCTTTGTGCAATCACATGCAATCCATACTGGGCCTAACACCGTCTGAGCCTACCTCCTGAGAAATATATTTTGAATGTGTACGCTATCCATACATGTTATCCGGGGATACGGTACCCTTTCTAACCTTTGTGCAATCACGTGCAATCCATACTGGGCCTAACACCGTCTGAGCCTGCCTCCTGAGACATATATTTTGAATGTGTACGCTATCCATACATGTTATCCGGCGATACGGTACCCTTTCTAACCTTTGTGCAATCACGTGCAATCCATACTGGGCCTAACACCGTCTGAGCCTGCCTCCTGAGACATATATTTTGAATGTGTACGCTATCCATACATGTTATCCGGGGATACGGTACCCTTTCTAACCTTTGTGCAATCACATGCAATCCATACTGGGCCTAACACCGTCTGAGCCTGCCTCCTGAGACATATATTTTGAATGTGTACGCTATCCATACATGTTATCCGGGGATACGGTACCCTTTCTAACCTTTGTGCAATCACGTGCAATCCATACTGGGCCTAACACCGTCTGAGCCTGCCTCCTGAGACATATATTTTGAATGTGTACGCTATCCATACATGTTATCTGGGGATACGGTACCCTTTCTAACCTTTGTGCAATCACGTGCAATCCATACTGGGCCTAACACCGTCTGAGCCTGCCTCCTGAGACATATATTTTGAATGTGTACGCTATCCATACATGTTATCCGGGGATACGGTACCCTTTCTAACCTTTGTGCAATCACGTGCAATCCATACTGGGCCTAACACCGTCTGAGCCTGCCTCCTGAGACATATATTTTGAATGTGTACGCTATCCATACATGTTATCCGGGGATACGGTACCCTTTCTAACCTTTGTGCAATCACGTGCAATCCATACTGGGCCTAACACCGTCTGAGCCTGCCTCCTGAGACATATATTTTGAATGTGTACGCTATCCATACATGTTATCCGGGGATACGGTACCCTTTCTAACCTTTGTGCAATCACGTGCAATCCATACTGGGCCTAACACCATCTGAGCCTGCCTCCTGAGACATATATTTTGAATGTGTACGCTATCCATACATGTTATCCGGGGATACGGTACCCTTTCTAACCTTTGTGCAATCACGTGCAATCCATACTGGGCCTAACACCGTCTGAGCCTGCCTCCTGAGACATATATTTTGAATGTGTACGCTATCCATACATGTTATCCGGGGATACGGTACCCTTTCTAACCTTTGTGAAATCACGTGCAATCCATACTGGGCCTAACACCGTCTGAGCCTGCCTCCTGAGACATATATTTTGAATGTGTACGCTATCCATACATGTTATCCGGGGATACGGTACCCTTTCTAACCTTTGTGCAATCACATGCAATCCATACTGGGCCTAACACCGTCTGAGCCTGCCTCCTGAGACATATATTTTGAATGTGTACGCTATCCATACATGTTATCCGGGGATACGGTACCCTTTCTAACCTTTGTGCAATCACGTGCAATCCATACTGGGCCTAACACCGTCTGAGCCTGCCTCCTGAGACATATATTTTGAATGTGTACGCTATCCATACATGTTATCTGGGGATACGGTACCCTTTCTAACCTTTGTGCAATCACGTGCAATCCATACTGGGCCTAACACCGTCTGAGCCTGCCTCCTGAGACATATATTTTGAATGTGTACGCTATCCATACATGTTATCCGGGGATACGGTACCCTTTCTAACCTTTGTGCAATCACATGCAATCCATACTGGGCCTAACACCGTCTGAGCCTGCCTCCTGAGACATATATTTTGAATGTGTACGCTATCCATACATGTTATCCGGGGATACGGTACCCTTTCTAACCTTTGTGCAATCACGTGCAATCCATACTGGGCCTAACACCGTATGAGCCTGCCTCCTGAGACATATATTTTGAATGTGTACGCTATCCATACATGTTATCTGGGGATACGGTACCCTTTCTAACCTTTGTGCAATCACGTGCAATCCATACTGGGCCTAACACCGTCTGAGCCTGCCTCCTGAGACATATATTTTGAATGTGTACGCTATCCATACATGTTATCTGGGGATACGGTACCCTTTCTAACCTTTGTGCAATCACGTGCAATCCATACTGGGCCTAACACCGTCTGAGCCTGCCTCCTGAGACATATATTTTGAATGTGTACGCTATCCATACATGTTATCTGGGGATACGGTACCCTTTCTAACCTTTGTGAAATCACGTGTAATCCATACTGGGCGTGAGAACGGCTGGCGAGCTGTTAAGCAAGCTACAGCACCTGTGGTTTGCACACGTAAGTTTTTCATTTTTTCAGGAATGACGGTTAGGCCTAATTCTGGAACTGCAGTTGACCTGCACTTACTGGGAAATCATTGTTCGCGGGTAATAATTGTAATCAGTGATCCCCATCACTAACGTTGTTCACTGGGTTATCTGCACCTGTAAGCGACAAACGCTGGCCTTTTCAGTGTAGCGCACATGCAGCCACGGACATGTAAGGGCATGACACACCAGTTATTGGCCAAACTCATGTTCCAGAGCCTCACGTGTCCCTCTAGTAAGCCGGACTCGGACCGCGGGGCATGACGGAGTCTCGTTCGTTAACGGAATTAAGCTTGCAATGTGTGCATCTGTTCTGTAGCTGGCATGGTTGAGGTTTCCCAGGTGGAGTCGAATTTAACCGTAGGCTCCACTCCTGGTGGTGCCCTTCTGGACATTCCTTTAAGGTTCAGCTTTGCAACCATACTGCCCACATAAAACAAACAATTTGCCTTCATGAACGCTGTTTGGAGGGTCATGACTATGAATAACGCCGCCCAATCAGTTAACCTGCTAGAGAGATCCTTCGTTGCTCCCAAGCATGACTTCACACTCCCTAGGAGGAAGGTAATGCCACTGTGGCGACCGTACTCCTGGGGGCGACACAAGTGCACTGATGCCCAGCCACTGCTCGATGAATCTGCTGGTACACTGACCCAGAACACTACATTCCCCTCGCACGCTACACGGCCTGAATCTGACCCTGATGAAACTCAGGTTACCCTTCCCATATACAGTTCCTTCTTACACGGTGACAAAGAGGAAGCTGCAGATGAAAGAGCAGGTTCGGCCCACCCGCCATCAGACACACCAACGTACTATCAGGGGCCCTGTGCCAGTGCCGTCGCCAACGAGTGGGCCCCCCCTGCTTGCTCAGGATCACAGCACTTGCAAGGTGGAAATACTGTGCAGTGAGATGGAAGATGGGGACGACGAGGAGTCCAGACTAGTACAGGGATTCCCTAGCGAGGAGACTTATTTGATTGTTTTCAATGTTGGGACAGCAATTTTTGGGGAGCATGTTACTCTGGAGAATGATAGATGGGGCCCACCATACACTGGAACATTCCAAAGGTGGACATCAGACACTGGAGCAGCATTTACAGGGCCCATTATACACTAGAGCATTAGAAATGGGGCCCATTATGTTTGGAGCATTATTTGGGCCCATAAGACAGTGGAGCTTCATCCATGGGGACCAACATATACTGTAGCATTATGTGGAGCTCATCATATACTGTTTCAAACATTATATGGGACCAATGATTCTGTATGGAGAAATAGATGGGCCTTGTCATGAGATGTAAAAAGTGAAGTATTTTTCATTGTACTATACCGCTATTTCTCTGCCGTATCGGAGCATGATGAGTTTTAGTATGTGTTAAAGGGGCGCTCTTTCGCCCAGGGCACATGAAAACCTGGAGCCAGCCCCCCCCCCCACAAATTTAGCCAAATAACCCCCATTTTTCAGTGCGTAACTTGTATTATGAAGTTAATTAAGGTTGACAAGCTTAAGTAAGAAGAATTGATGCTTTTGGCATTCAAATGGGCACTGTAGGTGTGTTTCCTGTCCTCCTCTCACTGCCGACTTTTATTCCCCATTGACTTACATTGGGTTTCGTGTTTCGGGACGACCCCGACTTTTCCCTATAATCGGACGATCTTGCTCGACCCGACTTTTGGAAAAGTCGGGTTTCACGAAACGAAACTCGACCCTAAAAAACCAAAAGTCGCTCAACTCTAGACAGGAGGGTTCCAGAAAGTTCCAGTCCCCAGGGGGAGCTCCAGTGACAGGAGGACTACGACAGTTTGTGCACTGTGAGGAAAACCAAACCAGGGGGACTGAGGAGAGAGAAAGTCAGGGGGGTGGTCCTGACACAAGAGTACCGCAGTATAGACGAGGCACTGAGGTAAAGCATACCGTACTAAGGGAGAGACGACTGATCAGTAAAAGTACTGTTGGTTTACGGGCCTAAGGCGGCCACAGTGATGGATCTGACAGGAGCGTCGAAGAGTGAAGAGGGGACGGTGCGTATATGTACGTCCCCGGTGTAAAGTACGGTGTGCGGGAAGCGGCCCTGGAAACAGAGTGAAGTGCATTGAAGTGCGGTGTACTTCGGAGGCCGTCAGTCGGACGGCAAGAGAATAAACTTGGACCTGTTGTACCCGAAACCTGCCTCATCTTGTGTCTGTACGTTACTGCGCGGTATATCGAGGGACCACCCCCCAGCCCGGCCCACTGACCCTACACAGACACTAAACAGGGTAAAACATGATGTGAACCCTGTCTCAAACATACCTGATTGAAATTATACTTATGCTGCCCATTGATAAGGCAGAATGTATCAGCTGTCAGGTTCCCTTTAAGAGGTGCATGACTGCATTGCCCAGTTCATCAATACTGGCATATAAAATGTCAACCATGATGAATGCAGCTCTCTGTGTTGCCATCTATGTGGTACTGTCATGAATAAAGGACAGCCGTGTTATTGCTAGTAGTGATGAGCGAGTAGCATTGTTGCTCGGATGTCCCCGAGCATGCCCGGGTGTCCTCTGAGTATTTTGGCGTGCTCGGAGATTTAGTTTTACTTGTCTGAGCTGCATGATTTGCTACTCGTAGATAGGCTGAATACATGTGGGACTTCCCTAACAAACAGGCATTCCACACATGTATTCAGGCTGTCTAGCAGTTGCAAATCATGCAGCTTAGGCGATGAAAACTAAATCTCCGAGCACGCCAAAATACTCGGAGGACACCCGAGCATGCTCAGGGAGACCAGAGCAATGAGTATACTCGCTCATCACTAATTATTAGTGCTTGTCCCACCTATGGATCATTGCAGCAAAGCTACTCTAACCCGTCAGATCTGAAACCGCAGCACGTCTCAGCCAAGTAAAAATGGCCACCAGATACATGTAATTCTTATTTCACACTACATTTCTGTAATCATCTCTGAAAGCAAATAGTTATGATGTTGCTCACAGCTACCCGGGGTTTGCTAATATATCAAATATTTCAATGGTTTCAAAGAAAAATGAAAGAAAATGGTAATTCACAGTTCTGGGAAAACCTGACAAGTTTTAATTTGTGTGACTAATAGAGGCAGAATTCAGCTACAAAATAATAAAAGAAAGTTATCCATATTATTTCTAAACACACAGAAATCTACATTTACTTCTACCGAAAGCCAGTCAATTCTGTAGTTAGTAAGGCTGTAAATTGCTTTTCTAAAGCATTCCAATAATACATAAGAGTCAAATCGTCCCTTCAATCTTCCATTTCCATAAGTTAAATACATTTCAGATGGCAATTCACTCAATGTTGAGTGTGGCTGTGTTCTAATGTTATTTAATGTGTCTCATAAATGTGGCCTTTAATCAACACCCACCAGCTAATACAGTACTTATCTAGGACTTATTAGACTTATTGAATACAATCAAATTGCTAAACATGTCTGAATGCAACTGTATATGCAATTCACTAGACATCATTTATTTCATCTTGTTTCTTTAATGTCAGAGACATATATATTTAAAGGGGTATTATATGTAACTAGCTGAAGAGCCCGGCGTTGCCTGGGCATAGTAACCAACTGTGGTTAACAAATTATAATGATTATATTGTACATAAAAACCGTGCATCTAATCCTCTCCTGTGTGATACTGACTGCTGAGCTGCATATCTAATCCTATTCTGTGTGATACTGTCTGCTGAGCTGTGCATCTAATCCTCTCCTGTGTGATACTGACTGCTGAGCTGCGTATCTAATCCTATCCTGTGTGATACTGACTGCTGAGCTGTGTAACTAATCCTATTCTGTGTGATACTGACTGCTGAGCCATGTGTCTAATCCTATCCTGTGTGATACTGACTGCTGAGCTGTGTAACTAATCCTATTCTGTGTGATACTGACTGCTGAGCTGTGCATCTAATCCTCTCCTGTGTGATACTGCCTGCTGAGCCATGTATCTAATCCTATCCTGTGTGATACTGCCTGCTGGGCCGTGTATCTAATCCTATTCTGTGTGATACTGACTGCTGAGCTGTGCATCTAATCCTCTCCTGTGTGATACTGACTGCTGAGCTGCGTATCTAATCCTATTCTGTGTGATACTGTCTGCTGGGCCGTGTATCTAATACTATTCTGTGTGATACTGCCTGCTGAACTGTGTATCTAATCCTATCCTGTGTGATACTGACTGCTGAGCTGTGTATCTAATCCTGTGTGATACTGCCTGCTGAGCTGTGTATCTAATCCTGTCCTGTGTGATACTGACTGCTGAGCCGTGTATCTAATACCATTCTGTGTGATACTGTCTGCTGAGCCATGTATCTATTCCTATCCTGTGTGATACTGACTGCTGAGCCGTGTAGCTAACACTATTCTGTGTGATACTGTCTGCTGAGCCATGTATCTATTCCTATCCTGTGTGATACTGACTGCTGAACTGTGTATCTAATCCTATCCTGTGTGATACTGACTGCTGAGCTGTGTATCTAATCCTGTGTGATACTGCCTGCTGAGCTGTGTATCTAATCCTGTCCTGTGTGATACTGACTGCTGAGCCGTGTATCTAATCCTATCCTGTGTGATACTGACTGCTGAGCTGTGCATCTAATCCTATCCTGTGTGATACTGACTGCTGAGCTGTGTATCTAATCCTATTCTGTGTGATACTGTCTGCTGAGCTGTGTATCTAATACTATTCTGTGTGATACTCTTTGCTGAGCCGTGTATCTATTCCTATCCTGTGTGATACTGACTGCTGAGCTGTGTATCTAATCCTATCCTGTGTGATACTGACTGCTGAGCTGTGTATCTAATCCTATCCTGTGTGATACTGACTGCTGAGCAGTGTATCTAATCCTATCCTGTGTGATACTGCCTGCTGAGCCGTGTATCTAATCCTATCCTGTGTGATACTGACTGCTGAGCCGTGTATCTAATACTATTCTGTGTGATACTGTCTACTGAGCCGTGTATCTATTCCTATCATGTGTGATACTGACTGTTGAGCCGTGTATCTAATCCTATCCTTTGTGATACTGTCTGCTCAGCTGTGTATTTAATCCTATCCTGTGTGATACTGCCTGCTGAGCCATGTGTCTAATCCACTCCTGTGTGATACTGACTGCTGAGCCGTGTATCTAATCCTATCCTGTGTGATACTGGGCTCCCCCTGCAGTCTGTGTCAGAGGGTGGTCTGTGTTGGCTCGGTAATAAATTGTGTTATTTCCAGCTTTACAGAAGGACGATAAGTCCATAGAAATGATAAGAATAATAGGCCTCAGTTATCACAACTGTCTACAAAGAAAACTGTTGCTGATAGCAACCAATCACAGCTCATTTTTCATCTTTTAAACAGCTCTGGGACAGCGTGGCGAGTTTTGAGTGGCGACTTTTGTGTTTCGACTTTTATGTGGCGAGGTTGGTGTATGTGTGCTGAGGGTAGTAAATGTGTTGAAGCACGTGGTAGTGTGTGGCGCATTTTGTGTGTGTGTTCATATCCCCGTGTGTGGTGAGTATCCCATGTCAGGGCCCCACCTTAGCAACTGTACGGTATATACTCTTTGGCGCCATCGCTCTCATTCTTTACGTCCCCCTTATTCACATCTGGCAGCTGTCAATTTGCCTCCAACACTTTTCCTTTCACTTTTTCCCCATTATGTAGATAGGGGCAAAATTGTTTGGTGAATTGGAACGTGCGGGGTTAAAATTTTGCCTCACAACATATCCTATGACGCTCTCTGGGTCCAGACGTGTGACTGTGCAAAATTTTGTGGCTGTAGCTACGACAGTGCAGATGCCAATACATATACACTTTTTCCCCATTATGTAGATAGGGGTAAAATTGTTTGGGGAATTGGAATGCGCGGGGTTAAAATTTTGCCTCACAACATAGCCTATGACGCTCTCGGGGTCCAGACGTGTGATTGTGCCAAAATTTGTGGCTGTAGCTGCGACGGTGCGGATGCCAATCCTGGACATACATACATACATACATACAGTTGTGGCCAAAAGTATTGACACCTCTGCAATTCTGTCAGATAATACTCAGTTTCTTCCTGAAAATGATTGCAAACACAAATTCTTTGGTATTATTATCTTCATTTAATTTGTCTGCTTTACCCAGGCTGCATAATCCACCACTATAGCTTTCTTTTGCCTTGCAGCAGTGTTCACAGCTGTCGGCAAGGTCTGTGTGAGTGCAGCTCATGCTGAGTAGTGTGTCCTGCAGCTACGTCTGGTTGTAGGCCGCTCAGCGTGTGTCACTGCCTCATACATATTTTTCTTTTTTTGCTGCTCATTTTTCATTCTCCTATTAGTGTGCATCCATCCGTATCCATATACGTTGGTTGCAAACACTATAGGAGTAGACAGCGGAGCCTTTCTGCAGCCTTTCAGTGCTAGTGCCCACTTATCTGCACTGTTCACGGCTGTCTGAGAGGTCTCTGTGTGTGAGTGCAGCTAACGCTGTAGTGGGTCCTACAGCTACGTCTGGTTGTTGGCCGCTCAGCGTGCGTCACTGCCTCACACATATTTTTCTTTTATTGCAGCTCATTTTTTATTCTCCTATTAGTGTGCACCCATCCGTATCCATATACGATGGTTGCAAACACTATATGAGTAGACAGCGGAGCCTTTCTGCAGCCTTTCAGTGCTAGTGCCCACTTATCTGCACTGTTCACGGCTGTCTGAGAGGTCTCTGTGTGTGAGTGCAGCTTACGCTGTAGTGGGTCCTACAGCTACGTCTGGTTGTAGGCCGCTCAGCGTGTCACTGCCTCACACATATTTTTCTTTTATTGCAGCTCATTTTTCATTTTCCTATTAGTGTGCATCCATCCGTATCCATCTACATTGGTTGGTTGCAAACACTATATAGGAGTAGATAGAGGAGCCTTTTTTCTGGCTTGTGCCCTTCAGCTGCAGCCAGATTAGTATTACCCTATTTTTGGAGCCTCATCTTTTGCATTGTAGGTTACCTTCCTGCATTGTAATAGCTCCAAAAAGTTTGTGATACTATCGCTTTCAAATCTTTGGTCACATCTTTTTATTTTTTTAAAAAAACAAAAAACAAAATAAAGTTCACCAAACACTCCATTTGACAGTTGTGTAGGCCACATTAGGTCATATTAAAGTGTAGTCCACACACACACACTTCATAAAATTAGTGTTTCTTATACCTGTTAGCAGCTGTTCAGGAATAAGCACACTAAGCCCCCCCCCTTTGTACTTTTCTGCCTATCTTTATCAGTCTACCAAGATGAAGAAGGCAGGGAGTAAGGCATGTGGGCGTGGGCGTGGAGTTTCAGCAAGGAGAGGACGTGGGGATTCTGCAGGGAGAGGACGTGGGGATTCTGCAGGGAGAGGACGTGGGGATTCTGTGCCTGCTGCAGGCACCAGTGAGTCAGCAGCCCCCAGTTTTAGCAGGCAACAGTCCTTTATGCGCAGCTTTGTAGGACCTCGCCGTACCCCACTGCTGCGGGAGGAACAAATTGAAGCCGTTGTCGGATGGATGGCAGCTAACGCATCGACTTCAATGACTTCCACGTCCTGTCAGGGCCAGAGCACTGAAGAGCAACCATCTGTCTCTTCACCACCTGCCAAAGTGCCCAGGCAGTCAGAGAGGCCTGAACAGGAGCCATCACAGTCTCTACTTCTGTTCTCTGAATCTGTTGGCTTGGAAAGAGGGGGACAGCAAAGCAGCATTCAAGAATGTGAAGAAGAGCGAGTATGCAGTGATGCGCAACTTCTTTGCCCCTCTGAATCTGAAGAGGCAGGTGGGCCAGTGCCTATGGTCAGCACACCTCAGTACGCATCAGATGATGACGAGACTCAGGTGCCACTTTTAGGTGCGTACAGTGCTGGCGAGACTACCCAGGAGAAGCAGGTGTTTGAAGAGGGGAGTGTAGATGATGAGGTCCTTGACCCATCATGGCATGAGGAACAGGAAGGTGGTGGGAGCAGCTCTGAGGAAGAGATTCCCTGAACGGCCAAAACAGGAGGGAGAGGGAGGGGGCAGACTTGGATACCTGTAGCCAAGGCACCCGTTAGGAACATTCCTCTACCAAAAGCCAAAATGGGCGCTCCCAAGACTTGCAGTGCGTGGTCCTTTTTTGACACAGTTGCAGATGACATTTGCTTTGTCAAATGCAAGCTGTGTCATCAGAAAGTCAAAAGAGGGAAAATTGTCAGCAACCTCAATACCACAAATATGTGGAAACATGTGCGGACCAAGCACGAGCTGGAGTTACACAGACACACTGAAGATGTAGGCCAACGTACAGCACCACCTACCACCTCTCAGCTCGTGTTGGGGCCTCTTCCTCCAGCTCACACACAGCTGGTTCGGCTTCCTCACAGGATCGCCAAGGAAGAACCTCTGGAACTGTTGTCCGGAGACCCAGTGACATTCCACCCACAGCACCACGTTCCCAGTCATCCTCACACTCCCAGGCCACTCTACAGCCATCGGTAGCACAGGCATGGGATAAAAGGCGGCCATACTCGGCAAACCATCCCCGAGCACAGGCTCTGAATGCTGGAATTGCCAAACTACTGGCCCTTGAAATGCTCTCATTCAGTCTGATGGAGACTGACACCTTCCAGAACTTCATGGCATTGGCAGTCCCACAATACACCGTGCCCAGCTGCTTTTATTTCTGCAGGCAAGCCGTCCCTGCCCTGCAAAAGCATGTGGAGGGAAAAGTAAAACATGCGCTACAAAACGCCGTCAGTAGCAAGGTCCACCTGACCACCGATGCGTGGACCAGTAACCATGGACAGGGACGATACCTTTCCCTCACTGCCCATTGGGTCAATGTTGTGGAGCCGGGTACAGATCTGGAGAGTGGCACTGTACGTGTTCTGCCAACTCCATGGATTGCAGGAATCCAGTCAGTACAAATTGACTCCTCCTCCTACTCAAGTTCCTCAGAAACAGCGCTTCAGGAGCCTGTTACGACCGATATGAGCACAGCCGTGACCAAACGTCAACAGGCCGTACTGAAATTAATTTCTTTGAGGAATCGAAGCCACACAGCGCAGGAGCTCTGAAATTCCATCAAGCAGGAGAGAGACGTGGGGTTTCTGCCAGCGAATCTCCAGCCAGGCTTGCTAGTGTGTGACAATGGAAGAAATCTGGTGGCAGCTCTGGGCCTAGGTAACCTCACTCACATCCCATGTCTGGCACATGTGCTGAACTTGGTCGTGCAGAGCTTTCTGAGGGACTATTCAGATATTGATGCACTGCTGCACAAGGTCCGCATAGAGTGTGCTCACTTGCTGCATTCCAGCACGGCAAGATCACGCATTGCTGCTCTGCAGCGCCGATTACGCCTTCCGGAACATCGCATCATATGTGACCTACCCACCAGGTGGAATTCAACGTTACATATGTTGGAGCGGTTGTGTGAGCAGCAGGCAGCAGTCATGGAGTACCAGCTGCATCAGGCGCAAACAAGTCACACTGTGCGCCGGTCACACTTCAGCACCACTGAGTGGGCCTCTATGAAGGACATCTGCCTCGTTTTGCGTGCCTTCGATGATTCCATGTGGATGGCGAGTGCAGATGATGCACGAGTCAGCATGACTGTCCCCCTTATCTGCCTGCTTCAAAAAACACTGCAAGCACTAAGGGAGGAGGTTTTGGAAGAGGTGGAGGATGAGGAGTCCCAAATGCCATCTGCTTCTGGACAGTCTGTGCTACGTGGTTCCTCACAAAGGCCTAGGCAGGGGACACTTTGTGATGAGGATGAGGAGGAGTCAATGGAGGAGAAAGACATCTCTCCAGAGGAGGGAGGTACACAATGCTCTAGTCAGTATGTACAGCGAGGGTGGGGTGATGCAGAGCAGGCAGAGATGACGCCTCAAGCAGGGGACAGCGTTTCTTTGGCAGTTAGGAGTCTGCAGCACATGGTTGATTTCATGCTGCAGTGCCTGAGAAATGACCGCCGCATCGCCCACATTCTCAACACGGCTGATTATTGGGTGTACACCCTCTTAGATCCTCACTACTGGGACAACTTACAAAGCCTCATACCACCGTTAAACCGGGAGCGTAAAATGCGGGAGCACCAAGAAACACTGGTGCAGTCCATCATGTTCTCCATTCCACCTGCAGCAGTGCTGCTAGTGCTTTACAAAGCAGCTCTGTGCGTCGAGGCAGTGGAGGAAGCTCTGCACAAAGAGAGAGCAGAGGCAGCGCCTCAGCACAAGGCAAGACCAGTAAGGCCCAAATGTGGCAACGTTTTGTGTGTCCGCCACAAATGTCTACACCATCACAGACGGCTCCAGTCAGCAGGAGGCAAAGATTCCGTCAGATAGTGACAGACTACATGTCTTGCCCTGTCAGTGTACTCCCAGACAGCTCTTCCCCCTTCAAGTTTTGGGCCTCTAAGCTGGATACATGGCCAGAGCTTAGCCAGTATGCATTGGAGGTGCTGTCTTGCCCTGCTGCCAGTGTATTATCGGAACGCGTCTTTAGTGCCGCAGGTGGTGTACTAACAGACCGTCGCACGCGACTATCCTCTTATAACGTTGACCGGCTTACTTTTCTGAAAATGAACAAGGCCTTGATCTCACCAGAATTTGCCAGTCCTCTTCCAGAATAAATAATTGGTTGGCAACAGTATCCAGGTCTCCTGTTGTGTTCATGTTTCTACCACCTGAACTGTAATCCCTGGGCTTCAACACAGCCAGTTGTCGCTCAGAAGTGCCGTCTGCACAGAGAAAAACACTAGCTCCTGTGTTAGTGGGGTTCAATAACGCTAGCTGCTCCCCTACTGTGTGGACGGCAAAGTCTCCTGCTCTCTCCACATTCAGACTACTACTGATTTTTAACCGTGCTCCACTTAGGCCTCTTGCTTCACTGTCTCTAGTTTTTCCCCTGGCCTCCAACCCTGACAGTTTCTGCTCAGAAGTGGCTTCTGCACAATCCACATTTGTTCCTGTGTTACTGGGGCTAAGTCACGTCAGTTGATCCCCTGATGTGTGTCCGGCAATGTCTCCTGCCCTGTCCACATTCCCATTACTACAAGTAGGCCTCAGCCTGCTGCATGATTGACCCTGGGCTCCAACATCGCCAGTTGCTGCTCAGAAGTGTCTTTGGCATGGGTACTCCCTCCTGCCCAGCCTGGTTCCAGCACGCCTGCTGTTTCTGGGTAGTGTCAACATCACTTTGCCACCAATACGTTGTCCTGTCGTGTTACGGTTGGGTTAGCCGAGTCTATGGTGCCTGTTGGACTGTGGGTTTCGGTAACTGCGTCCTGCTCGCGGCCTTGCAACTTTGTTTATTATGGGTACCTTGTGCTACCCATCTGGGTTCCAGCACCGTCAGCTGGTTCTCGGCAGTGCCTTGGGCCTAGGTGCCTCCTTCTCGGTATCCGAGTTCCAGCACCGTCAGCTGGTCCTTGGTAGTGCTTTACAGCACAGGTACTTCCTGCTTAGTAACCGTGTTCCAGTACTGTCAGCTGGCCCACGGTTGTGCCATTGGCTCTTGTTCCTTCTGCTGCCCCTCCGGGTTCCAGCACCGTCAGCTGGTCCTCGCTAGTTTCATTTGCTCTTGCAGCTTCTGCTACCCATCCGGGTTCCAGCACCGTCAGCTGGTTCTCGGCAGTGCCTTTGGCCTAGGTGCCTCCTTCTCTGTATCCGAGTTCCAGCTAAGTCAGCTGGTCCTTGGTAGTGCTTTGTAGCACAGGTACCTCCTGCTTAGTAACCGTGTTCCAGCACCGTCAGCTGGTCCACGGTTGTGCCATTGGCTCTTGTTCCTTCAGCTGCCACTCTGGGTTCCAGCACTGTCAGCTGGTTCTCGCTAGTTCCATTGACTCTTGTAGCTTCTGCTACCCATCCGGGTTCCAGCACCGTCAGCTGGTTCTCGGCAGTGTCTTTGGTACAGGTACTCCCTCCTGCCCAGCCTGGCTCCAGCACGCCTGCTGTTTGCGGGTAGTGTCAACGTCACTTTGCCACCAATACGTTGTCCTGTCGTGTTGAGGTCGGGTTAGCCGAGTCTATGGTGCCTGCTGTTTCGGTGCTTCCTATGTGGGTTGCGCGTTCTGGTAATAAATGCTGGTTCCGTAGTGCCAATAGGACAAGCACCCCCTGTTGGACTGTGGGTTTCGGTAACTGCGTCCTGCTCACGGCCTTGCAACTTTGTTTATTATGGGTACCTTGTGCTACCCATCCAGGTTCCAGCACCGTCAGCTGGTTCTCGGCAGTGCCTTTGGCCTAGGTGCCTCCTTCTCGGTATCGGAGTTCCAGCACCGTCAGCCTTTCCACGGTTGTGCCATTGGCTCTTGTTCCTTCTGCTGCCCCTCCGGGTTCCAGCACCGTCAGCTGGTCCTCACTAGTTTCATTTGCTCTTGCAGCTTCTGCTACCCATCCGGGTTCCAGCACCGTCAGCTGGTTCTCGGCAGTGTCTTTGGCCTAGGTGCCTCCTTCTCGGTATCCGAGTTCCAGCTACGTCAGCTGGTCCTTGGTAGTGCTTTACAGCACAGGTACCTCCTGCTTAGTAACCGTGTTCCAGCACCGTCAGCTGGTCCACAGTTGTGCCATTGGCTCTTGTTCCTTCTGCTGACCCTCCGGGTTCCAGCACCGTCATCTGGTCCTCGCTAGTTTCATTTGCTAAGCAGCTTCTGCTACCCATCCGGGTTCCAGCACCGTCAGCTGGTTCTCGGCAGTGCCTTTGGCCTAGGTGCCTGCTTCTCGGTATCCGAGTTCCAGCTAAGCCAGCTGGTCCTTGGTAGTGCTTTGTAGCACAGGTACCTCCTGCTTATTAACCATCTTCCAGCACCGTCAGCTGGTCCACGGTTGTGCCATTGGCTCTTGTTCCTTCTGCTGCCCCTCAGGGTTCCAGCACCATCAGCTGGTTCTCGGCAGTGCCTTTGGCCTAGGTGCCTGCTTCTCGGTATCCGAGTTCCAGCTAAGCCAGCTGGTCCTTGGTAGTGCTTTGTAGCACAGGTACCTCCTGCTTATTAACCATCTTCCAGCACCGTCAGCTGGTCCTCGCTAGTTCCATTTGCTCTTGTTCCTTCTGCTAACCATCCAGGTTCCAGTACCATCAGCTGGTTCTTGGCAGTTCCTCAGCCTTCTTGTACCTTCTGCTACTTTTTCAAGTTCAAGCTTGTGGAAATGGTTTTTGGTTCTCACTCTGGATCTCCCTGACGATGACCCTGAAGACGACGACCCTGAAGACCACACCGAAGAAGACCCAAAAAGATGACCCTGAAGAAGATGACCAAGAGGACAAAGAACATGAAGACAACCACCAAGATGCAGAACAACAAGAGACAGAAGATGAAGAAGCAGAAGAACAAAAAGCAGAAGATCCAAAAGCAGAAGAACATTAAGCATAAGACTAAAAATCAGAGCAAAAAATATTATCTAAATTATAAGCAGAAGAAGACTAAGCAGTGTATGGGGATGAGTCCGTTCCTCCTCGTGGTGCCCCTGGAAAATGGCTGCTGCTGCAGGCCAAACTGAACGCGGGCAAATCTTGTTGTAAATCTTTTGTGACAGTCAGAACGGAAGGTGTAATCTTCAAACTTTTATAGATAACAACTACAGGAATGCCTGTCACAAATAAGAATATGATGAAGAAGAAGAATAGGAAGAAGATGAAGAAGTAGAATATGAAGAAGAATAATCGTTGAATAAGAAGAATATGAATAATGTACAAAAAAACAATAATAGGAAGAAGGTGAAGAAGAAGATGAATATGGTGAAAAAGAAGTTGATGAAAAAGATGCTGCTGCTGCTGCTGAGGGTCATGAAGGAAAAAGTGCGGGAGAAGTAAAAAAAAGAAGGTGAAGAGCATGGAACTAGTGAAACATACATATCTGACAAAATATAAAAGAGGTTAACATAGTCAATATCTTTGTAACTCCGAACGTCTTTAAAAAAAAAAATTAATTCCTGCAATTCCATTTGATTGGGCTAAACTTCTATGGCTTTAATGTCTACTACACCTCCCACAATACATTCTACATTATTATTAGTTGTTTTTCTTCATGTAGAATTAACCTACAAGGAAAGAAAGGTTTTTTTTAATTTCGATATTTCTGTTCCATTGACTTGAATGGGACTTCCGGGATCGGAATCGGCGATACCCGATACTTTTTTGATATCGGCCGATCCAATCAGATCCGATATTTTTCAATATCGGGTGGTATCGCTCAACTCCACTGCTAACTACTTTTCCACTTTAGATCTCACTAGTGGGTATTGGCAGGTTCCCGTGGCAGAGGCAGACAAGGAGAAAACAGCATTTACCATCCCAATGGGTCTCTGTAAGTTCAACTATATGCCATTCGGGCTCTGCACTGCCCCAGGAACATTTCAACGGCTGATGGAGTGCTGCCTGGGACACATGAACTTTGAGACAGTCCTGTTGTACCTTAATGATGTCATTGTTTTCTCCAAGACTTATGAGGACTATCTGGAGCACCTGGCTGAGGTGTTTGAAGCCTTGTCCAACTTTTGCCTGAAGGTGAAGTCTTCCAAATGCCACCTCCTGAAGACTAAGGTACAGTACCTTAGTCATGTGGTGAGTGCAGAAGGTGTGGCACCAGATCCTGACAAAGTCACAGCCATCCGGGACTGGCCAAAGCCCAGCAACCTCCATGAAGTACGCCAATTCCTCGGATTGGTAGGCTACTACCGAAGGCTCATCAAATGATTCACTGAAATAGCCACTCCTATGCAAAATCTTCTGGTTGGGCAGTCTAGGAAAGCCAAACAGAAGAATTCCACATTTGAATGGACTGAGTAGTTGGAGAGATCCTTCACTCGACTAAAGATGGCTCTCACAGGAGATGAAGTTCTGGCCTACCCAGATTATGACAAGCCCTTTGTGTTGTATACTGATGCCAGCAATGTGGGACTGGGAGCAGTACTGTCACAGGTACAGAATGGCAAAGAAAGAGTGATCTCCTACGCCAGCAGGAAGCTTTGTCCCACTGAAAGGACCTCCGACAACTACAGTTCCTTCAAGCTGGAGTTCCTGGCCATAGTCTGGGCAGTGACTGAAAGATTCAAGCATTACCTAGCTTCAGCCAAGTTTACCATCTTCACGGACAACAACCCGTTGACTCACTTGGAAACTGCAAAGCTAGGTGCACCGGAGCAGCGATGGATGGCTCGGCTGTCTAAATTTGAATTCACCATCAAGTACCAAGCAGGGCATAAGAATGCCAATGCTGATGCGCTGTCCAGAATGCCTAATCTGCCAGATGCAGGAGAAGACCCTGAGGCTCTCGAAGAAATAGAGTTACCTCCCTTCCACCGGCCACAGTGTGCTCAAGGAGTGAGAGACAGGCTGTCTGGCTTGAAAGAGGTCACCCTAAATCCATTGCCCCATCATGACTGGGCAGAAACTCAGGATAATGACCCCGCAATCCGCCTGGTGAAGGAGCTACTGTCAAAAGCTGACTCACGTCCAGAGTCGGATGCTCCTGAAGAAACCCAGCAGTTGTGAAAGGAAAAAGGTCGGCTGTTCATTTATGAAGGAAAGCTGTGTTGAAGGAGTATCAATGCCCGCACTCATGAGCTGGTATGGCAGGTGATACTCCCAAAGAGAGAGGCATCAATGGTCTTGAAAGCATACCACAATGGAGCTGGCCACTTCGGAAGGAAGAAGTTGGAAGCATTGCTCCGGGAGAGATTCTACTGGGCTGGTATGAGGAAAGCTATCGAAAAGTGGTGCCGGGAGTGTGGACAATGTAACCTGCGCAGAAAGTATCAAAACAGCCAGAGAGCTCCTCTGCAGCCAATAGTAACCAGCCACTCGAGTTGGTAGCCCTGGACCATGTGAAGCTGGTTCCAAGCCGGTCAGGCTACATCTGTGCTCTTACCATCGTGGACCACTACTCAAGATTCCTGGTAGTTGTGCCTGTCAAAGATCAAACAGCCAGGACAGCAGCCAGAGCATTCCAACAGCACTTCTGTAGACCACATGGATATCCTGAGCAAGTGTTTACAGATCAAGGTCCCGCCTTTGAGGCCGAAGTGTTCCAGGAATTCTGTAACTTGTATGGTTGTAAGAAGATCCGGACAACACCATACCATCCGCAGACCAATGGCATGTGTGAAAAGATGAACCAGGTGGTGATTGATCTACTGAAATCCTTGCCTTTGGAGGAGAGGAATCTGTGGCCAGAAAAGTTGCCAGATCTGGTAGACCTCTACAACCACATTCCTGTGAATTCAACTAACTGCACTCCAGCCTACCTAATGAGAGTGAGGCCTGGTAAACTGCTTATTGATTTGGACATGGGAGTCATTACGCCTGAGGTGACGTCACCAGATGCTGACTGGGACACAGAGAAGCAGCAACAGTACAGAAGAGTACAAGACTGTGTGGAGAAGAGTCTAGCTCAGGCAAGACAAAAACAAGAAAGACACTACAATCAGCATGCAGCTGCGGTCCCCTTGTCACCAGGAGAACAAGTCCTCAAGAGGAAAAGAAGACTGCATAAATTGGATGACCAATGGGAAGCTGAACCCTATACCATTCTACCCTCAAACTTTGACAATACCAAGGTGTGCCTTATTAGTAAAGATGGAGGAGAAACCTCAGCAGCAGTATCAAGGGATCATTTGAAATTATGCCCTGACCAGTTAAAAGAAAGAATGGAAGAACAAGATAACATCCAATCCATAGAAGAAGAAGCAAGGGTCAGCACTATACTTGGAGAATTCCCTGCAAATTGGACTAAAGTAAATGATGCAATAGTGGTGCCAGTGTTGACATTTCCCCAACTGGTAGTACAAGAAGAAGTGACTCAAGAGAACTCTGACAATCAGGAAGTTCAGGTAGCAGATGCCATACCAGCAGCAAAGCAGGAGAGTCCTCGCCCTGCCAGTGGGGAATCTGTTATACCCATGGTGAGTCTAAGAGTTCGCAGACAATCTAGTATCCCGGTGCTACGCAGAACCACCAGTAGTGTATCCAGTACATCACACACTACACCAGTAGTTAGCACCAGACAACCAGCGTTACGCCGGTCTACCCATACTACACAAGGTATACCGCCCATCAGATATCGTGTATAAATAATTAAATGTAAATGTTGAAATGTACATATGTAACTGTTTTCAAGTTTGTGCCTACAGATAATCTGTAAGAGTTTCTTTTGAATTTTCCAGTTTTGTTTTATGGATATTGGACCACAGGACTTGTGTGGTCACTAACCTTGTAAATAGTTCACCATTTGCCCAGGAATGGACCATGGACATTGATGCTTGGAATTATCATCATAGGACTATTTTTGGAGCTTTTGTTTTTTGTAAATTTTTCCTTTTTCAAATCTTGCAACCTTCATATTGTTTATCTGTTTATATGGTGTTTTATGTTTTTCAGTAACGTTCAAAAAGCTGTTAGTATGATCTTGGATCGAGTGGTGGCCCATAGCAAGACTTGCTACCGGCCGTCCAGTTTAAAATTTCACCCACAGAGCATGGGGCAGAGTACCCCTACAGAAGCAGCATACAAATTTCACCCACAGAGCCAAACTTTTACCTTCAGTAGCTTGCAGTAGAGCTGCCACAGATAAAAAGCTTGTAGCCTTGGGACACCTCCTCAATGCTGTTGCCTTAAGGTTCCGGGAGCACAAAGTGTTTCACTTGAAAAAATTAGTATTCACAACAGGCAACCACACCTGAATACTTAAGCTAGGAATAATGGAATTATACTTTCTATTTTCAAGTATCTTCAAACTGGGGAGACTAAGAGGGGACCTGGTGGAACATAAAGTGAAGGAACTGGAGGCACGCTCAGTCATCCAATCTCAAACCGCCCACAAGCGTGGTTGCAGAGTACACACGGGTAATGGAGAATCAAATCTTATTCCAGAAAGGCAGTTTGAGAAACGTGTACCACATCCAAGGATGGCAGCAGGCAAGCAAATTAACCACTTCTCAGCTGAGTCAACAGTTTAACACCCAGACAATGGGCACAGTACTCCAACAGAGTGCACACAATGGCTTAAAGGGAATCTGTCACCCAATTTTAGCCCTATAAGCTGAGGCCACCGCCATCAGGGGCTTATCTACAGCATTCTGTAATACTGTAGATAAGCCGCCAATGAAACCTGAAAGATAAGAATATCGATTATACTCACCGGGGGGCGGAGTCGGATGCGGAAGGTGTCGCAGTCTGGTCCAGCGCCTCCCATCTTCATACGATGATGTCCTCCTCCTTGCTTCTCCCTCGGCTCCGGCACAGGCGTACTTTATCTGCCCTGTGGTGATGATGATTCTGAAAGAGTTTACATATTTTCCTTTCCTCATGACAACCTCACATGTGGGAGTATCTGACCATCAAGGATGGGAAAGTACTGAATAAAAAGTCAGAACCTCTCCCCATAGCAGTTGGCTTTCTGTCCTTGAGGAACCTATATTTGAAGATTAGGACAAAAAATGCTTATCTAGGCCTGTTTTGGTTGCCTTGAAGAACAGCTCTGTGCCTGTTGGGCCAAGGTCAGGTCCTGGAGGCACTTCAGCAGTTTCAGTGTGGACATGAATATGATGAAAAACATTTCAGGTCTACCCATGCGTAGGATGCACTGAGTGGCACGCACTGAGTGTGCTGGTGTCTGCTGAGCTTGAAGGGTCTGGAAGAGGCATTCATGTGGAGGGAGAAGCTGTTGGCTCATCCCTGACTGTGGTTCTTACCACAAATACATTTTGCTCCAGCTCTTTCGACTGGTAATGAATGAGCAGCAGCAACAGTGGCAGCATCAGAGTAGGTGCAGAAGTTGCAGTTGCACAAGTGACAGGAGAAACACTACATGTGACACTAAGGCCAGACAGAGAAGCAGAGTGGTTTGAGATGGATCAACTGCCAAGGAAGACAAGCCATGTGAATTTTTTATCATGCCTCCAAATCCAGTACCTTTACTAGGCAACAGAGTGGTGAGTGATCTTCATGAAAGTTCACCATAGGAATGAGGGGCCATTTTTCTTGCTTAATTATTAGGGAAGACCTAAGAAATCTAGCGTAAAACTTGAAAACAACTAGAGTACCCAGCTCATGGCAGAAGACTCTGCTCAACCTGTATCTAAAAAAAAACCCAGGAATCCACAAATTTTACTGGACCTAGTCAGTTGTTAAGATAGAAGTTGGATTCCCTTAAGAATCACTGCCGGTCAGAGAGCCACGGTTCCCATGCTGTCAACACACGGAAACTGACATCTCCAGTACTGGTTTGACATTCGCACGAGCGCCATGGGAAAATATCTATCGCCGCTCGCGCTGACATCAGATAGGTGAAGTGAGTTCATTGGCTGTGAACTCTCAGGACCTTTCTGATGGCATCGGGAACGTGAGAACTTTCTCACGCTTACGGTGACGTCAGACAGGTCCTACAAATTCACCGTGAGACACAGCGATAGCAGATGCTGCTCAGTGTCTCTGCTGGATGACAGGCTGTATGGTCACATCATGCAACCATGCAGCCTGTGATCTAGATGTAGCAGAGCTAGACCCGTCATGGAACAAATTGATTATCATCTTCTCTGCGGAAAGGTGAGGAATTTTGTTGTTTTTATTTTAACTCTTGTGCAGAAGACAATGGCATCAGTGAACTGGGCAATGTAGTGAGTATGGTTTAATTAAGATTTATTAAAGGAGTCTGTCATTCTTTCAATTAAAGGACTTTTTTCTGGGTGTGTTTGTTTCTATACAATATGACTATGGGGTTAGTAATGGGGGTGTCTTATAGACACTTCTCCATTACTAGCCTCCTGTTTTGATGTCACGTGACAATACAAAAGTGTCATCAACCCCCTCCAACTATCACCCCACTTGCCACCGATGCAGGGCAAGCGGGATGAGCCAGCTTAAGTGCCAAAATTGGCGCATCTTAGAGATGTGCCTTTTCTGGGGAGGTTAAGAGCTGATGTTTTTAGCCTGGGGGGGCAATATCCATGGCCCCTTCCTAGGCTATTAATATCAGCCCACAGCTGTCTGCATAGCATTTGCGGTTTATTAATTATAGGGGGACCCTATTTCATTTTTTTGCTTGTTTCCCATTTAAATAGCCATTAAAGGCTAAGTATGTACAGTTGTGAGCTGATATTAATAGCCTGGGAAGATCCATGGGTATTACTCCCTTCCCAGGCTATAAACATCTGCCCCCAGCCATTGGCTTTCCCTCTGCTGGATAAAAAAATTACGGGGGAGCCCACACCATTTTTTTCTGCAAAATAATCTTTTAATAACTAAATACATGTACAGAAAGCTGCACCCACACTGTACTAATTATATTTGTCACTGAAATCTGTATATCTATCTATTTTATGTGTATATACTGTATGTAACCCATTTATTCTATCCTGTCGGATCCTGCTGTGATTGTACAGCACGTGGTTGCTGAATTTCCGGCTTTTCTTCTATCTATCTATGCAATATATATACATATATACAGCTCTGGCAAAAATTAAGAGACCACCACATCAAAGCCCTGTCACAGGCAGCCCATTCTCCAGACCTGAACCTCATTAAAAACCTCTGAAATGTAATCAAGAGGATGATGAATAGTCACAAGCCATCAAACAAAGAAGAACTACTTAAATTTTTGCACCAGAAGCAGTGTGAAAGGTTGGTGGCAAGCATGCCAAGACGCATGAAAGCTGCTTTTAAAAATCATGGTTGTTCCACAAAATATTGATTTCAGGACTCTTCCTGAGTTAAAACATTAGTATTGTTGTTTCTAAATGATTATTAACTTGTTTTCTTAACATTATTTGAGTTCTAAAAGCACTGGATTTTTTTTTTAAACTTTGAGCATTTTTCTTTGTCAGAAAATGCAAAATTTATTGCTTGGAAATTCAGAGACATGTTGTCAGAAGTTTATAGACTAAAAGAACAATTTTCATTTTACTCAAAAATCTAATATATAAAGCTGAATGTGTGTGTGTATGTTTGTATGTATGTATGTATGTATGTGTGTATGTCCGGGATTGGCATCTGCACCGTCGTAGCTACAGCCACAAAATTTGGCACAGTCACACGTCTGGACCCCGAGAGCATCATAGGCTTTGTTGTGAGGTGAAATTTTAACCCAGCGCGTTCCAATTCACCAAACAATTTTGCCCCTATCTACATAATGGGGAAAAAGTGAAAGGAAAAATGTTGGAGACAAATTGACAGCTGCCAGATGTGAACAAGGGGGACTTTAAGAATGAGAGTGATGGCGCCAAAGAGTATATACCGTACAGTTGCTAAGGTGGGGCCCTGACATGGGATACTCACCACACACGGGGATTTGAACACACACACAAAATGCGCTGCACACTACCACGTGCTTCAACACATATACCACCCTAAGCACACATTTCACCACACATACACCAACCTCACCACATAAAAGTCGAAACACAAAAGTCGCTACTCAAAACTCGCCACGCTGTCCCAGAGCTGTTTAAAAGATGAAAAATGAGCTGTGATTGGTTGCTAGCAGCAACAGTTTTCTTTGTAGACAGTTGTGGTAACTGATGCCTATTAATCTTATCATTTCTATGGTGTTATCGTCCTTCTGTAAAGCTGGAAATAACAATTTATTACCATGCCAACACAGACCACACTCTGACACAGACTGCAAGGGGAGCCCAGTATCACACAGGATAGGATTAGATACATGGCTCATCAGTCAGTATCACACAGGATAGGGTTAGATACATGGCTCAGCAGATGGTATCACACAGGATAGGATTAGATACACAGCTCAGCAGTCAGTATCAAACAGGATAGGATTAGATACACAGCTGAGCAGTCAGTAACACAAGATAGGATTAGATACACAGCTCAGCAGAAAGTATCACACAGGAGAGGATTAGGTACACAGCTCAGCAGACATTATCACACAGGAGAGGATTAGACACATGGCTCAGCAGTCCTAAGGTGTAGCTCCCCACCATCCAGGTAAGGTGGGAACTCCTGACCACAATCCACACCTGTATTCCACACACAGGATAGTTCAGTGGGGCCACCTAACAGCTTTAGGCTGGGGGTTAGCAGAGCAACCCTCGTGGAACCCTGCTTCGCAACACGAGATGTGCTGGGAGGCGGGTGGAGTGAGATGATATAAAAGAGCAGGAAGAGTGAGAGTTAGAGGTTGGTTGGTTGGTGGTTAGTTGGAGAGAGGGAGAGAAGAGAGAAGATGGGTGTCTGAAGGACGTGCTGCAGCAGGTCCCAGTGATCTGGGCTGCTGGCACGAGAAAGACCAGAGAAAGAGACTGATAAGATTGATAACCTAACCTTCCATAAGAGAGATAGAACAGATCGGAACGAAGGAGAATAGAAGGACGGTAGGAAGCTGGTTGAAGAAAGATAGAGATCCCTTCCAGGCCAGAGCGCAAAGGCCGGGGCCTGGTCCCCGAGGTTGATTGGATCTTTATGTCCGGCAACAGACACCGGAGGAGTAGTGAGCCACTAATGCCTTGCTCCCATCATAGACTTGGGACACAACAGCAACTGAATAGAGAGCCGGGACGCAGTGAGGAGTCCCCGAAGCAGGCTACAGCTGTCTGTCATACAAGTAAAGACTAGGAACACCTAGAGAGAGGCATTCCAGGGTAACTAAGTACTGGAGTGCTTCGCACCTAAAGGCGCATTGGGGTAGTCGTTCAGAAAGGTACCTTTTTGGCAGAGTGTGGAAGGGAGAATCCTATCCTGCCTGGAGGGTGGCTGGAGCAATGACCTGGAGAACACAGTATGGAGGCAGGCAGTTGTGTGAACTGCAAACAGTGAGTAAAGCTTTGGAACCGCATACTCTGGTGTCCTCCAGTTATTCCTGCACCGCTACACCTGGGTACCAGCAGCTATACCATTCTGCGCCTCTCCTCATCCATTGCCTCTACATTGCCCTGGGACTGCAGCTCCACCTGTGGGGAACTACACCATCTTTGCTGCACCACACCATCAGTCCCAGCAGATCTGCATGCAGCGTTGGCTCAACATCTTACTTGCCAAACACCACGGGTGGCGTCACAAACTATCCAAATGGAGTATTATAGCATTAACATCACCGCCATTGATATTGGGTGCCCAGGGCCATGGACCGGGTCACCGCTGCTGTGACACATTCCCACCTTGACACCGGCCCGGTACCAAGTACCCTGCTGCCCTGGGTGTGAGAGGGTGACCCAATTTTGGCATCACGAACAGGATAACGAGACCCGATGCCATCGGGTTCTGTGTGCCTTGGATTTACAACTTTTAAAAATGTGCAGAAGACCAAATTTAATAGACTGTAAAATGGACATTAAAAATGGCCGCTGGCACAGAGAAGAAGGGCGTGAAGAGATGGGAGGTCCTAAGAAAAGACCGCGAAGAGTATTGGGCCATCCCTGCCTGAATTACTATGTGACAGATGCATGGCCCACCCCCCGAGGGGTTTGTATACTGACTTGGCATGGAGGCGCTGGAAGAAGACGCCGCCCCCAGAAGGAGGGGCAGAGGAAGCCAGTGGCGAGCAGAAGGGCGGAGCAAGGAGAAGAACGCCAGAACACCATTTTGGAGAGTGAGGGAAGGAGGCCTGCGGAGCGCGGGGAAGTGCGAACCCCCGGCGCCCTATCCTGATGGCTCCAACCCGATCCGCGAGATGAACTGCCGGCATTTGGAAGAAGAAATAGTCACACTGACTACCCGGCTGCGGCTGAGGCAGGAGGCCTTGGGGAGACTGAGCTGGCAGCGCGCCCAGGAGGGGCCTACACCTGCGGTACCCGTGACGCCGGTACCCGCCGCTGCTGCACCGGATCTTTTCCTGGCAGACCCCAGGGAGCTTGGAGCTGCTGCCATGCCACCAGAAGCGTACTCTGTCCCTTCTTTGCTGCTGATACCGGAGGAGTTGTACACAGCCCAGGGAGCTGAAGCAGAGGAAGAGGAGCCCCTGCCCGGACCTGGTGCGGCTGCGCAGGTCCTGCCTGCCGCCCCCGCAGAACCGGAGCTGCTAATGCTGCTATTGGCTTCACCGCCATCCCAGACATCTCACCGGGCAGCACCCGCTACCACCACCGGAGAAGAGGCCGCACCACCAGGAACCCCAGGTATATACACCGGCCTTCCTAATGGGATGATGGGGAGGAGAAGGACCATGCTGGTGGGGGTACGGTTGGAGCCAGCGTGCCCGATTCGACATCTACAGGCCAGAAGGGGGTTTGGATCGTTTTGGGACGGTGATTTCGGGATTCCTTCACTGCTGAGTCCCCAGGTAGTGGCTTGTTAGAGGCGGCAAGCTGCAGAGGCCCAAGGAGCTAGACCTCGTACCAGAACAGTGGTACCAACTATCGAGGAAGAACAGTTGACGGAAATTGAGATACATCATGGGTCCCGTTTGACCACCTCTGAGAACAGTTCCAGTTCAGCTTCCAGAACCCCAGGAGGGGATCAGCACTAAGAAAAACAAATTACTAAATCTCGTTACCCAGGAGGGTTTTATTTGCACCAGTTGTACCTTGTTTGCTATCATGTTTTTACCGTAGCACTTTTGTTGCCTCCTTCTGATTGGCAGTACTTTTCTACAAATGGAACTGTGGAGATCATGAACGCTGTGTGATCCAAAACTTTCTTGTAAATAGTTTGCACCCCTTTGGGTGCTCTGTTATGAATGAGTCACCGTAGGAGGCAAAAACAGAAATACTAGCTAAGTCCAGAATACCAGAGAAGTTGGCAGCTATCGGATTACAGACCCCTGAACCTATCAACAACAACCAGCAGTAGCCGTGGGGGGTTCCTACGGTGCCCTAGACCCCTCGATCACAGCCGGAGAACTACAAAGGCCTAAAGACAGAAAGGGAAATCTAAACTGCCCCAGAGCAGACCCCAAAGCAATAGGCAGCCCCCAACATATAATGATGGTGAAGCAAGATGAAAAAACACTCACACAGATAGAAAGATAGGCTGAGCAAACGATGGGGCCCAAGCTAACTACATAGGACAGGATAGAAAAGCTGCTGTCTGTAATCCGCCAAAACCCTATCAATACAAGAGCCAACAGCTGATAGGGAAAAAAGCCCTGAAGACGCTAGGCTTCAAAAAGACTATATCAGCACTCAGGTCTTCTGAAGACAGAGCAAAAAGGAATTCAGCACACCCCAGCAGGGAATGGCAGAAATCCAGAAAAACAAGGAAAAACAAAACCAAAACACAAATGCAAAAGGCAGAGCAGAAAACTTAGCTTTTGAGGAGCAGGAATCAGACTGGTCTCCTAGAATCCCTCAGAGAGATCACCGCAAGGCAGAAGGGCGTTGGCTGCCTTATATCCAGTCAGCAATTCCTGTCACCCAGTCATCATCATCCTGTCCAGATGCTTGGTAATCAGCCTCACTACCTTCCTTCACCAGAAGAGGGAGTTCATCAGAACTCAATGGTGAAGGGGAAAATGAACTCACAACAGTGCTCTCTCTTTGTTTTACATACAAATACTCTTTGCGAAGATGATGTTTTTGCATGGACACTTTTCGAAGAATGATGTCTAACTTAAGGGACACTGCAAGAAATCCCTGCTGGGAGCAATGTTCAGCACCTTACAAGAATTTTGAATGTTTTATGATGTACAATACAAAATAAAATTGTGGTACCGTGTTAGCCAGAAAAATAGATGTAAATACTTATGACCCCCCAAAAAATTGAGAAAAGTATTCAAGGCGTGATACCTTTATTGGCTAACCAGAGAAATTATATTTGCCTTTTGAGCCCTGAAAGCTTGCTTGCTTGCAAATATAATTTCTCTGGTTAGCCAATAAAGATATCACGCCTTGAATACTTTTCTCAATTTTTTGGGGGGACATGAAAAAGTATTTGATAATGTTGTGTCTTATGAAAAGTAAATGTCCTTTATAGAATATTTGATACAGAGAATTAGAAAAGTTTTGAGATAGAATGTGAGAATTGAATAAAGACTGAAGAATTGAAAGTGACAGGTGACAGACCAAGTGTAAATGGTCAGTGTCTTGCGTCCAATAGAGAAAGAAAGAAAAAGAAAGAAGAAAAAGAGAATAATTGAGAGCAAATGTAATAAAGAAAATGTGTTGAGTATAGCACTTTGAATTAAGAATTGCACTTAAGTAAATTTTTTATACTAAGATAGGAAGTTAGCCTGTTTGTAAAGTTTAAGAAATGTACCTCCAACATTAGGAAGATTAGATAAGTATTGTTAAACAGCATGTAAAAATTTGTGTGTTCCTGTATTGTACCTTTTGTTGTCTTGCAGCCCGCGGATGTGCTGTGTTTAACGGGGAGGTATGTGGCGCCCCTGAGGCTTCAGTCGCCACAGATGTACTGCACCTCCTCCTAAGGTGCAGTGGCCCACCATCCAGGAAAGGTGGGAACTCCTGACCACACTCCACACCTGCATTCCACACACAGGATAGTTCAGTGGGGCTACCTAACAGCTTTAGGCTGGGGGTTAGCAGAGCAACCCTCGTGGAACCCTGCTTCGCAACACGAGATGTGCTGGGAGGCGGGTGGAGTGAGATGATATAAAAGAGCGGGAAGAGTGAGAGTTAGAGGTTGGTTGGTTGGTGGTTAGTTGGAGAGAGGGAGAGAAGAGAGAAGATGGGTGTCTGAAGGACGTGCTGCAGCAGGTCCCAGTGATCTGGGCTGCTGGCACGAGAAAGACCAGAGAAAGAGACTGATAAGATTGATAACCTAACCTTCCATAAGAGAGATAGAACAGATCGGAATGAAGGAAAATAGAAGGACAGTGGGAAGCTGGTTGAAGAAAGATAGAGAACCCTTCCAGTCCACAGCGCAAAGGCCGGGGCCCGGTCCCCGAGGTTGATTGGATCTTTATGTCTGGCAACAGACACCGTAGGAGTAGTGAGCCACTAACGCCTTGCTCCCAATATAGACTTGGGACACAACAGCAACTGAATAGAGAGCCGGGACGCAGTGAGGAGTCCCCGAAGCAGGCTACAGCTGTTTGTCATACAAGTAAAGACTAGGAACACCTAGAGAGAGACATTCCAGGGTAACAAAGTACTGGAGTGCTTCGCACCTAAAGGCGCATTGGAGGAGTCGTTCAGAAAAGTACATGTTGGAGGAGTGTGGAAGGGAGAATCCTATCCTGCCTGGAGGTTGGCTGGAGCCCTGACCTGGAGAACACAGTACGGAGGCAGGCAGTTGTGTGAACTGCAAACAGTGAGTAAAGCTTTGGAACCGCATACTCTGGTGTCCTCCAGTTATTCCTGCACCGCTACACCTGGGTACCTGCAACTATACCATTCTGCGCCTCTCCTCATCCATTGCACCTACACTGCCCTGGGACTACAGCTCCACCTGTGGGGAGCTACACCATCTTTGCTGCACCACACCATCAGTCCCAGTGGATCTGCATGCAGCGTTGGCTCAACATCTTACTTGCCAAACACCACGGGTGGCGTCACAAACTATCCAAATAAACTATTATACCATTAACATCACCGCCATTGATATTGGGCGCCCAGGGCCACGGACCGGGTCACCGCTGCTGTGACACATTCCCACCTTGACACCGGCCCGGTACCGAGTACCCCGCTGCTCTGGGTGTGAGAGGGCGACCCATTCACAGAGGATAGGATTAGATACACGGCTGAGCAGTCAGTAACACACGATAGGATTAGATACACAGCTCAGCAGAAAGTATCACACAGGAGAGGATTAGGTACACAGCTCAGAAGACATTATCGCACAGGATAGGGTTAGATACACAGCTCAGAAACAGGATGTGCCAAAGGAGAGGACATTTTCATTCCAAGAATTCCACTCATTCCATCTGATTTGTTTTTTGATTTTAAACGCCTCCAGTTTCTAGTTCAACTGCTATTTGCAATGTCCATTAACAATGCTCAGGGACTGTTCTTGAAAGTAGTAGGGATCGATTTGAGTAGTAGGGATCGATTTGCAATTTTCTCATGGTCAACTTTACATGATCTGTTCAAGAGTTGGAACTGACAAAAATCTGTTCATCTTTGCACCGAAAGGAAAAACCAAGCATGTTGTTTATCAAAAGGCTCTTGAATGAGTTGAAAATAAAATACTATCACTACTTGGGTAATCGTTTAGTTAATTTGTGTTGCAAATCTGTAGTGTTGAATATATGATGTCAAATGTTTTTATGTGCAATATAATCATTATAATTTGTTATAACTAACCACAGCTGGCTACTATGCCCAGGCAACGCCGGACTCTTCAGCTAGTCTATAATAATAAATGCCCTAACCAGCTTCCGGTTGTAACAACTTCCGTCCAGTTGTAACCGGTGACGTCACCACACACACACGCACATGTTAACCCTCAACACACCACACCGCCTCAACACACACTCCTCTCACCTTTCACCTCCACTCATGTCCACTCACTCTTTCACTCCACATACGTTCCTTTCTCTCACTCCGTTTCTCATACTCACACCGTCATCGTCGCTGCCCCGACATCTTCCTCCGCCGCCGCGATCCAGGATCCAGACGTTCTCCAGGCCGCCGACATGTTCTTGCGGGACGCCATCTTGGATGTCGTGAAGTCCCGCGAGATTCAAGATGGCGTCGCCGCAACAATATGTCGCTGGCGTGGACGACATCGGGATCCAAAAAGATGGCGTCGGCGAAATCTCGCGAGATTACGCCGACGCCATTTTGGATCCCGATGTCGCCCATGCCAGCGACATGTTGTTGCGGCGACGCCATCTTGAATATCGCGGGACTTCACGACATCCAAGATGGCGTCCCGCAAGAATATGTCGCTGGCGTGGGCGACATCGGGATCCAAAATGGCGTCGGCGTAATCTCGCGAGACTTCGCCGGCGCCATCTTTTTGGATCCCGATGTCGTCCATGCCAGCGACATGTTGTTGCGGCGACGCTATCTTGATTATTGCGGGATTTCACGAAATCCAAGATGGCGTCCCGCAAGAACATGTCGGCGGCCTGGAGAACGTCAGGATCCTGGATCGCGGCGGTGGAGGAAGATGTCGGGGCAGCGACGATGACGGTGTGAGTATGAGAAACGGAGTGAGAGAAAGGAACGTATGTGGAGTGAAAGAGTGAGTGGACATGAGTGGAGGTGAAAGGTGAGAGGAGTGTGTGTTGAGGCGGTGTGGTGTGTTGAGGGTTAACATGGCAAGAGGTGTTAACGACGTCGGCGAAATCTCGCGAGATTTCGCCGACGCATCTTGCATTCGTGAAATTGCGTCATTTACCTCACGCCAACTTGCTGTGCGGACGCTTGGCATTGCCTGTACCACCATAACTACTGCTGCCTTGGTCCTATGCCTGTTTACTGCCGGTGTCTAATTACTGGACCAATTTGCCTGTACCGCCATAACTACTGCTGCCTTGCTCCTCTGCCGGTGTCTAATTACAGGACCAATTTGCCTATACCGCCATAACTACTGCCTTTGTCCTCTGCCGGTGTCTAATTACAGGGCCAATTTGCCTATACTGCCATAACTACTGCTGCCTTTGTCCTCTGCCAGTGTCTAATTACAGGGCTAATTTGCCTCTATCGCCATAACTACTGCTGCCTTGCTCCTCTGCCGGTGTCTAATTACAGGGCCAATTTGCCTCTACCGCCATATCTACTGCTGCCTTGCTCCTCTGCCGGTGTCTAATTACAGGGCTAATTTGCCTCTACCGCCATAACTACTGCTACCTTGCTCCTCTGCCGGTGTCTAATTACAGGGCCAATTTGCCTCTACCGCCATAACTACTGCTGCATTGCTCCTCTGCTGGTGTCTAATTACAGGGCCAATTTGCCAATACCGCCATAACTACTGCTGCCTTGCTCCTCTGCCGGTGTCTAATTACAGGGCCAATTTGCCTCTACCGCCATAAGTACTGCTGCCTTGCTCCTCTGACTGTTCACTGCCTGTGTCTAATTACAGGGCCAATTTGCCTCTACCGCCATAACTACTGCTGCCTTGCTCCTCTGCCGGTGTCTAATTACAGGGCCAATTTGCCTCTACCGCCATAACTACTGCTGCCTTGCTTCTCTGCCGGTGTCTAATTACAGGGCCAATTTGCCTCTACCGCCATAACTACTGCTGCCTTGCTCCTCTGCCGGTGTCTAACTACAGGGCCAATTTGCCACTACCACTTCATAACTACTGCTGGGCAATTACAGGGTCAATTAGTATCTGTTTACTCTACAATACTCCAGGACGCCTTCTTCACTGCCAGATAACTGCCAAATAGACTCCTTTACCTCTGCCAACATGAGTCATAACAAAAAGTATGCCAATGCCAGTGAAAGGAAAGCAGCTTTAGCACTACGACAAAAACAACGCCGTGCTAATGAGACTCCTGAGGAAAAACACCATCGCCTTGAGAAGATTAAGGCTTATAAACGCCGTCGCCTCACACACGAATCCCCTAACTCTAAATCCATAAGATTGGCTGAAGAAGCCTCTGCACGCCGTCACCGCCGACAACAGATGGCCTCTTCCTCATCATTATTATTAGACTCACAACAGGATGCTTCCACATCAGCATGTGGAACAATTTACTGCTACACTTCATCCCATATGCCGTTCACTGACATAACTAATCAGCAATCTGTTTCTGCCCTATCAATACCACCATTCAATACCGATGCACAGTATGCCAATGCCAGTGAAAGGAAAGCAGCTTTAGCACTACGACAAAAACAACGCCGTGCTAATGAGACTCCTGAGGAAAAACAGCATCGACTTGACAAGATTAAGGCTTATAAACGCCGTCGTCTCACACACGAATCCCCTAACTCTAAATCTATTACATTGGCTGAAGAAGCCTCTACACGCCATCACCGCCAACAACAGACGGCTTCTTCCTCATCATTATTAGTAGACTCACAACAGGATGCTTCCACATCAGCATGTGGAACAAGTTACTACCACACTTCATCCTATATGCCGTTCACTGACATAAATAATCAGCAATCTGTTTCTGCCCTATCAATACCACCATTCAATACCAACGCACAGTTTCTTCACATACAAGCTGCAGTTAGCCCGCAGAAAGTGCAACCAAGACAAATATACGTTTGTCTCAAAACTAGTCGCACCCCATCGGTTGGACATGCACTTCTACTACAACCTCACATTTTCACTAATGATGAAAATAGTATTACCGAACACAGCTGTGGTGACATGACCCATGTATGTGAGCATTGCGAAGCTTTGCATTTTGTAGCAGAGATACCTTCTGATAACAACTTTACGCTCTGCTGTCAGAAGGGTAAAGTCCATGTACCCATACTACAATATCCTGATGTCTTTACACGTTTGCTGAAAGGGCAAAGTGAATTTAGCAAAAATTTCATGGATAATATTCGAAGTATTAACAGTTCCTTTGCTTTTGCCTCCATGGGTGCAAATATTTCACCACCTCCTGGATATGGCCCATACTGTTTCCGCATACATGGCCAGATCTATCATAGAACTGGAACACTACATCCCTCAGATGACCAGCAACGCGCATTTGCCCAACTTTACATTCTCGATACCACTACCGCAAACGAACAACGCTTACGATGTAAAGAAAATCAAAAATATCATCCTACATTGATGAACATTATTGCCCTTCAAATCCAAACTATTAATCCTTTTGTGGAAGCTTATCAAATGTTACGTGATGTGGAAGAACAAGAAAAAATTAAATCTCTACAAAACGGAACTGTCATGCCAAATATCACTATGGCTATTAAACAAGATCGTACTCAAGACCCTCGACGCTACAATAATCCCACTGTCAGTGAAGTAGCAGTCGTGTTTCAAAATGACAATGGTGAGCCACCTTTCAATAGAGACATATTAATTCATTTAAAACCTGATCCCCATAACCCTTTAGCTCCAAAAACACAACAAATTAGTATTCTCCATAGCAATTTGGATGCCCTCCTCTATCCAATATTTTTCCCTTATGGAGACCAAGGATGGCATGATGGACTCAAACAACAAGGCAAAAGTTCGAGGAGGATCACTCAACTCCAATACTATTGCTATATATTATCTGTCAGAAATTACTTTAATCCACTCCTCAATGGTGGTAAGCTAACACAGCAATATTTAGTAGATGCTTATGTCAAAATCGAAGCTAATCGCCTTCATTACATCCGCAAACACCAAAAAGATTTAAAAGTGGAGGATTACTGCCTCCTTCAAGAACATCTACTCAAAAGATCGGTTCAAAAGGGCATCCCTATTGGGAAAACCGTCATTTTACCATCTTCTTTTGAAGGCAGTCCAAGAAACATGTAGCAGCGCTACCAGGATGCTATGGCTATTGTTACAAAGTATGGTCGACCAGATCTATTTATCACCATGACATGTAATACTAAGTGGAATGAGATTACTACACATTTAGAACCGTGGCAGCATGTTGAACACAGACCAGACTTGGTTGCACATGTTTTTAAAATTAAACTGGAATCCCTCTTAAAAGACATTAGCAGTGGATTATTTGGAAACGTCACTGCAATGGTCCATGTCATTGAATTTCAGAAGCGTGGTCTCCCACACGCTCATATTTTAATTATTCTTGACAGCCTGTCTAAATTACGGACTGAGGAGGACATAGACAATATAGTCTGGGCTGAAATACCTGATGAAACAATCTACCCTCAGCTCCATAACATTGTTCTTCAACACATGATTCATGGTCCCTGTGGAGAACACAATCCTAATTCTCCCTGTATGGATCTTGGAAAGTGTAGCAAAGGTTTCCCAAAACAAAACCAACCATATACCATCAAAGAAAAGGATGGCTATCCCACTTACCGCAGACCCATTGGCAAAACATATGAACACCATTCTAAGACGATTGACAATTCATGGGTAGTTCCATATAACCCATTTTTACTCACCAAATACAAGTGCCATATTAATGTAGAAATGTGTGCTTCCATTCAAAGTGTAAAATATTTATTTAAATACGTTTACAAAGGACATGACAAAGCCAACCTTGAAATTTCCCAAAATAACATCCAACATGATGAAACACACCAATTTACGGATACCAGATATGTTAGTGCACCTGAGGCTGCATGGCGGATATTTGCTTTTCCTATGCATAAACAATCTCATGCCATCATTCGCCTAGCCGTACATCTGCCTAATTCTCAACCACTCTATTTTTATGAGAATGACTCTGCAGACAACATCCATCAAAAGCTCAATTCCAATTCTACACTTATGGCGTATTTCAACCTTAATAAGATCGACCACAATGCACATAACTATTTCTACCGCGAAATTCCAGAACACTACGTTTGGAAACAAGGCACATGGGAACAAAGAAAACGAGGGGGTCTCACAGTTATTGGAAGAATGTATACTGTTAGTGTGAAAGACCAAGAACGCTATTATTTACGTTTGTTGTTACTGCATGTAAAAGCTGCTACCAGTTTTGACAGCATTAAAACCGTCAATGGAGTTATGCATGAAACCTTTAAGGATGCTGCGTTAGCACTTGGATTATTATTCGATGATAGCATCTGGAGACATACTTTAACAGATGCTTGCATTCTTAACATGCCTTCCCAACTTAGAGACATGTTTGCTTATATCTGTATTTTTGGCCCCCCAGTAATCCACTTGAATTGTGGAATGAATTTAAGGACCATTTTTTACAAGACTATTGTCATACATACCACAGCAACACTGAAGAGTGTATCGATTGTGAAGGATATGCTATGAAAGATGTACAAGATGTCCTCATAGTCCATGGAAAAACTTTTGCTGATTATAATTTACCACGCCCAGCAAAAAATATTAAACAACTCCTTAAACAATATGATAAGGATTATGAGTTAAAAAAAGCTGCAGAGATGAAAGAAACTCTTAATCAGGAGCAACTTTTTGCCTATGATGTCATTACTGAAGCTTTACAAAATAGCAGTTTAATACCAAAGTGCTTTTTTCTCGATGGACCTGGTGGCAGTGGAAAGACCTACCTATACCATCTACTTACACATCATTTAAGAGGACAAGGAGAAATTGTGTCACCTGCAGCAACTACAGGAATAGCATCTAACTTGATACAAGGAGGCCGAACAATCCACTCTCTATATGGCATACCTATTCCGATCAACGAAACATCTGTTTCCAGGATTAAAAACGATACAAAAGCAGGAAAACATTTACAGAGTACAAAACTTTTTATTATTGATGAGTGCACTATGGTCCAAAAACATGCATTGAATGTGATAGATAGACTTCTACGTGACATCATGACAACAAATGTTGCTGAAAAAAATAAAACACCATTTGGAGGTAAAGTTATTGTTCTTGGAGGAGACTTCAGACAATGTCTTCCCGTCATCGCTCATGGAAAAAGAATAGACATTGTAGATTCCTGCATTAAATATTCAGAACATTGGCAACATTTTACCAGACTACCGCTAATTAACAACATGTGCTCCACTGATCCTGAATACAGCACTTGGTTGCTTAAACTTGGAAATGGTGAGCTGTCTAATGAACATAACCTTGGAGAGGATGTCATTGAAATTCCTCCAGACATGCTTTGCACTGGCTCTATAGTAACCGAGATCTTTGGAGACCATATTTGCATTGATGTTAATGACCAACAAAGCCTCGACACTGCTGCATCACATGCTATACTATGTCCGAAAAATGATGACGTCGATTTTCTGAACTGTAAAGTAATGGATCGCATTAGTGGTCATTATACTGTATATACAAGTGATGATTCTGTCGATGCTGATGAGGCAGAGGAATGTGAAAACTACCCAGTTGAATTTTTAAACTCTCTGACACCATCAGGAATGCCATCACATCTCTTAAAACTTAAAATTGGCACCATTGTGATGCTATTAAGAAACCTAAACACCAAGAAAGGTCTCTGCAATGGCACTCGCCTCATTGTCATTGCCTTACTCCGCAACATCATACAGGCTAAAGTGATTACTGGCTCAGCTGAAGGAGACATTGTGTTTATTCCACGCATCGATTTGTGTCCTTCAGAAACTGGGTTACCTTTTAAATTAAAACCTCGACAGTTTCCTCTAAAACCTGCTTTTGCTATGACCATTAACAAATCCCAAGGACAGACCCTCAATCGAGTTGGAATTTTGTTGCCCGAACCTGTATTTGCCCATGGACAATTGTATGTTGCATTCTCCCGAGTAAAGCAACGCAGCAACGTTAGGGTCAAAGTGGTGGATACACCACTTCAAGGACAATTGCTACCTAATAGCCCAAAAATCTTCACTAGAAATGTCGTTTTCAAAAATGTCTTACTTTAAACTATTTAAGTTGGTCCTGGAATTGATAGATATATAGATATATAAATAATAGTTACATTCTAAATAGATATAGACAATAGACTTCTAAGACTTCTATACATAGCTTGATATATGTTATATATATAAATATTTTAAGCAGATAGATATATCTTACACTAATAATCTCTTTCACATATATGTCATAGACATATTTAAATCCATAAAAATATACATAGGTATAGGTATATATAGATTAAAAAAAAAAAGGCAAAAACAAAAAAAATTTAGGCAAACATACGTAGATTTCAACTACATAGCTAACACATACCTACATAACTTAGGTAATAATAATTAATTTTTTATTTATTAATAGAGTACTATTATTTCAATAGCACTTTACATACATCAGTAATACTGTCCTTCTTGAGGCTCACTATGTAAAAATCTTATCCACATAAAAACATAGGTGTGATACATCTATCTACTATAATAAATGCGCTAAGCAGCTTCCGGGTTGTAACAACTTCCGTCCAGTTGTAACTGGTGATGTCACAGCACACCTCTTGCCATGTTAACCCTCAACGCACCACTCCTCCTCAACACACACTCCTGTCACCTTTCACTATCTCCACTAACGTTCAGTCGCAGGATTTTAGAATACTCAAGATGGCGTGGCCGCAAGAACAAGTCGCCGGCGTGGACAACGTCGGGATTTAGGATGGCGCCGGTGGAAGAAGATGTCGGGGATCGTGGAGCAGCGATGATGACGGTGTGAGTATGAGAGACGGAGTGAGAGAAATGGTCGTATGTGGAGTGAAAGAGTGAGTGGAGATGGTGAAAGGTGAGAGGAGTGTGTGTTGAGGCGGTGTGGTGTGTTCAGGAGGAGTGTGTGTTGAGGGTTCACATTGCAAGAGTTGTGTCACTATCCTCCCGATGCGATAGCATCGGGCCTTAATCTACTATAATAAATGCGCTAAGCAGCTTCCAGGTTGTAACAACTTCCGTCCAGTTGTAACTGGTGACGTCACAGCACACCTCTTGCCATGTTAACCCTCAACACACCACTCCTCAACACACACTCCTCTCACCTTTCACTATCTCCACTAATGTCCACTCGCAGGATTTGAGAATACTCAAGATGGCGTGGCCGCAAGAACATGTCGCCGGCGTGGACAACGTCGGGATCAAGGATGGCGCCGGTCGAAGAAGATGTCAGGGAACGTGGAGCAGCGATGATGACGGTGTGAGTATGAGAGACGGAGTGAGAGAAAGGGTCGTATGTGGAGTGAAAGAGTGAGTGGACGTGAGTGGAGATGGTGAAAGGTGAGAGGAGTGTGTGTTGAGGCGGTGTGGTGTGTTCAGGAGGAGTGTGTGTTGAGGGTTCACATGGCAAGAGGTGTGTCACTATCCTCCCGATGCGATAGCATCGGGCCTTAATCTACTATAATAAATGCGCTAATCAGCTTCCAGGTTGTAACAACTTCCGTCCAGTTGTAACTGGTGACGTCACAGCACACCTCTTGCCATGTTAACCCTCAACACACCACTCCTCAACACACACTCCTCTCACCTTTCACTATCTCCACTAATGTCCACTCGCAGGATTTCAGAATACTCAGGATGGCATGGCCGCAAGAACATGTCGCCGGCGTGGACAATGTCGGGATCCAGGATGGCGCCGGCGGAAGAAGATGTCGGGGATCGTGGAGCAGCGACGATGACGGTGTGAGTATGAGAGACGGAATGAGAGAAAGGGTCGTATGTGGAGTGAAAGAGTGAGTGGACGTGAGTGGAGATGGTGAAAGGTGAGAGGAGTGTGTGTTGAGGCGGTGTGGTGTGTTGAGGAGGTGTGTGTATTGAGGGTTAACATGGCAAGAGGTGTGTCACTATCCTCTCGATGCGATAGCATTGGGCCTTAATCTACTATAATAAATGCGCTAAGCAGCTTCCGGGTTGTAACAACTTCCGTCCAGTTGTAACTGGTGACGTCACAGCACACCTCTTGCCATGTTAGCCCTCAACACACCACTCCTCAACACACACTCCTCTCACCTTTCACTATCTCCACTAATGTCCACTCGCAGGATTTCAGAATACTCAAGATGGCATGGCCGCAAGAACATGTCGCCGGCGTGGACAATGTCGGGATCTAGGATGGCGCCGGCGGAAGAAGATGTCGGGGATCGTGGAGCAGCGACGATGACGGTGTGAGTATGAGAGACGGAGTGAGAGAAAGGGTCGTATGTGGAGTGAAAGAGTGAGTGGACGTGAGTGGAGATGGTGAAAGATGAGAGGAGTGTGTGTTGAGGCGGTGTGGTGTGTTGAGGAGGTGTGTTTGTATTGAGGGTTCACATGGCAAGAGGTGTGTCACTATCCTCTCGATGCGATAGCATCGGGCCTTAATCTACTATAATAAATGCGCTAAGCAGCTTCCGGGTTGTAACAACTTCCGTCCAGTTGTAACTGGTGACGTCACAGCACACCTCTTGCCATGTTAACCCTCAACACACCACTCCTCAACACACACTCCTCTCACCTTTCACTATCTCCACTAATGTCCACTCGCAGGATTTCAGAATACTCAAGATGGCATGGCCGCAAGAACATGTCGCCGGCGTGGACAACGTCGGGATCCAGGATGGCGCCGGCGGAAGAAGATGTTGGGGATCATGGAGCAGCGACGATGACAGTGTGAGTATGAGAGACGGAGTGAGAGAAAGGGTCGTATGTGGAGTGAAAGAGTGAGTGGATGTGAGTGGAGATGGTGAAAGGTGAGAGGAGTGTATGTTGAGGAGGTGTGTGTGTATTGAGGGTTATCATGGCAAGAGGTGTGTCACTATCCTCTCGATGCGATAGCATCGGGCCTTAATCTAGTATATCTATAAAAAGAAAAATCAAACAAACTGAACATTTGAAAGTGGTGTCTTAATTCTTGCCAGGGCTGTGCATATATACTCTATATATACTGTATATATAATATGTGTGTAACTGAAATCTATATATCTATATATTTCAGTGTTTTATATATCTATTCTATCCCTTCAATTGTAACCCATCACACTGTACTTTTACATTACGCCACAGATGAATTGCTGGCTTTTCTTCTACCTATCTATGTAATAAATATAAATATATATATATATATTACATATTTATGTATATATATGTGTGTGTGTCACTGACATCTATATATCTATCTATTCTGCGTGTATATACACTTGCTGCTTGTTTGGTGCAGGTTTGCTGCAGAAATATGGCCGACGTGTCGTTACATGAACTGATCAGGAAAAGGGCCATTATGACGGTGGGAATGGGACTGGGATCAATAACTAGGTGGCTATGGGAAGTACGAGATCCAGGATCCAGCCTACAGCAATTACTCATTTACCCAACACCAATTACCAGAAAGTGTTTGATGCTCGTCAGAAGATAGGTGTAACAGATGCGCTGCGCCTCTTAAGCTAGGCATAAAATATGCCTGTGAGAAAATGGATGCCAAAGATGCACATAATCTAGAAGATAGGTTCAAAACAATTTCAAACTCACATTTTGGCTGCTGTATCACATTTGTAAAAAAATAAAATTAATTAATTTTAATGGGCATCAGCTCTGTGCACACAGAAAAATTTCAACGCCACTAAATGAAAAGGTTGGATATAGCGGGCTCTATGACGTCTATCAACAGAAAAAAAAAATATTTTAATGTGCCTTAGGTCTGCAGACAGTTTCATATCACCACAGCACAAAATGACAAGGTGGGATACAGCAGGCTTTTTCACATTTAGCTAGTGAAAAAATATTATTTAGAATGCTATACTCGTGCATAGAGCGCAATAGACGCAGTGCACAACACACTTGTAGAACATGTGCCCTGCTACCTTTGTCTGTGGACGTCACTAATGGCCAAAAAAAACTTAGCAGCCACACTGTTAGCAACACTATCTGGCTGATATACAACCGCCTAGCTAACTAGCTAAAATCTTGCTGCTATCAGTGCAAGCGACAGGAGCAGCCTCTCTGAGCTGTTACAGTGTCAAGATGGTGCTACAACAAGATGTCTGCTGTTTATATAGAGAGGGACATGTGATTTAAGCAACCAATGACAAAAGCCGTTGTGTCAGGATATTGTGAGTGTTTCTTGCGCCCTGATTGGCTAGCCGCAATGTGCACACATAAAGGTAGGAAAAAAATAACTGTTTACAAGAACACTGCGCCTATGAGCTCTGCAAGCCCCTCTCTTCATCAAACATGTGCCAAACGCTCATGATACACCACCATTATTGTTGCCAAAGTGCTGAATATACTGTACTTTTGTGGCAACACAAATATTTTCTGGCACTTTTTACCAGATAATACTGATTTTTTTCCGATTTCATAAAATTGTTCTTGTGTTTCCGATCACAAATGCAAATGTGCCATATTCGTGCCGAATTTATGTTTGGCAATCGCTTTCCGAACAAATTCGCTCAGCGCTATTCATAAGCCATAAAAAACAAATATATAATTTTCAGTTTTAATAGCAATTTAAATAAAGAAGGTGTCCATAATGTCTATGTGAAAGTCATTTAATTGCTAATGATGTAACATCAATTCTCATAAAGGCAAATTTATTATGTCTGGCTGCTGTGTGAATGCTGAGAAAGATCAGTGCTGTCATGTCAAACTATGAATAAATGTCTACACTAGAGTTGAGCGACTTTTGCTTTTTTAGGGTCGCGTTTCGTTTCGTGAAACCCGACTTTTCCAAAAGTCGGGTCGAGCAATATCGTCCGATTATAGGATAAAGTCGGGGTCGTCCCGAAACACGAAACCCAATGTAAGTCAATGGGGAATAAAAGTCGGCAGTGAGAGGAGGACAGGAAACACACCTACAGTGCCCATTTGAATGCCAAAAGCATCAATTCTTCTTACTTAAGCTTGTCAACCTTAATTAACTTCATAATACAAGTTACGCACTGAAAAATGGGGGTTATTTGGCTAAATTTGTGGGGGGGGAGGGCTGGCTGCAGGTTTTCATGTGCCCTGGGCGAAAGAGCGCCCCTTTAACACATACCACAACTCATCATGCTCCGATACGGCAGAGAAATAGCCGTATAGTACAATGAAAAATACCTCACTTTTTACATCTCATGACGAGGCCCATCTATTTCTCCATACAAAATCATTGGTCCCATATAATGTTTGAAACAGTATATGATGAGCTCCACATAATGCTACAGTATATGTTGGTCCCCATGGATGAAGCTCCACTGTCTTATGGGCCCAAATAATGCTCCAAACATAATGGGCCCCATTTCTAATGCTCTAGTGTATAATGGGCCCTGTAAATGCTGCTCCAGTGTCTGATGTCCAGCTTTGGAATGTTCCAGTGTATGGTGGGCCCCATCTATCATTCTCCAGAGTATAGTGCTCCCCAAAAATTGCTGTCCCAACATAGAAAACAATCAAACAAGTTTCCTCGCTAGGGAATCCCTGTACTTGTCTGGACAGGTGCTGTAGCTTGCTTAACAGCTCGCCAGCCGTTCTCACGCCCAGTATGGATTGCACGTGATTGCACAAAGGTTAGAAAGGGTACCGTATCCCTGGATAACATGTATGGATAGCGTACACATTCAAAATATATGTCTATACAGCATGAGGCAGGCTCAGACGGTGTTAGGCCCAGTATGGATTGCACGTCATTGCACAAAGGTTAGAAGGGGTACCGTATCCCCGGATAACATGTATGGATAGCGTACACATTCAAAATATATGTCTATACAGCATGAGGCAGGCTCAGACGGTGTTAGGCCCAGTATGGATTGCACGTCATTGCACAAAGGTTAGAAGGGGTACCGTATCCCCGGATAACATGTATGGATAGCGTACACATTCAAAATATATGTCTATACAGCATGAGGCAGGCTCAGACAGTGTTAGGCCCAGTATGGATTGCACGTCATTGCACAAAGGTTAGAAGGCGTACCGTATCCCCGGATAACATGTATGGATAGCGTACACATTCAAAATATATGTCTATACAGCATGAGGCAGGCTCAGACGGTGTTAGGCCCAGTATGGATTGCACGTCATTGCACAAAGGTTAGAAGGGGTACCGTATCCCCGGATAACATGTATGGAAAGCGTACACATTCAAAATATATGTCTATACAGCATGAGGCAGGCTCAGACGGTGTTAGGCCCAGTATGGATTGCACGTCATTGCACAAAGGTTAGAAGGGGTACCGTATCCCCGGATAACATGTATGGATAGCGTACACATTCAAAATATATGTCTATACATCATGAGGCAGGCTCAGACGGTGTTAGGCCCAGTATGGATTGCACGTCATTGCACAAAGGTTAGAAGGGGTACCGTATCCCCGGATAACATGTATGGATAGCGTACACATTCAAAATATATGTCTATACAGCATGAGGCAGGCTCAGACGGTGTTAGGCCCAGTATGGATTGCACGTGATTGCACAAAGGTTAGAAAGGGTACCGTATCCCCGGATAACATGTATGGATAGCGTACACATTCAAAATATATGTCTATACAGCATGAGGCAGGCTCAGACGGTGTTAGGCCCAGTATGGATTGCACGTCATTGCACAAAGGTTAGAAGGGGTACCGTATCCCCGGATAACATGTATGGATAGCGTACACATTCAAAATATATGTCTATACAGCATGAGGCAGGCTCAGACGGTGTTAGGCCCAGTATGGATTGCACGTGATTGCACAAAGGTTAGAAAGGGTACCGTATCCCTGGATAACATGTATGGATAGCGTACACATTCAAAATATATGTCTATACAGCATGAGGCAGGCTCTGACGGTGTTAGGCCCAGTATGGATTGCACGTCATTGCACAAAGGTTAGAAGGGGTACCGTATCCCCGGATAACATGTATGGATAGCGCACACATTCAAAATATATGTCTATACAGCATGAGGCAGGCTCAGACGGTGTTAGGCCCAGTATGGATTGCACGTCATTGCACAAAGGTTAGAAAGGGTACCGTATCCCTGGATAACATGTATGGATAGCGTACACATTCAAAATATATGTCTATACAGCATGAGGCAGGCTCAGACGGTGTTAGGCCCAGTATGGATTGCACGTCATTGCACAAAGGTTAGAAGGGGTACCGCATCCCCGGATAACATGTATGGATAGCGTACACATTCAAAATATATGTCTATACAGCATGAGGCAGGCTCAGACGGTGTTAGGCCCAGTATGGATTGCACGTCATTGCACAAAGGTTAGAAGGGGTACCGTATCCCCGGATAACATGTATGGATAGCGTACACATTCAAAATATATGTCTATACAGCATGAGGCAGGCTCAGACAGTGTTAGGCCCAGTATGGATTGCACGTCATTGCACAAAGGTTAGAAAGGGTACCGTATCCCTGGATAACATGTATGGATAGCGTACACATTCAAAATATATGTCTATACAGCATGAGGCAGGCTCAGACGGTGTTAGGCCCAGTATGGATTGCACGTCATTGCACAAAGGTTAGAAGGGGTACTGTATCCCCGGATAACATGTATGGATAGCGTACACATTCAAAATATATGTCTATACAGCATGAGGCAGGCTCAGACGGTGTTAGGCCCAGTATGGATTGCACGTCATTGCACAAAGGTTAGAAGGGGTACCGTATCCCCGGATAACATGTATGGATAGCGTACACATTCAAAATATATGTCTATACAGCATGAGGCAGGCTCAGACGGTGTTAGGCCCAGTATGGATTGCACGTCATTGCACAAAGGTTAGAAAGGGTACCGTATCCCTGGATAACATTTATGGATAGCGTACACATTCAAAATATATGTCTATACAGCATGAGGCAGGCTCAGACGGTGTTAGGCCCAGTATGGATTGCACGTCATTGCACAAAGGTTAGAAGGGGTACCGTATCCCCGGATAACATGTATGGATAGCGTACACATTCAAAATATATGTCTATACAGCATGAGGCAGGCTCAGACGGTGTTAGGCCCAGTATGGATTGCACAAAGGTTAGAAAGGGTACCGTATCCCTGGATAACATGTATGGATAGCGTACACATTCAAAATATATGTCTATACAGCATGAGGCAGGCTCAGACGGTGTTAGGCCCAGTATGGATTGCACGTCATTGCACAAAGGTTAGAAGGGGTACCGAATCCCCGGATAACATGTATGGATAGTGTACACATTCAAAATATATGTCTATACAGCATGAGGCAGGCTCAGACGGTGTTAGGCCCAGTATGGATTGCACGTCATTGCACAAAGGTTAGAAAGGGTACCGTATCCCTGGATAACATGTATGGATAGCGTACACATTCAAAATATATGTCTATACAGCATGAGGCAGGCTCAGACGGTGTTAGGCCCAGTATGGATTGCACGTCATTGCACAAAGATTAGAAAGGGTACCGTATCCCTGGATAACATGTATGGATAGCGTACACATTCAAAATATATGTCTATACAGCATGAGGCAGGCTCAGACGGTGTTAGGCCCAGTATGGATTGCACGTCATTGCACAAAGGTTAGAAGGGGTACCGTATCCCCGGATAACATGTATGGATAGCGTTCACATTCAAAATATATGTCTATACAGCATGAGGCAGGCTCAGACGGTGTTAGGCCCAGTATGGATTGCACGTCATTGCACAAAGTATAGAAGGGGTAACGTATCCCCGGATAACATGTATGGATAGCGTACACATTCAAAATATATGTCTATACATCAGGAGGCAGGCTCAGACAGTGTCAGGCACAGTATGGATTTGACGGCCCAGATTACACAGCGGAGGAGCAGGGAGAGGTAAAGATTGCAAATGCTGGGGCCCTGGCCAAGCAAGGGGGGCCCACTCGTGGGCGTCGGTACTGGCACTGGGCCCCTCATAGTACAGCGGTGTCTCTGACGGCGGGTGTGCACCACCACCGTCAGAGACACTTGATTGCACTATGAGGGACCCTGTGCCAGTGCCCGCGCCCAAGAGTCGGCCTACCCACCTGTCCAGGGCAACGGCACTCGCACGTTGTCGTGCGCTAGGTGGTGACCCCGGCCATCGGGGGGGAGGCAGCACAGTTAGGGAGTTTTAGAAAGTGGCATATGTTGATGTTGGACATTCAACTGATGCAAAAGGCGAAATAGGTGAAGTACCAGGAAGAGGTGGACCAAAGCAAGCCATTTTTCTGTCACCCTATGTGTCATCAGGGGAAGGTGGGACAAAATCCTTGGAAACCCATGCGTGGTTCATTTTAATGAAGGTTAGATCATCCACATTTTGGGTTGACAGACGGGTCCTTTTTTCTGTCAGGATTGATCCAGCTGCACTGAAGACTCTTTCCGATAGCACACTTGCAGCTGGGCAAGCGAGCTCCTGTAAGGCATATTGGGCCAATTCAGGCCAGGTGTCCAGTTTAGCGGCCCAATAGTCAAAGGGGAATGACCTGTGTGGGAGAACATCGATATGGGAGGAAAAGTAGTTTGTAACCATAGTTGACAACTGCTGTCTCCTGTCACTTTCCATCGATGCTGTATTACCAGTTGTGTGAGCGGTATTTGAAAAATCAGTCCACAACATTATCATGAAACCCGTCTCCAACGCCACTTCTGCTGTGTGCACCACGAACACCTCTGCCAAGCTGCCCCCGGCCCGTACGGCTCGTGTGAGAACCATCACCGCTGCTGTGTGCGGGGAATGCCTCAAGCAACCGATTTACCAGAGTTGCTTGTTTATTAGCCAATATTAGGTCAAGGTTCTCCTGTGGCATGATGTTTTGTAATTTGCCTTTATAGCGTGGATCCAGGATGCTGGCCAACCAGTAGTCGTCATCGTTCATCATTTTGGCAATGCGGGGGTCCCTTTTTAGGATCCGCAAGGCATAATCTGACATGTGGGCCAATGTTCCCGGTGTCAATGATGCACTGCGAGTGCTGGGTGGAGGAGCACTTTCTGGCAAATCCACATCCCTCCAGTCACGCACAAACCCTGTACCAGACCTTGCCACGCCAACATTTTCACTTGCCCCACGAGATGCATCCTCCTCCCCTAAGTAATCATCCCCATCATCCTCCTCCTCCTCCTCCTCTTCTTCCTCCACCTCGTCCAGGAGAGGTCCCTGAGCAGACAATGGCTGAATGTCATCAAGGATTCCCTCCTCCTCTTCCTCCTCATCAACATTGGCTGCAGACGCCTGCTCCTTAAGGTGCGTCAAAGTTTGCATGAGCAGACGCATAAGTGGGATGCTCATGCTTAGGATGGCGTCGTCTGCGCTTACCAGCCGTGTGCATTCCTCAAAACACTGAAGGACTTTACAAAGGTCTTTCAGCTTCGACCACTGCATGCCTGTCAACTCCATGTCTGCTCTCAAAGTGCCTGGCCGTGTATCCTCCCACAAATGCATTATGGCCTGCCTCTGCTCGCACAGCCGCTCCACCATGTGCAGGGTGGAGTTCCACCTTGTTGCAATGTCGATAATGAGGCGGTGGTTGGGAAGGTGGAGCAATCGCTGCAGCTTCTGCATACGAACGGAGTGTACAGGCGACCGGCGGATGTGCGCGCACAGTCTTCGCACCTTCTGGAGCAGGGCTGTTAACTCCGGATAATTTTTGAGGAAGCACTGCACCACCAGGTTCAAGGTGTGAGCCAAGCAAGGTATGTGGCTGAGTTTTGAAAGGGCTATGGCTGCCACAAAATTACGGCCGTTATCACTAACTACCTTGCCTGCCTCAAGATGTACACTGCCCAGCCATGACTCAGTTTGTCGCTTCAAGTACTCGGCCAGCACCTCGGCGGTGTGTCTGTCGCCCAAACACATCATCTGCAACACAGCCTGCTGACGCTTTCCACTAGCTGCTCGATAGGGGGACACATCGTGTGCAACAGTGGCAGCTGCAGTTGGAGTGCTCGTACGACTGCGCTCTGTGGACGAGCTGTCGCTTCTGGAGGAGGAGGAGGAGGAGGAGGGTCGAACGCCTACAGCCAACTGTTTCCTAGACCGTGGGCTAGGCAGCACTGTCCCACCACCGCTGTCCCCTGTGGTCCCTGCATCCACCACATTAACCCATTGTGCAGTGATGGACACGTAACGGCCCTGGCCATGCCGACTGGACCATGCATCAGTTGTGAGGTGCACCTTTCCGCTCACTGACTGCTTGAGTGCATGGACAATGCGGTCTTTCACATGATGGTGGAGGGCTGGGATGGCTTTGCGAGAGAAGAAGTGGCGACTGGGTAGGTCATAGCGTGGTACTGCGTAGGCCATGAGTTCGCGGAAAGCTGTGCTTTCCACCAACCGAAAGGGCATCATCTCAAACGAGATTAGTTTGGCAATGTGGGCGTTCAAACCCAGTGTACGCAGATGAGAGACTGAGTACTTTCTTGACCTACTCATAGTGTCTGGGAGGGTGAGCTGGACTTGAGAGCTGCATATGGTGGAAGTAGCGGTGGACAGGGCGGACTGAGAGAGGGTTGATGATGGTGATGGAGTTGGTGTTCTTTCTGATGGCCTAGAATCAGTCTTTCGTTGATATAACAGTGGGATTCCCTGACTGCTGTGGCCTTGCAACGACACCTCAACATTTGCTGCTGTGCTAACCGGTGTGCTTACAGTGGGGGAAACAATGTAGCGTTGCTGACTACCTTCGTTGTGATCAGTTGCACATGTGGCACTTGAGGTTTGGTGTTGTGTCCACGCTTGCAAGTGCATGCTGGTTAAATGTCTAAGCATGCAACTGGCATTCAAATTTTTCAGATTTTTCCCTCGGCTAAAGGTCTTTGCGCACTTCTTACAGATAACCTTGGCCTGATCATGAGGATTTTGTTCAAAAAACTGCCACACTGCACTCTTCCTACTTTGGCAGACATTTTGCGGCCTAGCACGCTGTGATCTTTTGACCCTCTGGACAAGCTGTCCAGCAACTCTTTTGATGTTTGGAACCTGTCTTTGGAGTGCTCCGGGCCTGCCAGATAACAGCTGTTGCGATGTCGATGTCTGCTGTGGATGCTCCTCATCTGAGCTATTGGAAGCAGCACCCTCTTCCCCCAATGGATGCCAATCTGGGTCAACAACTGGGTCATCCATCACCTCCTCTTCTATGTCATGTGCACCTTTCTCTGTGTTACCGTGTATGGTGGTATAGTGTGCGGGAAGGGGCACCTGAGTCTCATCAGGGTAAAATCTGGCTCTGTACACTGCGAGGACAATGTAGTGCTCTGAGTGAATGTACCAGCAGAATCATCCATCAGCGGCTGTGCATCAGTGCACTCCATGTCAGATTCATCTTGGCCTGGGTAATTCACCATTTGACTTGATAATCCAGGCATGGTATGTGAAAACAGCTCCATGGAGTAATCAGTAGTATGGCCTGCGTCATCCTTCAATCTTGTTTGGGGTGAAGGACACAAGGAAAGGTGTGTTTCATGAACATGAGCCTCCAATGACGACTCAGTGCTTTTACTTTTTACAACTGAAGAAGAGGAGGCGATAGAGCTGGAGGCTGAGTCAGCAATGTAAGACAAAACTTTTTCCTGATGCTCTGGCTTTAAAAGCAGTTTGCCAACTCCTAGAAAATTAAGCGTTCGAGGCCTTATGTAGACAGACGATGACGCAGGGTCAGCACCTCCTGCATTTGGTCCTATTTTGCTCTTGCCACTACCATCAGATCCACCACCAACACCATCATTACCAGCTGCCAACCCCCGCCCAATTCCACGGCCTCTTCCACCAGCCTTCCTCATTTTTGGTAGAAATGTAGACAAAATCCAACAAACTATATAGTAATGTAAAACAAGGTACAAGGTGTCTATAGGACAGGGGAGATTTAGAATTTCTGCACACACTTGTGGACAGTGGACACTTGTGGATTGTGTGCAGCCCACTGATATCTGAGCGCTATGTGACATGCTCGATGGCACAGCTGCCTGTGACCAAAGTGACGAGAGGATAATGGAGATTTTGAATCTCTGCGTACACTTTTGGACACTGGACACTTGTGGATTGTGTGCGGCCAACTGATATCTGAGCGCTATGTGACACGCTCGATGGCACAGCTGCCTGTGACCAAAGTGACGAGAGGATAATGGAGATTTTGAATCTCTGCGTACACTTGTGGACAGTGGACACTTGTGGATTGTGTGCGGCCCACTGATATCTGAGCGCTATGTGACACGCTCGATGGCACAGCTGCCTGTGACCAAAGTGACGAGAGGATAATGGAGATTTTGAATCTCTTCATACACTTTTGGACACTGGACACTTGTGGATTGTGTGCGGCCCACTGATATCTGAGCGCTATGTGACACGCTCGATGGCACAGCTGCCTGTGACCAAAGTGACGAGAGGATAATGGAGTTTTTGAATCTCTGCGTACACTTGTGGACAGTGGACACTTGTGGATTGTGTGCGGCCCACTGATATCTGAGCGCTATGTGACACGCTCGATGGCACAGCTGCCTGTGACCAAAGTGACGAAAGGATAATGGAGATTTTGAATCTCTGCGTACACTTGTGGACAGTGGACACTTGTGGATTGTGTGCGGCCCACTGATATCTGAGCGCTATGTGGCACGCTCGATGGCACAGCTGCCTGTGACCAAAGTGACGAGAGGATAATGGAGATTTTGAATCTCTGCGTACACTTTTGGACACTGGACACTTGTGGATTGTGTGCGGCCCACTGATATCTGAGCGCTATGTGACATGCTCGATGGCACAGCTGCCTGTGACCAAAGTGATGAGAGGATAATGGAGATTTTGAATCTCTGCGTACACTTGTGGACAGTGGACACTTGTGGATTTTGTGCGGCCCACTGATATCTGAGCGCTATGTGACACGCTCGATGGCACAGCTGCCTGTGACCAAAGTGACGAGAGGATAATGGAGATTTTGAATCTCTGCGTACACTTTTGGACACTGGACACTTGTGGATTGTGTGCGGCCCACTGATATCTGAGCGCTATGTGACACGCTCGATGGCACAGCTGCCTGTGACCAAAGTGACGATAGGATAATGGAGATTTTGAATCTCTGCGTACACTTGTGGACAGTGGACACTTGTGGATTGTGTGCGACCCACTGATATCTGAGCGCTATGTGACACGCTCGATGGCACAGCTGCCTGTGACCAAAGTGACGAGAGGATAATGGAGATTTTGAATCTCTGCGTACACTTTTGGACACTGGACACTTGTGGATTGTGTGCGGCCCACTGATATCTGAGCGCTATGTGACACGCTCCATGGCACAGCTGCCTGTGACCAAAGTGACGAGAGGATAAGGGAGATTGGATTGCTTTTAAAAAAGCAGTTTGCGGAGCAGTGGGTAAACAGCAATGCCAGCGTGTCAGGAAGCCTTAGAAGGCAGCCCAACAACCAACACCACTGATACACCACAATATAGCCTCCCCTTGCACTGCACACACAGTGACTTGTGTGTTGTGCAGGCCAAATCGCTAGCAGCAGAAGCAGTTTTTTTGTCTTCTTCCCTGCCTAACGCTCTCCCTACAGAATCAGCAGCAACCTCTCCCTATACTAAGATCGGCAGAAGTAAGATGGCGGTCGGCGTGCACGCCCTTTTATACCCCCTGTGACGCCCACCAAAGCAAGCCAATCACTTGCATGCCCTTCTGAAAGATGGTGGTGACCCGTGCCTATGTCATCACGTTGCCCACAGTGTCCGTGGATCCTGATTGGCTGAAAAAGAGCGCAAAACAAACTTTTGAAACGCGACTTTGGCGCGTAAGTCGCCGACCTCATCCTAGGGTCGGGTTTCGTTTCATGAAACCCGACTTTGCCAAAAGTCGGCGACTTTTGAATTTTTTCGACCCGTTTCGCTCAACTCTAGTCTACACTTATACTGAACATGCTTTTATCAAAATGATGGCATAGTCTATTTTAAGGGAGACATTTTAATTCCGTAATAGTTTTCACATGGCCCACATGCCAGCATTATCACTAAATATTTAGAATAAAAACATACTACTGTGATTATTGCACTTACAGATTAAATAATCTAAAAAGGAATTTAGGATCATCTATAAGTTTTTTGTAACTTGATAGTGTTCTGTCTTTAGTGGGATAAAAGTTGTCTACTGTGAGCTGTGGTAACTAGCACCTGCCAGACAATTTTTTGCACCCACTAGAAAAACTGCACAACCATTCTTTTTAACCCATAAAGATTAGATAACTATCATTTGGTTAACAGCTCCCTTATTCACATGAGTGTTTAGCTCGTTCAAATGATCATGTGCTCTCAAAGGGAAGATCAGATAAATTTGTTTATAGACAGCTGTCGGGAAGAGTATTATCAGTGGAAATTACAGAACCACTACACACAATATTTGAAAATTCCCGGAGAACAGGAGAAGTCCTAGAAGATTTGAGAAAGACAAACATTATCCCTATCTTCAAAAAAGGAAAGAAGATGGAGCCAGGAAGTTACAAGCCAGTGAGCCTTACTTCTGTACCAGGATTGATATTTGAACAAATTATTAAACAGCATGTTTGTAAGTACTTGCATAATAATACTGTAATTAACCAGAGCCCACATGGATTTGTAGCAAATATGTCATACCAGATTAATCTAATTCCCTTTATATGATGGAATCACTGACTAGGTGAATCAAGGAAATGCGGTATATATAGTACATATACCAACTTCAGCAGGGCATTTGATAAAGTGTTTCATACTATCCTTATTGTAAAAATGACCCAGTGTGGGATTGTCAAGGCTAAAATTTAGATAAAAAAATGGTAATAAATGGTTGCAAATCAAATTGGAAGAGTGTTTCAAGCAGGGTACCTGTTGTGAGTTCATTTTCCCCTTCACTACTGAGGCCCGAGGAACTCCCTCTTCTGGTAAAGAAAGGTAGTGAGCCTGATTATCAAACACCTGAGTGTGATGATGATGACTGGCTGAGTGGAGTTACTGACTGGATATAAGGCTGCCGACGCCCTTCTGCCCTGCGGGTGATTTCTCTGTGGGATCCTTGGAGACCAGTCTGAATTCCTGCTCCTCTAAAGCTAGGTTTTCTGCTCGGCTTTTTGCATTTGTGCTTAGACATTGTTTTGCTTTGTTTTTCTGGATTTCTGCCATTCCCTGCTGGGGTGTGCTGAATTCCTTTAGCTCTGTCTTCTGAAAATACCTGAGTACTGATTTAGTTTTTGAAGCCTAGCTGCTTCAGGGTCTTTTTCATATCAGCTTGTTGGCTTTTGTCTTTGATAGGGTTTTGGAAAATTGCAGACAGCAACCTTCCTTTCCTGTTCTGTTTAGCTAGCTTGGGCCCCATCGTTTGCTCAGCCTATCTTTCTATCTGTGTGAGTGTTTTTTCATCTTGCTTCACCGTCATTATATGTTGGGGGCTGCCTTTTACTTTGGGGTCTGCTCTGGGGCAGTTTAGATTTCCTTTTCTGTCTTTAGGCTATTTAGCACTCCGGCTGTGATCGAGGGGTCTAGGGCATCGTAGGAACCCCCCACGGCTACTGCTAGTTGTGTTGATAGGTTCAGGGGTCTGTAATCTGATAGTTGCCAACTTCTCTGGTTTTCTGGACGTAGCTTCTATTTTTGTGTCTGCCTCCTATGGTGACTCAATCATAACAGAATCACCCGCCAAACCGCAGATCCTAGGGTACTCAATAGCAGGAAAGAATTGTATTAAAAAAAAAAAAAAGTGTGTATATTTTTTCCTCTATATCTCTGAGGCCGTGGGGGAATTTTTTTTTCTCTAAATGGAGATAAAGCAATTGTCTGATTGTGTGGAGCAGCTCGCTGCGGAAGTGCGGGGAATTTCCGCCTACCTTCCTCATTCACATGCTGCTGAACCGAAGATTCCTACACCTGATGTATTTTTTGGGAATCGGTCTAAATTTTTGAATTTCAAAAATAATTGTAAATTATTTTTTGCCTTGAAGCCTAACTCGTCAGGGAGCTCCGCGCAGCAGGTTAAAATTGTCATCTCTTTGCTGCGTGGCGATCCCCAGGATTGGGCGTTTTCTTTGAAACCAGATGATCCTATTCTGACTAATGTGAACGCATTTTTTCAGGCCTTGGGGTTGTTGTATGATGAACCTAATGCCATTGATCAGGCTGAAAAGACCCTGCTGGCATTGAACCAGGGTCGTGATTCTGCAGAATTGTACTGTCAAAAATTCCGAAAGTGGGCAGTACTTACTACCTGGAATGATAATGCCTTGGCTGCTCTCTTTCGGAAGGGGTTGTCAGAAGCCGTAAAAGATACTATGGTGGGATTTCCTGTTCCCTCTGGTCTTGACGATTCTATGTCATTAGCCATTCAGGTTGATCGGCGTTTGCGCGAACGCAAAGCTGCACGAGAGGTGTTGCCACCTGTTGAACAAATGTCTGAACCTATGCGATGTGATAGAGTTTTTTCCAGAGAGCAGCGTCAGGAGTTCAGAAGGCGTAATAAGTTGTGTTTTTTCTGTGGAGATGCCTCGCATATTATTTCTGTCTGTCCTAAACGAGAGAAACGCTTTGCACACACGTTTTCTGTTGGTGGTGTTCAACCTAAGTTTCTTCTGGCTATTACTCTGATCTGCTCCCTTTCCACATTTTCCGCCAAGGCTTTTGTGGATTTGGGAGCAGCCCTAAGCCTAATGGACTTGGAGTTTGCTAAACGTTGTGGATTTCCGATGACACCTGTTATGAATGAGTCACCGTAGGAGGCAAAAACAGAAATGCTAGCTAAGTCCAGAAAAACAGAGAAGTTGGCAGCTATCAGATTGCAGACCCCTGAACCTATCAAAACAACTAGCAGTAGCCGTGGGGGGTTCCTACGAAGCCCTAGACCCCTCGGACACAGCCGGAGAACTATATAGCCTAAAGACAGAAAGGGAAATCTAAACTGCCCCAGAGCAGACCCCAAAGCAAAAGGCAGCCCCCAACATATAATGATGGTGAAGTAAGAAGAAAGAACACTGACACAGACAGAAAGACAGACTGAGCAAAGATGGGGCCCAAGCTAACTAGATAGGAAAGGACAGGAAGGCTGCTGTCTGCAATCCGTGAAAAACCCTATGAAAATAAGAGCCAACAAACTGACAGTGAAAAAGGCCCTGAAGACGTTAGGCTTCAAAAAGCTATGTCAGTACTCAGGAATATTCTGAAGACAGAGCAACCGGCAAAAGGAGATTCAGCTCACCCCAGCAGGTAATGGCAGAATCCAAAAAAGCAAGGCAAACAAAAACAAAACACAAATGCTAACAGGCAAAGCAGAAAACTTAGCTTTAGAGGAGCAGGAATCAGACTGGTCTCTTAGAAGTCCACAGAGAAATCACCCGCAGGGCAGAAGGGCGTCGGCAGCCTTATATCCAGTCCGTGACTCCACTCAGCCAGTCATCATCATCAAGCTCAGGTGCCTGATAATCAGGCTCATTACCTTCCTTTACCAGAATAGGGAGTTCACCAGACCTCAGTGACGAAGGGGAAAATGAACTCACAACAGTACCTCCCCCTTGAGGAGGGGTCACCGAACCCTCAACCACGCCACCAGGGCGATCAGGGTGAGCCCGATGAAAGGTACGCACCAATCTTTTGGCATGAATATCAGAGGCAGAGACCCAGGAATTATCCTCCTTCCATAACCCTTTCACTTAACCAAATACTGGAGTCTCCGTCTAGCCAGACGGGAATCCAGTATTTTCTCTACCTCATATTCCATGTTACCTTCAACCAATACAGGGTCCGGAGGTGCCACCCCAGGAACAACTGGTTCAACAAACCTCTTCAACAAGGACTTATGGTACACATTATGGATCTTAAATGTGACAGGAAGAGCCAAACGAAAAGAGACCGGATTAATAATCTCCAAAATCTTGTCAGGTCCAATAAATCTAGGCTTAAACTTAGGAGAAGCCACATTCATAGTAATATTTTTTGATGATAACCACACCATATCACCAATCTTAAACTGGGGACCAATGGTCCTATGTCGATTGGAAAACCGCTGGGCCTTTTCCTGGGAGAGAGATAACTTATCCACCACTTGGTCCCAGATCTGGTGCATTCTCTCCACCACAGTGTCAACACCTGGGCAGGCAGAAGGCTCCACCTGCCCTGAGGAAAATCAAGGATGAAACCCAAAGTTACAAAAAAAAGGTGACATCAAAGTGGCAGAACTAGCTCTATTATTTAAAGCAAATTCGGCCAAGGGCAAAAATGAAACCCAATCATCCTGATCAGTGGAAATAAAATATCTCAAATACGACTCCAAGGTCTGGTTTGTTCTCTTTGTCTGCCCATTGGTCTGAGGGTGAAAAGCAGAGGAGAAGGACAACTGAATTCCCAGCTTGGAACAGAAAGTCCTCCAAAATCTAGACACAAACTGAACTCCTCTGTCAGATACAATGTTCTCAGGAATCCCGTGCAAGCGAACCACCTGTTGCAAAAACAGGGGCACCAACTCAGAGGAAGACGGCAACTTAGGGAATGGTACAAGATGAACCATCTTAGAGAACCTATCACAAATCACCCAAATAACAGTCATTCTTTGAGAGACCGGCATATCAGAGATGAAATCCATAGAAATATGGGTCCATGGCCTCCTGGGAACCGGCAAAGGCATCAACAACCCACTAGAGCGAGAACAAGATTTAGACCGGGAGCAAGTCCCACAGGACTGCACAAAATTCCAGACATCATGAGACAAGGTGGGCCACCAAAAAGAGCGACTCACCAGATCTCTAGTACCAAAAATACCTGGATGACCAGCCAATGCAGAGCAATGAACCTCAGACATCACTCTCTTCTTCCACTGGTCAGGAACATACAACTTTCCACTGGGACAACGCTCAGGCTTGTCCTCCTGGAACTCTTGCAGAGCAAGTCTCAAATCAGGCGAGATGGCAGAAAGAACTACCCCTTCGCCTAAGATGGTAGCAGGCTTGGTCACCACAGGAGAATCAGCAAAGAAGCTCCTAGAGAGGGCGTCTGCCTTGACATTCTTAGTTCCAGGAAGAAAAGAGACCACAAAATCAAAACGTGCAAAAAACAAGGCCCACCTAGCCTGTCTAGGGTTCAAGTGTTTAGCCGACTCTAGGTAAATCAAATTCTTGTGGTCAGTGAGGACCACAACTTGATGTTTAGCTCCCTCCAACCAATGTCTCCACTCCTCAAATGCCCATTTCATGGCCAACAGTTCCCGATTCCCCACATCATAGTTACGTTCAGATGGAGAGAACTTTCGGGAAAAGAAAGCACAGGGATTCATTTTAGATGCTACAGGATCCTTTTGGGACAAAACAGCTCCTGCACCAATCTCAGAAGCATCCACCTCTACCTGGAACGCGAGTGAGACATCAGGTTGCCGCAAAACTGGGGCGGAGGTAAATCTTCGCTTCAGCTCCTGAAAGGAAGCAACAGCCTCCGGAGACCAATTCAACACATCAGCACCCTTCTTAGTCAGATCAGTCAATGGCTTGGCAATACTAGAAAATTTTGCTATAAATTTCCGATAAAAATTAGCAAAACCCAAAAACTTCTGGAAGGCCTTCAAAGAAGTGGGCTGATCCCAATCATAAATGGCCTGTACCTTGGCCGGGTCCATTTCAGTAGTTGACGAAGACAAAATAAATCCCAAAAATGAAATCCTCTGTACTCCAAAAAGGCATTTCGATCCTTTGACATACAGGGAATTCTCCCTCAAGATCCGGAACACAGTCCGAACATGTTCCACATGAGAATCCCAATCCTTGGAGAAGATCAAAATATCATCCAGATAGATAATCAAAAATCTATCGACAAAGTCTCGGAAAATATCGTTCATGAAGCACTGGAAGACAGAAGGGGCATTAGTGAGCCCAAAAGGCATCACCAGGTACTCAAAATGTCCCTCCGGAGTATTAAACGCCATCTTCCATTCATCCCCATGCTTAATGCGAATAAGATTATACGCCCCCCTGAGGTCAAGCTTGGTAAACCAGCAAGCACCTTTAACTCTGGAGAATAGATCAGAAATCAGGGGTAACGGATACTGATATTTAACAGTAATTTTGTTGAGGGCACGATAATCAATACAAGGTCTTAATGATCCATCCTTTTTGGCTACAAAAAAAAACCCGGAACCTAAGGGTGACGAGGATGGTCTAATATGACCCTTCTCCAACGCCTCCTTAATATAGGATCGCATAGCCTCGTGCTCGGGTACAGATAAATTGAAGAGCCGACCCTTGGGAAATTTACACCCCGGGCTCAGTTCAATTGCACAGTCATAACTCCTATGAGGAGGCAGAGACGCAGACTCATTCTCACTAAATACATCATAAAAGTCCGCCAAATAATCAGGAACATCATGCGACTGAGGAGAGGTGGAAAACACCGGAGCCTCACTAAAGGCACACCGACAACCCCAACTCACCACAGACACAGATTTCCAATCCAAAACTGCATTATGAATTTGTAACCAGGGAAACCCCAGAACAATAGTATCATGCAGATTATGCAACACCAAAAATCTGCAATTTTCTTGATGGTCTGGGGCGACCCGCATTACCACCTGGGTCCAAAACTGAGGTTTATTTTTAGCCAAAGGAGTAGCATCAATCCCCCTCAAAGGGATAGGCGTCTGCAGAGGTGTCTGTTGTGAGTTCATTTTCCCCTTCGTCACTGAGGTCTGGTGAACTCCCTATTCTGGTAAAGGAAGGTAATGAGCCTGATTATCAGGCACCTGAGCTTGATGATGATGACTGGCTGAGTGGAGTTACTGACTGGATATAAGGCTGCCGACGCCCTTCTGCCCTGCGGGTGATTTCTCTGTGGGATCCTTGGAGACCAGTCTGAATTCCTGCTCCTCTAAAGCTAAGTTTTCTGCTCGGCTTTTTGCATCTGTGCTTAGACTTTGTTTTGCTTTGTTTTTCTGGATTTCTGCCATTCCCTGCTGGGGTGTGCTGAATTCCTTTAGCTCTGTCTTCTGAAAATACCTGAGTGCTGATTTAGTTTTTGAAGCCTAGCTGCTTCAGGGTCTTTTTCATATCAGCTTGTTGGCTTTTGTCTTTGATAGGGTTTTGGCAGATTGCAGACAGCAACCTTCCTTTCCTGTTCTGTTTAGCTAGCTTGGGCCCCATCGTTTGCTCAGCCTATCTTTCTATCTGTGTGAGTGTTTTTTCATCTTGCTTCACCGTCATTATATGTTGGGGGCTGCCTTTTACTTTGGGGTCTGCTCTGGGGCAGTTTAGAGTTCCTTTTCTGTCTTTAGGCTATTTAGCGCTCCGGCTGTGATCGAGGGGTCTAGGGCATCGTAGGAACCCCCCACAGCTACTGCTAGTTGTGTTGATAGGTTCAGGGGTCTGCAATCTGATAGTTGCCAACTTCTCTGGTTTTCTGGACGTAGCTTCTATTTTTGTGTCTGCCTCCTACGGTGACTCAATCATAAGAGGTACCACAATCTTTTGTCTTGGCCTTAGTGTTGTTCTACATTTTTTTGAAATATTTAACAGGGAGATAAGCAAGATTCTACATCTTGAGAAGAAAAAGAAAAATTACATCTGCACAATTAGAGGAATGGAACTAAGAATCAGTACATGTTAAAAAAGACTTATGAATACTAAAAGATCACAGACTGCACAACAGACAACAGGGTGATGCAGCAGCAAAAAAGGCAAACACAGTTCTGGGATGTATTAAAAGAAGCATAGTCTAGATCACTTGAAGTAATTTTCACCTTCTACTCCTCGTTAGTCAGCCTCACCTGGAAAACTGTATCCAAATCTGGTCACCGCATTTTAAGAAAGACATAAAAAAACTGAAGCAAGTTTGGAGAAGAGCTACCAGGATGGTTAGTGGACTGTAAATTATGTCATACAAGGAATGCTTAAAGAATCTGGGAATGTTTAGCTTCAAAAAAGAAGGCTAACAGGCGACTTAATAGATGTCTTAAAATATCTGAAGCGATATCACAGTGCAGAAGGATCATCATTATTCTCATTTGCACATGGAGACATGAGAAGCAATGAAATTAAACTGAAAGGGATACGATCCAGATTAGATATTATTGAAAACTTTGACAGTGAGGGTGAATAATGAGTGGAACAGGCTGCCATGAGAGGTGGTGAGTTCTCCTTCACTGGAAGTCTCTAAACAGAGGCTGGATAGACATCTGTCTGAGGTGGTTTAGTAAATCCTGCTTTGAGCAGTGAGTTGGACACGATGACGCTGAAGGTCTCTTTAAATTCTAATATTCTGTGATTCTATGATTCTGTGATCTGAATAAACGAAAGGCAAAGATATTAATGTTCCAACTGGGTGACCCTTATTTTCAGACAATTTTAGACTAATTTGTGAAGGGTGCCATATTTTTCATCTCCGTTGTGGAGATATTAGCTATTAAATTTTATTTACTAAGTTTCACTATAACCAAGGGGGCATTAGCAGAAATTCTTCTCTGGGGGTGTTTTCAAATCATATGCAGGAGGCATCATGCATGGAAAAATAATAAAATGCCCCCACAGAAGTTTAGAACAGGCTTTAATTGTCTGACCAGGTAAGACTGATGTGTCTAACTAGATCTCACTGCCATCACCTACTGTGATTACATGTGGTGGGAAAAAAGTAGAGCTGTGAGTCATTACATATGGTACCTCTTTGCATTTATCCAAGACACTCAGATATGCTCACCTCTGTCATTTGTAATCACAGATGCTAGTAGTGAGATATGTGTGACCTTGGGAGTAGAGGGAGATGTGTGTCATTACATTTGCATCATCTGTGATTGCACGTACTAGGAGCTGTGTGTCTATGATATATGTAAAGCAGTGTATGTAATGCACATTGCTGTGCTTTCCTCCTCTTCCCTTCAATATCTGAGCTCTGACAACTTGTCACATACACCTCTCTGGATCGTCTTCAGCTATCAATGCTTTATTCCCCAATGCCAAGAATAGAGGCAGAGCGGTGTTTGTAGTGACGCACAGCTCTGCTGTACTCTCAGCACTTGTAATTAGAGTTGAGCAACTTTGGTCGGATCGGGTTTCATGAAACAAAATTTGTTTCAGATGAAACTGGTCCGACTAGGGCAAAAAAAGTCGGAGTTTCGTCCGAAACCCGACCCCAATGCAAGTCAATGGGGAATAAAAGTCGGCATTGAGTGGATGAATGTCATTAGCTCAATGCTGACTTTTATTTCCCATTGACTTACATTGGGGTCGGGTTTCGGACGAAACTCCAACTTTTTTTGCCCTAGTTGGACCAGTGTCATCTGAAACAAATTTTGTTTCATGAATACCGATCCAACCAAAGTCGCTCAACTCTACTTGTAAGTGACGGGCCTAAGATCTCATTGTAACCTGGTTAGACATTCTATTTTTCCCATACGACACCCAGAAAACCAATTCTCAGCATTTTTTGGCCCATTTTAGTTTTATTTTTTCTTCATGACGCTGACTGCTCATGATTGGCCAACATCATGTAAGGTAAAACGTACACGCCCAGGGAAAATCTCTGCTAATGCTCCCTTGGTTAGAGTGGATATTAGTATATAAATCTTACAAGCCAATATCTCTGCAGCATTTGAGAAATAAAATAAATAAAAACTATATTTTATTCAGATGTTTCTCCACTATATCATGATGTGGTCACTTTGGCATATAAGAAATGGTTAAAGGTCATCTTTAATCCTCTAAAATGCACAAACAAGATCACCAATGTGCAATAATAAAAAAGTATTACCGCAAAGCTCCAGAATAAAAATGTACTTAATCACTGCAGCCCTCAGAAAAGTTCAGCGTCTTTGTTAAATTGAGTCTAACAAAGCAAGAAGTGACTTCTGCACGTGAGGTACATTTGCTGTCAGTTAAGGGAAAAATTAAAACTCATTGCTTTGATTTCGGTAGAATGGCCACTTATTTAACATTAAAAATGAGTGCGCTAAAAAGAAAACGTTGCCATTTGCAGAATATTAACAACGTTTCGCCAGGACAGCAGAATCCAAAACAAGGTTCATTAGCTGTTCAGAACGACTCGTTAGCACTTCGAAAATCTCAAGGTAATAAATTATTACTGGAACCAATTCAGTCAGAGGCATCTTGTTTATTAAGGATGAAAAGCCTGAAGGTCTCACCACTAGTTTGGTTTCCAATCCTTTCTTTTTCTTTTTTTTTTTATATGAAGAAATATTTCATACTAGGAAAAAAAACGAGCTATGATGATATTGAGAAGCCTGAATATTTCTCTTTGCTTCCTATTTGATGTATACTTCCCAAAACTCACAGCATATGTTTTCTGAAATCAGTCAAACTGATCTGTTCTCTTTGGAGTTCCCACTGTCTCCCCTACTAATTGGATGTTTACATTTGTTCTTCCACATTCAAGTGAAGACTGCAGACAGGTGTTTAAAATTTTAGATGCGGAAGACTTTCAACCGTTTTGCAAAACATAATTTTAAAACATCCATAAAAGATTAAAAAAAAAGTTTGAATTTGAAGACACAAGATAAAGCTCATCTAACAGATCTGAGGCATATGCTGGACACACTGGTCTGTGAATGTTAAAACTCTAGCCACCACCTGCAAAGAACTCTAATACCGTACCGTTACCTAAAGTGGTCCACGAGTGGGATGTAAACTTATGAAAATAAGGTGCCTCGGTAATGATGGCTTTATTATTTTGAACACAGAAAGGTGTAATGCCGAGTGGTTGACCGGTCAGCACAATCCATACTCACTGTGCTGTCAGCTGCTTCTTCCCTGCTGTGTTCCCCATTCTTCCGTTGACTTAAAGGACAGGAGGCAGAGTCCAAAGCAAGTTTAAACATAAAGGATTTATTCTTTTCAGGACACAACACATCCATAACACTTCCAGCACACTTGTCACAGTACCAGCAATGCATTATTCTTCGTCTTTACCTGACTTCTTCTACTTCACTGTAATAGGCCACAAAGTTACAATGGGACGAGAAGCTCGGTGAAAATGGCACTTCAACCTATCTCCCTGGAACCGACTTCAGCCCAGACATGGAAATAATCATCTATTAGGTCGTCCACCCTCTTTTGGTTATCCTGCCCGCATACTCGCTGTTGGCCCACTCTACTACTTCAGCACCTAAATGTCGTCAGTAACTTCATCAGTACTTCTTCTCTGACTTCTTCACTACGTTGCTGCGGATACCATGCACTGCGCGCTTCACTTCTTACTGAGTACTTCCACGCTTTTCTATGGATAGCTGGGTTTCTCTACTTGGAAACGTTGTGTGACAGCTAAGCAGCTCAGGCCCCCTAGGCCACCAGAGCACACCAGGGGTCTACCCCCATCTGTCTATAGCCAGGAAATCTGTCTACCTTATTCTCTAGCTACCACTCCTACAATTAACCCCTAATTGTCCTACAACTAAACCCTCCTATGCAGTGTACTCAGTGCCCCCATCTAGTGGCCTTTTCCCTAACTGCACTGCCCCTAATACATACAATACAGCAATAAAAACATATATACAGCTTACACATCGCAAATACGACACATTAAAATATGGCAATTATGTACACGTTAATAGCAACATCAACATTTAAAGGGCTAGGCCCTTTACCCTCTTACAAAGGGATGATAGAACTTTGCATATTTAGAACAAGTTCCCTTTCTCTTAGAATGCACAGGATTTTACTTTTCCCGAAATCAAGTTTGTATTTTAGTGCCACCCTTTCCATTGTTTTAATGAAGCAGATTTATGCTACCGTAATCTGTGATTCTTTTGTTACCAGACTTTACTTGCATAAGCAAAAAAGCATCTTCCCATCCAGCACCCGATAACTCTACACGCAGCACTTTGAAGCAGCAACCACAGTCGCCTCACATGGATGTGCTGCCCATAATCCGATCTACATATACAGCAACCTGCTCTTGGTCACAGAGATAGTAATTACCTATAGAGGACATGTTGAACTGAATTCTGATTCCCTGCACAGCATCCAGTACTCTACCACAGCGACAGCAGTCACCATTTATGGACGTGCTACATTTAATTTAGCCACTTTAAATCTTGCCTCCTTAGATAGCATTAAGCAAGATATTCTGATGAAGGTCCAATGTGGGGCTGAAAACGTTTAGTTATTCTGTTTTTGTCTGGATGCAAAATATATGAAATGTCCTCATCTTTCATCAATTTGAGTTCCAAGTTTATTTTTGTTTACTTGCATAAGCATTACTTTTTTTTTCTTTCCTCTCCTCTTGTTTCTGCAGGTCTGTTAGTCTTGTTTAGAGGAGCATGTGTTACCATAACCCCAAAGCACAAATTAAAATGAAGAGATTTAATTTGCATAAAAATCATACCTTTACTATCTAAATTTGTCTTACCGTTGTGCCAAAAAATAGCTTTTTATTCTGTTATGCTTAAGGAGCTAGGACCCCCTCATGGTGTAACTCAACAGCCTTGTAGAACAGTCCCTACTCCTGAATTTGGATGCACCCATGTGAGTGCTGGCTCACACGCTAAACAGTGTACCGGAATGGTTGCAGCAGAATGACGAGAGCTTCAATCTAAAATTTTGATTTTAAACAAGCAAAGGTGCCAGCTATATCCTGAGACAGCACAGGCTCGGGGCAATCACCACAGAGTGAGGCGAGGGTATGAAAATTCAGGGGGTGGAATGATGCACTGATGGTGCTCAGCCATGCCAAGGGTGCACCCAAAACCCTAATTACCATTAATAAATAAAGAGAGGGTTTTTTAGGGACTAATCCACTATATGACAGTATGTTTAGGCTATATTGGGTTTTGGGGGTGAAAGACTCCCTTTAAGTCACACAGTAATATTTTCTACATGTGAGCATAACTTTATGGTTCATGTACATCAATCTCAAAGTATATACAGGACCACAGTTCGCTCCACTTTAACCATGAATGGGCTACATTGTGTTCTTTTGGTTGTCCTAAACAAGTAGACAGGGGAAACAAAAACACCAATGTCAGGTAAAGCCTTGGAGAAAAATGCTGGAATAGGTTTGTAAACTTCATTCAAAGCATCTTTTATTGTATTATACACATTGTGCAACTGTAGTACATTCTAATAGAAAATTCCTGTTTTGTGGGATTAAAGGGCATCTGTCAGCAGGTTTTTACTATGTAATATGAAAATAGTAGGGGATGAAACACTGATTTCAACAATGTGTCATTTTTCAAGCTGTGTGCTGTTGTTTACTTATGCAGAAGATTTTCTCACCTGAGTATTATCATTACCCTGACTAGCTGGTGTGTGCTTACTAGACCGACTTTAATAAGCAGCTCACTGTTTATAGGCTATGCCCATAAAAAGTCTGTTGGAGCCAGGTTAGTTTCTCAGCTCTGCTTCAGTGCTATATCTAAAAACTCTGATCGAAATACAAAAACTCTAAAAACTCACAACTGCTGCACCCAGTAAACTAAGTGATACATCTTTGGATTCAGGGTCTTTTTTCTAGATTATTCTGCACTCAGATGAGTTAGCAAAAATCTGCTGACAGATTTCATTTAAGCCTCCTTCACACATCTGTGTTTTTAGATCAGTATGCTGTCTATTTTTTAAGAACCACAAATATAGACATACGCACAGCCATATTATTCAATGGTGGTGCACACATGTCAGATTTATTACACAGACCGTTTGTCTGTGTAAAAAACCTGCAGACATGTCCTTTTTATTAATGCAGTACAGACAAAATGCGTGCTGCATACGTCCGTGTGTCATACTGTTCCCAGGCGCTGGGTGCTGAAGCCAGCTCTCATCATTGTTGCCTGGTCTGCATACAAACAGCGAGACCAGGTGAGTCTGATGGCAGTTGTATTCAGCACATGTAGTCTGGGTCTAGCTCTAACTACAACTGTCATCATTGTTGCCTGGTTTCCCTGTGATCAGCAAGACCAAGCGAGTTTGATGACAGTTGCAGTCAGTAGCCTATGTGTAGCGAGTATTAAATAAATAATTAAATGAAGAAAAATGATGTGGGGTGCCTCATAATTTTCAAAGCCAACTGAGGGAAAGCTTTTTGCTGGGGGCTGATGTTAATATTCTAGGAAGGGGCTAATAGCCATAAATGTTCCCAGGCTATTAATATCAGCTCACAGCTGTTTGCTTAGCCTTTGCAGGTTATTATAAAGGAGACCGCAAAAAATGATGTAGGGTCTCCTTTATAACTACTTACTTTACCAGCAAAGGCTAAACAAGACAACTGTGGGCTATTAATCACCTAGGAAAGGATCATAGAGATTGCCCCTCTCCCAGGCTAAGAACATCAGTCCCCATCCAACCCTACAATGGTGCATCCGTAAGATGTGCTAATTCTGACACTTAGCCTCTCTCTTCTCATTTGCCCTGGCACAGTGGCTAGTGGGGTATTCATTGCGGGGTTGATGCCAGCTGTTTTATAGCCACTGACATCAAACCCACAGGATAGTAATGGTAAGTAATGGAGAGATGTCCATAAGAAAGAGACAGTAAAATAAAAAGCCCTGTATTTGGATTACTGGTTGCAGGGTTGAATGGTCACAACATGCCACCTTTTAGCAATGAATCCAGTTTTAGCTAAGTTGGACTCTTCGTCGGTCAAGTGGATTATTGGCGAGGAATGCTGAGCTTTTTTATTTTTATTTAGAAAATAATAAATGGGTAAAAAAGAATTGGGGAGTTTTCATTTCAAATGAAGAACTTTACTCTGTGACACCTCTACATTACTAACCACTGGGCTTGATGTCAGCTGACATTACAAAGCTGAAATCAACTCCACAATTATTACCCCACTTGTATCCACACCAGGGAAGAGGGAATAGCGAGCCAAAGTGCCAAATTTGGCACATATTATGGATGTGTCATTTCTGGAGTGGCTGAGGGCTGATGTTATTAGTCTAGTAGAGAGCCAATATCCATGGCCCCTTCCTAGGCTATTAATATCAAACCACAGCTGTCTGCCTAGTCTTTGCTGGTTAGTAATTACAAGGGAGACCCGACATCTTTATTTTGGCGTCTCTCCTATAATTACCAGTAAAGGCTAAGTAATCAGCTGTGATCTGATATTAATAGCCTGGGAACCTTTATCTCATATGGACCATTCACAGAATATTAACATCAGCCCTCAGCCTCAGGCTTTTCCTCAGCTGGTTATGAAAATTAAAGGGGACCCCACTATATTTTTTTCATTTATTTCTTTATTTAAAAAAACCCTAGTATAGAAAAATAAACACACAAAGCACTGATTAGAAAACACAGTAACATATTTCTATCTATCTATCTATCTATCTAGAAAAAAATGGAACAGCACAGATGAAAAAGGTTACTTCAGGTGCCAGGCCTCCCACATTTTGAATCCCTTCCTTGCTATATAATATAAAATGGAATAAAGAGGCAGCACTCCAATACTTGATAAAGTGCAAAAAAATGACATTAATAGCCCTGGTGGCTATTAAAGTCCTTTTATGTACTTTAACAAGTCTTGGAGTGCTACTTCTTTATCTATCTATCATGTTCCTTATCACTAACTAGCTCTATCTTTGAACATCTTCAGAACATAAAACAATTTAACTACTATTCTGCATTTCATTCCATATGTGTCACACTGACAGCACACAGACAGCACACAGATACACCTACATGCACAACACATGGATACACAGATGTCACAGATAGCACATGGATGTTACATACATACACATGGATGGCACACAGACCACTGATTTCACCAGTACTGAGTTTTCCAGTACAGGAATCTACAGGATGTGTGAAGGAGGCCCTAAAAAGTATGTCCTATGATAGACTCATAACACATGAAGTAACATGCCTCAAATTCATTAAGGCCTCTTTCACACTTCAGTTTTTTGCATCAGTCAAAATCCGCCAAAAGGACGGATGGCGGATCCATTTTAGTACTGATGACAACGGATGCCACCTGTCCGTTTTTTTGACGGATCCGAGAAATGTTAAATTTTAAAGGAATCGCAGCCTGGAAAAGGAGAGAGAGAGAGAGAGAGAATTTTTTTTTTTTTTTGTCCGGCACGGGTTAAATGAGTGTCTGGAGGATACGCCAGAGAAAAAAACGTTGCAAGCTCCGTTTTCAAATCTTTGAGGATGGAGACGGACAGCAACTTTTGGCGGATCCTCAAAAAAAACGGATGCAACGGACGGCAATCCGTCACAATCCGCCATTAATGGAAGTCAATGGGGGAAAAAACGGATCCTCAAAAAAAAATTGAGGATCCGTTTTTTTCAAAACCTGGCGGATTGTGACTGATTGTAAATCTGAAGTGTGAAAGAGGCCTAAGATGTATGCAAGTCTTAATGAATTTGGAGTAGCTTTCAGCTGTTGTGTGCCACCTCAAAAGATCCACACTAGTGATGAGCGAGTACCGTAATATTCGAATCGCTATACTCGTAACGAGTACTTTGTAAAAATCACGTTCTTGCTCCGGAGAGCCAGTACAATGCAAGTCAATGGGAAATGCTAGTATTTTTCTGCTGGACCCTAAAAAGGTGCCTGGGGGCCTGAGGAAAAGGCTGAAATAGATAGGAAAGTGATGAAGCAGAATGGGAAGAGCCTGGAGAATATGCCTGCATGCATTTCTGACTCACACATGGTTTCTGGGAATAAGTTTGTCACAGTATTAAGCCACTTTTACAGATACACAAGAACAACTATCAAACCTACATTTCTATTGAATATGTATTCCCTATCTCAGTCACAATGTGGGACAACCTGTCACAAAGGCCTTCAATGACAAATATTAGTCTGCACAATGTGCATAGGATTTGTAAAATTATCTCTATGGGCTGAGTCATGGTTGACGCAGGAAGCCACCATACCAAGGACCTCCAGACACAAATAATAGTTAGGCTGGAATAGGAATACTGTCCTGGTTTGTCCACTGCACTATGTGCATAGGGTTTGTAAAAATTAGCCCTATGGGCTGAGTAATGGTTGATGCAGGAAGCCACCATCCCAAGGGCGTCCAATCACAAGTAGTAGTTAGGCTGGAGTAGGAATACTGTCCTGGTTTGTCCACTGCACTATGTGCATAGGGTTTGTAAAAATTGTATCTATGTGCTCAGTCATAGTTGACTCAGCAAGCCACCATCCAAAGGGCCAATCACAAATAGTAGTTAGGCTGGAGTAGAAATACTGTCCTGGTTTGTCCACTGCACAATGTGCATAGGGTTTATAAAAATTAGCCCTATGGGCTGAGTCATGGTTGAAGAAGGAAAGAAGCGGGTGTTTTATGGAAAGGGGTTGATGTTAAAAGCAGTAGCATGAATCAGCATTTTTGTTGAATTTAGTTTGGCTTGCTGTCATCTGGAGGGATTGCAATCTGTGGAGATATCCAGTCCATGTTGAATTTAATCAGAGTTAGTCTGTCTGCATTTTCCATGGAGAGGCGCGTGCGCCTATCAGTGTTGATTGACCCAGGAGAATTGAAAACACGCTCTGACATCACACTAGCAGCTGGGCAGGCTTGTACCTCCAAGGCATATAAGGAGAGGTTGGATCAAGTGTTCCGCTTGGACACCCAATAATTAAAGGGAACTGAAGCATCAAAAAGGACACATGTATGGTCACTTAAGTACCCCTTGACCATGTTCTGCAACTTCTCCCTCCTTTGCATTGTTACAGGAACAGATAGCCCTTGCTGTTGTGCTGGTTTATTCAAAATTGCCCAATTTGTGCACATTTTCTCTCCACCTCTGTTGGACTTGGGGTTTGTGTCTCTTCCCATTAACCCTTGGTGTTGAAAACAGCCGCTATCTCTGCCACCTGCATTGTCTGAGTGTGGTTTTTTTTTTAGCAAATTATCTACAATGGTCCTCTTGAACTATTCCATTGTAAAACTCTTTGGTAAATCCAATAGGAGAGAAGGAAATTTCTCCTTGTACCGTGGAATGAGAAAGGTGGCCAACCAGTATTGGTTGTTGGATAAAATGTGTATCACGCGATGGTCTTGCCACAGACACGTACACATGAACTGTGCCATGTGAGCCAAGCTGCAAAAAAACAATTGTCCTGTGTCCCCAACATTAGGAACAGTACCCATCCTCTCCTCATACTGACTCTGCTCCTCCTCCACCTCCTCCTCTCCAGCCCATCCAGGCTGCACAGACTTGATACTTCGGTTGAGTGTCCCCTCTGTACCATTATGAGTCCCCTTGGTAGCACAGAAAAACAAATCCTCTCCCTCCTCTTCCTCCTCATCTTCCTCCTCATCACCCAATATTGCCTCTTAATATTGGCTGGGCTGGGTAGTATCACCCTATATGAAATCTGGATCCATACCAATATGCTGGGCACTCAAAGCTTCCTCTTTGAGATTATTCAGTGATTGTCTCAAGAGACACAGCAGCGTGATGGTTACTTTGATAATAGCCTTATCACCACTCATGATGTTGGTGCAGTACTTAAAGTTCTCAAGAACCTCATAAATTTCAGCGATCCACACCCACTCAACAGTTGTTATGTGTGGTGGCTGACTTTCAGTCTGACGGGCATGTTGAAGCTGGTATTCAGGTACTACGCACTGCTGCTCAATAGTCCTCACCAACATATGATAGGTTGAGTTCCAACGCGTGGGCAGATCACAAATGAGTCGGTGATGTGGCAAATTCAAGCGCTTTTGTAGCGCTATAAGACCAGCAAAGGCAGTAGAGGAAAGGAGGAAATTGGCACTAATACGACGCACCTTCTCAAGTAGGTATGGCAAGGTAGGGTAACTTTTCAGAAATTTCTGAACAACTAGGTTCAGCATGTGAGCCATGTATGGCACGTGTAACAGCTTTCCGACCTTTATAGCCTCCAAATGTGACGGGGACAACAGGACATCTTCTACGTCTGGAGGAAAGAAGGTTTAAGCATACTCACAGATGCATATTCTTTACTGTAAGAGCAGTGAGACTATGGAACTCTCTGCCATATGATGTTGTAATGAGTGATTCCCTAATAAAATTTAAGAAGGGACTGGATGCCTTTCTTGAAAAGTATAATATTACAGGTTATATACACTAGTTTCCTAGATATTGCATTGATCAAGGGAACTAGTCTGATTGCCGTATGTGAAGTCGGGAAGGAATTTTCTTTTCCTCAATGTGAGGCATACTGATTGCCACATGGTTTTTTTTTTGCCTACCTGTGGATCAACATGTTAGGGCTGGTTAGGATAGGATATGGGTTGAACTAGATGGACTTAAAGTCTTCCTTCAACCTTAATTACTATGTTACTATGTTACCAGGTTACACCCATTATCGCAGACGACCAGACCAAGTTGGAGGTGCAGCGGGGAGAGCCACTGATTGGTCTGTTGTTTTAAAGCTTGCCACAGGTCTGATAATGTTTGGACTGCTGCTCTGTGTAGGGCACTAAACGCCTTTTTAAGTGGACTAATGTGGACAGCAGAAATCAGGCTGTGACAATAAAAACAGTGGGAAAATGGCCTGGTGTGTGCTTTGTAGTAGCCAGTAGGAAATGTTTGAACTACTGCTTTGCATAAGGACCAAACACCTTTTTCAGTGGACTAATGTGGACAGCAGAAGGCAGGCTGTGACTACAAAACAGTGGGGAAAATGGCCTGGTGCATGCTTGGTGGCAGGCAGTAGGAAATGTTTGTACTACTGCTTTGCGTAGGGCACTAACTCAAAAACAATGGAGAAAATAGACCAGTGCTTTAAAACCCCTTAATGTCCAATGACGGACACAGTCCATCATCAGACATTTCCCCTGCTTTGATGAGGGCTCCGGCGCTGAGCCCGCATCAAAGCCGGGACATGTCAGCTGTTATGAACAGCTGACATGTGCCCGCAATAGGCGCGAGTGGAATCGCCGTCCGCCCGCGCCTATTAACTAGTTAAATGCCGCTGTCAAAGCTGACAGCGTGCATTTAACTAGCATTTCCGGCCCCCGGGCCGGAAATGACGTCACCGCCGACCCCCGTCACATGATCGGGGGTCGGCGTCATGTTGCTTGGACAACCAGAGGTCTCTTTGAGACCTCTATGGTTGTTCCAGGCATATGGCTTTCAGCGCCACCCGGTGGTCGGTGTTGAAAGCACAGCAGTAAATCTGCCACATATGGGCGATCTGCTCATCGCCCATATGTAGCAGAGCCGATTGGGTTGCGCAAGCTTCTAGCCTCCTATGGAGGCTATTGAAGCATGCCAAAAGTAAAAAAAAAAAAATGTTTAAAAATAAAAAAAAATTAAAAAAACCTAAAAGTTCAAATCACCCCCCTTTCGCCCCAATCAAAATAAAACAGTAAAAAAAAATCCCACATACACATATTAGGTATCGCCGCGTTCAGAATCGCCCGATCTATCAATAAAAAAAGCATTAACCCGATCGCTAAACGGCGTAGCGAGAAAAAAATTAAAAACGCCAGAATTACGTTTTTTTGGTCACCAAAACATTGCATTAAAATGCAATAACGGGCGATCAAAAGAACGTATCTGCACAATCATGGTATCATTAAAAACGTCAGTCCGGCACGGAAAAAATAAGCCCTGACCCGACCCCAGATCATGAAAAATGGAGACGCTACGGGTCTCGGAAAATTGCGCAATTTTTTTTTTTTTTTTAGCAAACTTTGGAATTTTTTTTCACCACTTAGATAAAAGAGGACATAGACATGTTTGGTGTCTATGAACTCGTAATGACCTGGAGAATCATAATGGCAGGTGAGATTTAGCATCTAGTGAACCTAACAAAAAAGCCAAGCAAAAAACAAGTGTGGGATTGCACTTTTTTTGCAATTTCACTGCACTTGGAATTTTTTTTCCCGTTTTCGAGTACACGATATGGTAAAACCAATGATGTCATTTAAAAGTACAACTCGTCCCGCAAAAAATAAGCCCTCACATGGCCATATAAATGGAAAAATATAAAAGTTATGGCTCTGGAAAGAAGGGGAGGGAAAAATGAAAATGTAAAACCAAAAATACCCCAGGTCATTAAGGGGTTAAAAAAAGGCAGCACAAAATGCTAGTACTCTGTGTGCTGGAAAAATATTGCTTTATCTCTAACAACAGCTGTTTTAAGATGAGCACTGGAAGAACACTTTATCCACTCCCTACCTAGTACACAATCTCTCCCTCCCTGTATTCTGACTTTGCTGTGTGTCTAGTCTTTAAATTGTCCCTGCTCGAGTACCTCTCTTGATATCTTTTGTGTTTTCAAGGGGCCTAAAGCCTAGCAGCTGAGCGATCTCTCCCTATGCTTATAGATGCAATGTGCGCAAAATTTTCGCAATATGGCTTAAAGAAACCATATGATGCTGGGCGGCCATCCAATCACAGTAATGCCACAACCAAGATGTCTGTGGCATTACTGTGATTGGTTAAGAAGCCCAGTATGCTTAGTGGCTGCAAAGGAGGAGCCAAAACTGCAGGGCAGGACCTCCGAATATAGCAAGGCGAGTACACAAATACTCACATTGTTACGAGTAACCCGAATACTGTACTATCCGTGTGACTAGCGAATAGTAATTAATATACTAGCTCATCATTACTTATAGAGTGTAATTCAGTACCTGGCCATCTTACTGGACAGGTACTGATGGAATTTGAGCTGCCCCTTAAGGGCAGTGTCAGACTGCCGTATAGCTTGTGCGAGAATCGCATCGTAAACCTTGCCCTGGCTGTCAGCTCTCCTGACCTGAGCTTGACAGCTGCATAGTAATCCATCATGCTGTCTTGCTCAGGTTAGGAGAGGTGCTGGGCCAGTCCGTGCAGTGCCATGCGATTCTCGCATGAGTTATATGGCCGTCTAACCCTGCCCTGAAATGAATTAAGGACTCATCCATGCAGATGTCCCTTTGGGGAACGTACACTTCAGCAAACTTTTTGTTCAAGTGTTCGATGACCGTCCGAACTTTGAACAGACGGTCAAAGTTGGGGTCATCTCGTGGGGGACACTGCATTATCGGTATAATGCAGGAATTTGTGGCTGGCCTCAAAACGTGTCCGGGCCATGACCATTTGAAACACTGGAGTGTTGTATAAAACACCAACACTCCAATATTGCCAAAGTTCTGGCCTCTTCAGGATCCCCATGTGAAGGACTGGGCCCCAAAACTGCATCATTTGAACTGTGTCTACAGGAGACCAGTTAGAAAATGATGAACCGAGGTTTTGTGCAAAAAATTGATGAGCATACAAATTAGTCTTGCCCACCATGAAGTTAACAAAATCCTCAGAGAAATAGACTAGTTCTGTGAGGCCGGTGGTGTCAAACTTAATTCCTGATTCTGCCACAAAATCAGGAATCAGTGGCTCATAATATTCGGGGGGCCAAATCCATACAGGGTCCATTATGGGGTGTGCTGGTTCATTGTCTGGAATTATGGGCACTGCTTCATCTTCTGTTATGGGATGTCTGCGTGGCAGTTTAGCCGCAGATAACTACTGCACATGCCCAAGATTCCCAGCCCTGCAGTGTGAATAAATCATAAGCGACTGCGGGGCGGGATCTCTGGCCATGCGATAGGCAGGCCAGGAAGTCATGAGAGAGGACAGGCAGCGGTCACTGCGCATGCCCCAGAATACATACTACAGCGCAGGTGCCAGGATTTGAAAAGAAAAATGAAGAGGCGGAGCAAACAACGCAGGAAGACATGAGTGATGGATGTAAGGCGTCTCGGTCAGATAGGGAAAGACCTGCCGCCCTGTCAAATATCAGGTATGTCTGACCAATTTTGAAAAAGATTATTTCTGCGGTGGAAGGAACCCTAAATAAAAGAGCCACCTTGACAGAATGCAGCATTAGTGCTGCACAAGATGGCTCTTTTACTTAAAATCGCCTGGAGGGGTGACAGGTTCCCTTTAAGAAAGCATAGCTCAACAGACTGTAGCAGCAGCCATTCTGGGTCCCACTGCACTTCACGAGACAGGACTGCTGTGATGAGCGGTGATATCAGTAAGGCTAGTTTCACACTAGTGTATGGAGGCGCTGCGGAGGGATGTGGACTTCCTAAGTAAAGCTCCGCCCACTGCCGCGCCACCTCTGGTCAGCTCCGCCTCTGTCAGCATGCGGCCTGCATACCCTATATTTAGCATTGGGTATGCAGGCCATGCCTATGTATGCAGATGCCTCCGCATGCGTCTTTTAGACGGTTCGGCGACCGCACCAAAATGCAACATGTATTCGACGCAAGTCACCGCACCATCAAAAAGATGCATGCGGAGGCATCCACATATATCGGCATGGCCTGCGCACCCAATGCTAAAGATAGGGTACGCATGCCGCATGCCGACGGAGGCGGAACTGACCAGAGGAGGAGCGGCAGTGGGTGGAGCTTCACTGAAGAAGTCCGCATCCCTCCGCAGCTAATCTATATGCCAGTGAGAAACTAGCCTAACAACACCACTCAGCAGAGTCTCTGAGTAATGTTTCCCTCCATGAGAACCAGTAATTATGATGGATGGTGTTGTTACTTACATCACCGTTCAGCATAGCCATTGGATATGCATGGGAACTTTTTGTTTTCTAATAAATTGATGAACAAAGGACTGTCTCCTAATTTAATTTCTATCTTTTCATGTTTTTCAGGTATGCATTTGTGGACTACATCAGATTTGGTGGATTATGGCGGATCTACAAGGGATTTTTTTTTCAATAAAATGGTGAATGAGATAGTATGGGCCAATCCTTATATAAATAAAGTTTTTTCCATAAGTCTATGAGTCTGAGCTTATATCTTTAATTTACTAAGTTAGTAATGGAGATGTCTGATAGACAACTCTTCATTGCTAACCCCAAGGTTGATGGCAGCTGTAATTTTTGAAACATTACCGCTCTCGTCAACCCCAAATACCATTACCCATAATTGACACGGCACCAGAACAGTCAAGAAAAGCCGAGCAAAGCACAAGAACTGGCACATCTAATGTGATGCGCCAATTCTGGGATGACTGTGGGCTTCAATTTTTAGGCTGGGAAGAGACCAATAACAAGAGGCCTTCCAGCCTGATAAAATCAAGCTTCAGCTGTCTGCTTTACCTCTACTGGTTGTTAAATCTATCTATCTATCTATCTATCTATCTATCTATCTATCTATCTATCCTATATATCTATCTGTTCTACAGTATCTATTCTGACAATTCAAGCTGTGAATTTACTGTACTTGGCTCATGAAATTTCAGGTTTCCTTTGAGATGGGTGTAAAAACTGGACAGCATATGGATGGTGCATGTGCTGTCCGATTATTTTCTCACACCAATAGGCTTGCATTGCCGAGCCCCATCCGATATATGCATGTAATCGCAGCATGCTGCTATTTTTTCCTCAGTCCAACAGATGAGCATGATTCATTGGTCAGAATGCAATGAGATGAATTCTCACATTGCACTCCGTATTGTACGCAAGTATGAGCGAGGCCTTACAGAGTACAAAGAATGTAAGATCTTAAAGAATATATAATAATGTTGCTTTCATTCTCAGTCAGGATACCAAACATTAATTTAAAAAATCAACAGTCACTCATTAATTAAAGGAATTGTATTACTGTATAGAACCTTTGTATGCACATTCATTAATTTAAGCATATTTAGTTTAATGCACTTTAAGCTTATTAATATGTGCAAACTCTCTCGTTATATGCTGAGTCCATTAAGTAATATGTTATTCATTCCTGTCACATTCAGTTCCTTCTTCCCGGGTAATAGCGAAACAACAACTCAGTTTCATCATCTATGATCGATTCCAAGGAACTTCTGATGTAATATCTCAAGAATTTTACCAGCTCATAGTTATAAACAAAAGCAACACAATGTTAAACAATGTAATCAGATAATAATATACCTCATTTTATTAATGGCCCTCAGACAAGTAAAATTCCAGTAAATGTGAAGAAAATCAAATAATCTGAATGAAGAAATGACTAGCTCTGTCCAGAAGTTATATGGGGTGATAGTGCCACCTATTGGTGAAACTGGGTAAGTATCAATACAGTTTGAATGACAAAAAATGGAATGGAAATATATAGAGCATGGCTTCTCTGATGCTGTAAAAATATGATTTACAGAACAAAAGAATAGGTCATGTACTTCTGTCTCAATCCCTATTTTGCTAGCAATGGATGTTACTAAGTGAAAATACAAATATTTAATTGTATCGCCCAGTACATTGTAGTGCTTAGTATATTATGCCTAGCTAATACCTCTGGAGACATGCAACCCTTAAATTAAGTGAGTTCTTTTCACTATAGTAATCCCAAACACGTGTACGATAAATGGGGATAAGGCACACTGTGTGTCTCTGGAGGAGGGGGGCATTTGGATTTGGGAGTGTAGAGTTTACTGGATTTATTTTGCAGATCCTTTTCCAGAATCCTTTGTGCTACCAGTAATGTTCACACTCCCTATCTACTATGTAATCGTCTAACGAATTCTGTCTGTCTCTCTGTAACGGAAATCACGCGTTGCTGATTGGACGTGGCCGGCCGGGCGCGACCAATCAGCGACAGGTGCAGTCCGGCCGTGAATTGGCGTGGAATTCGAATGACGCACGCCACCTCTATCGTCGGGAGATCTGCGGCGCTAGCCACTGATCTCCCGACGGTTGCCGCGATCATCTCCTGCTGCACGGAGGTCAGCGGCGACGCAGCTGGGAGATGATCGGCGCTATCCTGATGGGTCGCGCTCGGCTGGGCGCGACCAATCAACGACAGGTGCCACCCGCGAACTACATACATATTCTAAAATATCCGATGGGTTAGAATCGGGCCACCATCTAGTTATAAATAATTATTAACTTGAGAGAGGATTTTTTTTGTGGGTTGAGTAGAGGCTTTTATTGGTGGCATTTTACAGAACACTTTGGATCAAATTTATCCTATGCTCTACACTGAACACTTACACTAGATTTTCCATCTAAATCTGCAAAATACGTGATTCGGATGAAACCCAGGCTGATCCAGTCCCCACTGAGGCAGGAGAGTTACTCTGGACTGTGTGGCTTATATTCGGCAATATCTGTCTTTTAAGAGGTGCACAAAACTCTGGTCGACCTCACTTTTATGCGCACCTAAAAAGATGGGCACAGCCAGATCATAAACCATGCAGAGTCCACAATATTTCCATCTGCCTCATTATAGACAATCTCTCATTGGGCGTTTCATCTGAATCACATCTTTCAGTGATTTACACTGAAAACCTGGTGTAAACGCTCAGTGGAGAGTGCAAGATAAATGTGAGCCTGGCTTTACTGCGATCTTTGGGTGGCCGCATGAACAAATCAATTTGTTGCGCTTACAGCAATACCAGATTTATATAATTTTTTTCTGTTTGGCTGTTGTCATGCACTAAAAGATGCTTTTTGCATTGCTATATTCTGAGAGCTGTAACTTTTCTACTTTTCCACTAATGGAGCTGTTTGGTGGCTTGCTTTTTGTGGGAAAAGATTACGTTTTCATCTGTATAATTTTGATTTACTTTTGTTTTTTTATTGTGTTTTATTCCACTTTTTTCTGTCAGGATGATGAAAAACCATAGTTTGCCAAGTAGTTTTTTTTTTTATTTACTTTTTAGTAAACCTTAGAAGGGTTCAGCAAAATAGACAGTGCCTTTCTGTCATAAAGGTAAAACAAAGATAAAGTCCATCAAAGTTCTTTTACTGCAGGCTTCATTGCAAGTAACAGACACAGCTTCCTTAGGTCGTATGGAGCCACGTGGGAGTTCCAACTCTCCCCAATACAGCCACCCACTGACTCTCATGGCCTGGCATTTAACACTAGAGATGAGCAAATATTTCAATGTTCGGTCCGAATTTGCAAAATTCGCCAATTCTTCCAATATTCGCCGAACATTACCGAACGCCATTCACGTCAATGGGAGGCCAAAACAAACACATGCACAACAACTTATAACGGCCCCAAATGCTGCCAAAACACATCAAATGAGGGACAGACACTAGGAAACTGGCCTCAAATCACCCACAGTACTAATTGTAGAATGGCACTGCAGCAATCAGCCAGGCATGAGGTATCAGGGTCTGGGACAGCATTTACAGCTTTCAATTGAATGTCAAAGTAAGATGAGATGGGTGAGGGAACAGTGAAGGCCTTCTTTGCTGGGAGCCCTGATATCACATGCAACACTTCTATCTGCTTTCATGCTGAGCCACACTCAGGTGGCACAAATATCAGTTTTGTAGGCTAACTTTGTCAGAAAAATTTAAGAATGGGTAGTTGAGGCCAAGAAAGTGGAGGCCTTACGGTCTTGGAGGCCTACTGCTACATGCAGCAAGCATGAAGGAGACCCAATCAGTAGTATTCACATTTCCAAAAATTATTGGCAGACACCACTGAAGTGGCATCAATTTCACCACAGTGAAAATAGTATAATAGGGACTGACAGGTCTTTCACTACACCCAATACAGCAGATGGACACCCAACAAGGAGTGTTCACATTTCCAAAAATTATTGGCTGACACCACCAAAGTGGCATCAAGTTCACCACAGTAGAAATAGTCTAATGACTGACAGCCCAAAAGTCATTATCTCAGGAAATTAGAATACTTTATAACACCATCCAAAATGTTGGCCTACTGAAATGTATGTTCAGCAAATGCAATCAATACTTGGTCGACAAAGCCTTGACAAAGGCTTCTGCTAAGTCGAAACGCGTGTCGGGGAGGGCGCACTGCGGGTACATTTCAAGGCATTCCACCAGGTATTTACCTCTTGCGTTATTATTTGCACATATTTGGTGTATTAATCTAAATATACAGGCTTGTGCCTCTGGAAATGTGCAACAGAGTGTTGTTTACAATATATCAATTAATGTTATCATGCTTAATATACTCTGCAGCATGTGCGTCCCTATTGCTTTCAATTGCATGTGGTGTCTGTTTATCCTCCATGTCCTCCATGTACCTGTTTTGTTCTTTTGAATAAAAGCGTTTGTATTTTGGTTTGTAAGCATTTGTTTAGATTTTTTGATCGTGTTTTTTTGCTTTTCTTGTGCGTTTGGTCTATTATTGCGATTAATCCTTTTAAGAGTCCCACATATTGACCACCTGATGTATAAAAGAAAATTTTTTTCTTTTCATTTTTGTTATATTTGACATTATCAGTGTGGGTTTCATGAGGATTTCATGGCACTTAAAAAGATAACCTGTAATTGAAATCATAGGTGTACCACAACTATGAGACTCAAAACGAGAAAATAAATCCAGAAAATCACCTTGTCTGATTTGGCAAGATGTATTTTGTAAATTATGGTGGAAAATAAGTATTTGGTCATAAACAAAAGTTCATCTCAATATTTTGTTATTTATCCTTTGTTGGCAAGAGGTCAATTGTTTTCTGTAAGTCTTCACAAGGTTGGCACACACTGTTGGTAGTATGTTGGCCATTTCCTTCATGCAGATCTCCTCTAGAGCAGTGATGTTTTGGGCCTGTCACTGGGCAACATGGACTTTCAAATCCCTCCAAAGGTTTTCTATGGAGTTGAGATCTGGAGACTGGCTAGCCCACTCCAGGATCATTATTATGCTGAAAGACCCATCCACGTTTCATCTTCAATGCCCTTGCTGATTTAAGGAGGTTTGCACTCAATCTCAGGACACAGCCCTATTTATTCTTTCATGTACACAGATCAGTTGTCCTGGTCCTTTTGCAGAGAAACAGCCCCAAAGCATGATGTTGCCACCCCATGCTTCACAGTAGGTATGGTGTTCTTTGAATGCAACTCAGCATTCTGTCTCCTCTAAACATGATGAGTTTTGTTTCTACCAAACATTTCTACTGTGGTTTCATCAGACCATATGACATTCTCCCAATACTCTTCTGGATAATCCAAATGCTCTCTAACAAACGTCAGACAGGCCTGAACATGTACTGGCTTAAGCAGGGGGAC